>NC_091253.1:52256666-52559696 GCF_042477335.2 Ovis canadensis | reverse complement strand
AGCACCTAGCCAGATTCCGGGACAGAGCTTGCCCGAAGTAGTGGGGACTGTCTCTGAACCCCTGAGGGAGTACGGTCCATGTGAGTTGTGTGGTCAGCTGGGTGTCGGGGTCAGTCCAGGTGAACGCAAAGAGGAATTGGCAGTCGGGGTGGAGTGAGATGGTAAAAAAGGCGTCCTTGAGGTCAATAACGGTGAAATGAGAAGTCTGAGGAGGTATGGAAGAAAGGAGGGTGTACGGGTTAGGGACAAGTGGATGGGCAGGGATCACCGCCACGTTGATCAGGCAGAGATCCTGCACTAGCCGGTAGCCTCCTGAAGCCTTCTGAACAGGGAGGATAGGCATGTTACAGGGGGAGGTCGTGGGGATCAGGAGACCCTGTCCCATGAGATGGTTGATGATGGGCTTTAGCCCTCTGAGGTTGTGAGTAGATAAAGGAAACTGGGACCGGGCTGGGAAACAGGTGGGGTCCCTTAACCGGATGAGGACTGGAGGGTGGTGTCGAGCCACCACCGGGACTCGGGTGTCCCAGACCTCAGGATTAACAGAAGGGGTTGGAGGGTCAACCAGTAGCATTAGGAAGGCCCCTGACGTAGGAGCCGACCCTGGAGCTAGCTGAAGAGTGGCCTTCAGTTTAGCCAGTATATCTCTTCCCAAGAGAGGAGTAGGGCAGGAGGGAATGACCAGAAAGGAGTGGGTAAATAGACAGGAATCTAACTGACAGGATAGTGGTTGGGTTTGGAGCGGACACGAGGGTTGGCCGTCAATGCCCATAACCGAAACCTGGGAAGGACGTAAAGTGCCTCCGAAAGAGGGAAGGACCGAATAGGTAGCACCCGTATCAACCAAAAAATTGATGGACTTACCCGCTACCTGGAGGGTTACCCTGGGCTCGGCTTGGGTTATTGGGGTCCCCGAGTCTGGGCGTTGTCAGTCACTGTTGAAGTTCAGCAGCTCCAAAGCCGAAGGAGGGCAGGAGGTCTCCCTGGGGCGCTCTGGTCCCCGGCCCCTAGAGGTCGAGGCCCGAGAGGCCTGGGGACAGTCACTAGCCCAGTGTCCTCGTCGTTTGCACAACGGGCATGGCGTGGAAGGAGGTCGCGGATTGGGGCACATCCTGGCCCAGTGCCCTTCTTGGCCGCACTTGAAACAGGCCCCCGGAAAGGGGTTTTGGGGCCCCGAGCCCGCCGCCGGTCGCAGGGCCGCTACCAAGGCCTGGGTTTGCTGGTTTAGGAGGCTTGCCTGAAATTCAGCCTTTTGCTTGAGCCTTGCCTTCCGGCTGGCCTCAGCAGTTTCCTCGCGGGCATGGTAGACCTTAAAAGCCATTTTTACCAGGTCTCAGATAGGGGTCTGAGGGCCGTCCTCGGCCTTGGACAACTTTTTCCGGATATCGGGGGCAGACTGGGAAATAAAACGATTGGCCAAGGTGGCCGCCCCTATAGGGGATTCAGGTGACAGCCTGGTGTATTGGACGAGGGCCTCGGTCAGCCGATTAAGGAACATGGCTGGGTTTTTGTCGGGACCCTGGGTCACCTCATCTAGTTTGAGGAGGTTTACAACCTTGTGAGAGGACATTTCCATCCCGTTGAGGATACACTCGATCGTATAGCGTACTCGCAGCTGGCCGCCACCCCTCTCCTGGTAGTTCCAATCAGGGTCAATGTTGGGAACCACCTGAGCCCCTAGGGGGCGCTCGGGGGAGGGGTTGGCATAGTGCCGCTGGTCGGCCTGAGCCTTGGCTGCAGTCCAGATGGCCTGCCTCTCCTCAGGGGTGGTGGTAGACCCCAGGATGACATATAGGTCCTGCATGTCAAGGTGTAGGCACGGGTCAGACCAGTAAACTGCTTAATGTACTGAGCGGGGTTGGAGGAGAAGGAACCCAGTTTGGCCTCAATCTGTGCTAAGTCTTGGAGGGAGAAGGGGACATGGACTTGGGCTAGACCCTCAACTCTGGCTACTTGTCGGAGAGGGAATAGCAGGGCTGGGGGAGGGGGAAGGGAGGCTCCCAGAGGGTTGCTGTGGGAGCGAGTGTGGGAGCTAACTGGGGAAGGGGAGGGAGTGACAGGGGGGAAGAGGAGGATACAAGATAGGGTTAAGGGCCGGAGGATCCGGGACCGGCGGTGGAGTCTCGGGGGCGGGAGCAGAGGTAGGAGAGTCCGGAGTGGAAGGGGAAGTAGCAGAAACCGGAGTGGAAGGGGTAAGGGCTGTGGGAGAGGTATAGGGAGGAGGGGCCACCAGATCTTCCGGGGGAACAGAGAAGGCAGAGGACTCAGAGGCGGGAGGAGCTGGTTTGGCCCGGGAGGGTGGAATAGGGAGAGCCAGGATAAGCAGGATTTGGCGGGGAGTGCATGTGGTGCACAGGGTGGGGCGAGAGCGCAACGCCCAAAAGGCCTGAGACCATTTTCCCGTTCTCTGGCAGTAGTTATCTAAATCACGGAGGACGTCAAAGTCAAATGTCCCTGTGGCTGGCCATTGTGAGCCAATATGGCGGACGTATCACTTTAATCTTAGGGTCCGCAGGTTAGCCAGCAGGCACCCTAAGGGGGTGGAATATTGGGGATCGGGTTTGGAGGCCATCAATCCCATGGCGATCACCAAACGGAGACTAACCCCCGCTGCCCGAACATCTTCGGGTGCCAAGGGAAGCCGGGGGTCCGCACAGCCATTCGGAACGTCTTCCTCCGTACTGAGGGACTGAGGAAGGCCGAAGCCGGAGGGTCCGTACAGCCGTTCAGGATGTCTCCCGCCCGAGCTGGGGACCGAGGAAGGCCGAAGCCGGAGGCTGAAGCCGGAGGTCTACACAGCCGTTCGGGACGTCTCCCTTACGAGCTGGTGACCGGGAGGACCCAGTAAGTGGCCACTGGTTACCGGGTCCTAGGAAGTGGTCACCAGGGAGGGCGGGCCCCAAAGCCGAAGGGACTTACCCCGTATCCTGCCGTCCGGGGGTTTGGTCAGCCGCCTGGGTCCGGGGGGCTACCACGGAGGTGTAGCTCGAGGGGGCCTCAACGGCGAGTGCCGGAAGCCCTCACCTCGAGCCCCATGTTGGGCGCCAGATGTAAGAAATGCCGCGGGAAGAAGGAACCACCCCTATGGACCGTTGTTCAGGGCCTTTTATTGGGCGGTCGCTCTTGGGCAGAACTCCTGGGGGGCGGGTAAGCAAGGGGGGGGGGTGGGGGGCGTGGGGGGGGGTCTGCGAAGCAAAGGGAGTCAGCGGGGTAAAGGGAGTCTGTGGGGGAGTCTGTGAGGTGTGAGGGGTGGGGAAGGGTTTTTATAGCCGGGGCCGGGGCTCCCATATAAGGAAGAAAACACGGGCTCAGCGGTGATTGGTGTCCAAGGGCTCCGTGTCAGTTCCTGATTGGATGGCGAGGGCTTCGTGTCGGCTCCTGATTGGTCGGCTTGGTTGCCGGCCCGTCTCCGGGGTGTGTCTGCAGCGCCCTCTACCAGGACATGTCCCGACATGCCCGGGCATGCCTCAGCATGCCTGACCTCGCCCTGACCTTTCATCCTGACCTTGCCCTGACCTTTCAGGTTGGTCATAGCTTTTCTTCTAAGGAGCAGATGTCTTTTAATTTCATGACTGCAGTCACCATCTGCAGTGATTTGGGAGCCCCTCAAAATAAAGTCTCTCACTGTAACAGATGCTAAAACCAAAACGAAATGATACCACCACTACTTGATGAGCATGTAGCTCCCAGATATACTAGCCCCTAAGCTTTGATCATGTGAGAGTGGGACCATAAAGAAGGCTGAGCACTGAAGAATTGATACTTTCAAACTGTGGTGCTAGAGAAGAATCTTTAGAGTCCCTTGGACAGCAAGGAGATCCAACCAGTCAATCCTAAAGAAAATCAACCCTGAATATTCATTGGAAGGACTGATGCTGAAGCTGAAGGTCCAATACTTTAGCCACCTGATGTGAAAAACTGACTCATTGGAAAAGACTTTGATGCTGGGAAAGGTTAAGGGCAGAAGGAGAAGGGGGTGACAGAAGATGAGATGGTTAAATGGCATCACTGACTCAATGGACATGAGTTTGAGCAAACTCTGGGAGATAGTGAAGGGCAGGGAAGCCTGGTGTGCTATAGTCTATGGGGTCACAAAGTTGGACATGACTTAGCTGCTGAACAACAGCAAGCACCCAGTTAAATGCAACCTGGGTCGCATTATCAGCATTTGGAAGATACTGCAGTTTGTATAGACAGGCAATTGTGGATATGGAAGTTTTAGGGTACTCAAAGAACAGTGAACTAGAGGACTAACTAATTACTAACGTTCTGTGAAGAAAAAAAAAAAACAAAAAAACTTAGGATATTTGAGAATTGCTTCTCTCTGAGAACAATTTTATTTCCAGTATATTTAATGACATAGTACACTGGGCAACTGCTGAATTTGGAGGGGTAGCTCGCAATACTGATTGAAAATTATATTCACCTATGACGAGGGTGAATAAATAGCCATAGGAAGTGAGGGAGCCAACCTAGTGAACACCTGAGAGGCAGTTAAGGGTACTTGGCGGAAAAGATAGAACGAGGGTGAAAGGAATTGGATACACAGTCAAGAGGGATAATGTTGGGTCTTCTGGTTTATAGTGAAAACTCTGACTTTCATTCTGCTGTTTTTCATAACAAAAGCATTTTATTTGGAAAAAATAAGATTAGACTAAAATAAGGAAAGCACTGTTTGTATTGAAAGAAGACAGTTGATAACAGAACAATTATAGCAGAAGCTGGCATCTGATGTGGTCACAATTTGAACTATTATTTTAAAATTTATTTTTAACTGGAAGATAATTGTTTTACAATGATGTATTGGTTTCTGCCATACAACAATGTGAATCAGCCATAGATATACATATGTCCCCTCCCTCTTGAACCTCCCTCCCACCCCACCCCTCATCCCAACCTTCTAGGTTGTCAGAGTACTGGTTTGTGCTCCTTGCGTTATACAGCAACTTCCTACTAGCCACCTATTTTACATATGGTAATTTATATGTTTCATTGTTACTCAATTTGTCTCACCCTTTGCAACCCCGTAGGGTTTCCCAGGGAGCTCATTTGTAAAGAATCCACCTGCCATTGCAGGAGACATGGGCTGGATCCCTGATCCAGGAAGATCCCTTGGAGAAGCAAATGGCAACGCACTCTAAAACCGCACGGAGCCTGGAGGGCTACAATCCAGGGGGTCACAAAGAGTCAGACATGACTTAGCAGCTGAGTTTTGGTTTAGCTCCTTCCCCAACTGTGTCCACAAGTCAGTTCTCCATGTTTGCGTCTCTTCTCAGTAAGAAAAGAATCTGCTGAAGAGTTTTACGCAGAGGAGACATAATCAGACTCATGTTTAACAGAATCATTCTGGGTATTGTGTTGAGCATGACAGCAAAGGGACACAGGCAGGGAGACCAACAAAGAAACAACTGCAGTCATCCAAGTGAGAGAGGACGGTGTCTTGGATTAGGGTGATTTTTCATGAGGGTCAGGGGTCTGAGGATTGATGTTACCTGCTTATAAGATAATACACTAAACTCTGTTTCATAGATTCTGGCAGAAGACACGAGACTCTTGGGTCAGAGACAAAGGACTTAATTGCTCACAGCATAACAAGCAGCATGGGCGTCGAATTTGTGTTGGTTCCCCTTGTCCTGCCAAGTCCCTTGGAGGCAATATGGGTGGGCCCAAATGAATGCTGCATAATTGGTGGGCATGTGTTGCAGCTGTGGAACACTGAGCTTAGGAAATCCATCTCTTTTACAGCACTAAGCAGTAAGCCAACCTGTTCTTTATCCCTCATGCCATGACATTGCCCCATCCCTTCAGGTTGCTCACTGCAAACATAACCCTAAGAAGTGTCGTAAGTGAGGAGTGGGCAGGACCTGCTACTCTTGGGGTACTTGGGAAGAATGTACAGGGACCTTCAGGTGGGCAGCTAGCAACTTGGAGGGAGAAGCAGTCAGATCCTCAACATATTTTTTAAGTAAAGTTAACAAGATTTTTCTGGGGCCTTTGTTCAAAACACTTTTCTAAATGATCCCTCTTTCATTGGTTTATTTTGTTTGAGAATAGTTTCATCTGCAAAGCTCTAGGAGTATCTTATATTCATTTCCAGTATACTGAATACATCTCACCCCACCCAAATCTAAACTTCAAAATAGTGCATCCAGGTCACAACATGCTTGAAGATTCTCAGATGAAAGAACAGATTAACATCTGAATATTTTACTTTGCCAAAATCTGTCAACTAGTAAGATAATGCAATAGAAACAATATAGCTTATAAAAAGTGGAGAAATTATAATTTAATTTTTCTAACTAAGGAAAACATTATTTTCTTGTCACAAATTCTACTACTTGTATCATCAGCTTCTAGAAGATACCCACTTTCAAACCATGTTTTACATTGGTGTAAATTTCCAATTATAATCTTCTTTAGTTTTACCAGAGATTCAAATATCCAAATTTGCAAGCTAATACTTGCATTGTCTTTATTGAAGGGCTAAATGTGGAGAAATTATAATTTAATTTTTCTAGCTAAGGAAAACATTATTTTCTTGTCACAAATTCTACTACTTGTATCATCAGCTTCTAGAAGATACCCACTTTCAAACCATGTTTTACATTTGTGTAAATTTCCAATTATAACCTTCTTTAGTTTTACTAGAGACTCAAATATCCAAATTTGCAAGCTAATACTTGCATTGTCTTTATTGAAGGGCAAAATGTATAAACTTGCTGTATCATGCACTTTTAAAAAATAACAGGAATGATTGATATTCAAGTTGTTACAAGCAACACTGCAGAAAACCAAGGTGTGTTTGAACTTCTTAGTTTCTTAGTCTAAGTTTTTTAGTTCTCCAGATTACAGTCATACAAAATCAAAGAATAATGAAAGCTCAACCACTGGAGTATGATCAGTGAAAATCCTTATTAATATGTTCCACTGAAGCATGTTGTCTTGTTAGAACATTACTTCGTGCTGTTGTTCTCAATACTGACTAGACGTTGAGCCACTATCTTTGAAAAATGTAGTCTGCCACAAATAATTTTTGGGCTTCCCAGGTGCTAGTGGTAAAGAATCCACCTGCCAATGCAGGAGACATAAGAGATGCAGGTTCAATCCCTTGGTTGGGAAGATCCCCTGGAGAAGGGTATGGCAACCCACTCCAGTATTCTTGCCTGGAGAATCCCCGTGGACAGAGGAACCTGGTGGGCTATGGCCAATGAGGTTGCAGAGTCAGACACAACTTAAGCTACTTCACAACACTGATTTTCAAAGAGTAAAGTATAAAATTGGGGAGCACACATTTAGCAGTCTTCACACAGCTTGAACGAAGGCAAAAGACCCTGATTTTACCAGAAAAGAGTGTTCCATTAATGAGAACTTGGACTTGACTTTGCTACAGGAAAAGTTTGTGTTTTTTCCCCCAGGGTAAAGGATATTCTCTCCTCAAAACCATCCATTCCCCAGTGCTTTCTTTTCTCCTTTCACCAAATCACACATTCATTTCACTATCAATGACTTCAACAGAGAGTTAAAGTATTTCCTGCTTGACAAAGAAAATTAACACACTCTTATTTTGATTCACATGTTCATCTTTAGTCACTTTATTTAGAATGAACCTATTCTGCCTGCTAAGTCACTTCAGTCATGTCTGACTCTTTGCAACCCTTTGGCTGTAGCTCAACAAGCTCCTCCGTCCATGGGATTCTCCATGCCCTCCTCCAGGGGATCTTCCCCATGGAGGGAATCAAACTCGCATCTCTTATGTCTCCTACAGTGGCAGTGGGTTCTTTATCACTAGTGCCACCTGATCGACTCTGCTCCACAGAAAGTCAAATTTCTCCCTTTATAAAACCAGAACCCAGTGACCCCACTAAAAAACTACCAGCTTGTGAGGTGCCATATCAGCAGCCAACTGATCTTTGATGTCATATTTATCTTACCTCAACTTAAGATTCTAGGAGTTTCAATGTGTATCATATTTTCTTATAAAATAGAAGACATTCCTTTGGGAAGCTGTTCATGTAGATGACAGAAAAATGTATTCAGCGTAGTATGCAGTCATAGTCACTTCAGAGTCCATGCATCTGGTTCTAGGATTTGATTCACTGAAAGTTTACATTTATGGAATTCTTACTAAGTGCTAAGCATTGTAGTAAATGCTTCATATGCATTATCTCATATGGGTATGGGTTCTATTATTCTCAATTTCTTACAGATAAAAATAGAAAGCTACAGAAAAGGTAAAGAAGTTGCTAAAAGCCCCTTGGCTACTGACGATCCAGTGATTCTACTCATCTAATCATTTCCCTATAGACTACCTCACTTTATATTTCTTCTTGTTTGCAAAACAAATATGTAATGCTCAAGAAAACAATAATTGACAATAAAACTGTTTTCACCTACAATGCTAGTGTCAGCATTCAGTGTGTTTTTTTATTTTATGTAAACATACACTATTGTAAATATATTTACATAGAAATAATGTATAATTGAGGGCTTCCCAGGTGGCTCAGTGGTAAAGAATCTGCCTGCCAGTGTAGGAGCTGCAGGAGACTTGGGTTTGATCCCTGGGTTGGGAAAATCCCCTGGAGAAGGAAATGGCTACCCACTCTAGCTTCTTGCCTGGGAAATCCCATTGATGGAGGGGATGGCTACAGTCCATGAAATTGCAGAGTGGGACATGACTGAACACACATGAACGAATGTATTATTATTTATAAAATATGAATATTCATAATATATTAAAAAATTTAAAGTCTATCAAACCCCCAGCTAAAGTTAGCTAATTAGAAATTCAGCTTTCTTTGCTAATGTTATTTACAAAAATTACTGAAAGGAAGAGATTCTGCTATTTCTTCTTTCAGGGTAGATTATGGTCTTGGCAAGATTAGCCTGCCTAATCTGTTTTGTTTATACTGCTAATCTGGGGAGAGAAAGCAGAAGTTTTACAGCAGCTTAATTTAGCAAAACATTTGATTAAACCAGTTACTCTTTTGTAGTAAAAATACAGACGTTATCAGAATGTATGGTATCAGTGCTCTGATAGGACTTGATCTCCATGGGTTTGGACGGGATCTGAGAAACAGATCTGTCTGGTATTTGGTAGCTTTTAGAATTCTTCCCCTACTCAAAATGCTCTGTAATCAAGTTGGTGAGAGGTAGGAGTGTGTGTGTGCTCAGTCATTAAGTTGCATCCAACTCAAACCCCATGAACTGTAACCCACCAAGCTCTTCTGTCCATGGGATTTCCCAGGTAAGAATACTGGAGGACACAATCAAAAAGGATTCTTTATTCATAATGCTATTAATATTTGAAGTGATGTTCTTCTCTAAAAAAATGAAAGTGTTACTAAATTACTGCTATGTTAAGACGCAGTAACAAAACTTTCATTCAAACTAAGTGGAAAAGCACAAGAATTCCTAAGAATCTACTGACGATGTACATGGGTATACCTAACTGCTAATTCTTTGTTGGGCATCTCACATCAACTTCCAGGAACCTTCTAGTTGCCCATTGTACCCCTCAGTTTTGAATGAGACTCTATTTCTGATCCATTTCCATAGATATGATTGCTTGAAGTAGCACTGTTTTAGTAGGGGTTCAGCCTCCATATGGCTGAGATTAAAAATGAATACAACTACACATCTGTCAGATGCAACTCATTTTTTAATGAGGCCTCAGAATGTTAAGTGACGTTTGTTTGCTGGTTTTGTGGTATGGCATCACTTTTCTTATGAGCTCAGTAAAGTGACTATTTTCTTGTATTTCACTATTTTCTTTTATTTCTCTATTTTCTTTCATTTATTTCCATTAGTCTGTTGAAATCGAGCATATTCTTCTTTCCCTAAGGCACGCAACATGTATAAATATGCATCATCATTTTACCCTCTCCTTCTTTCCCACTCTCTCAAAGTACCCACTATTTACAAAAACTGACCACTTTTCAGTTATTGGGTGAAAAAAAAATTACTTGAAGATGCTCAGAAGACAAACATGCAAATAAGAATCCTTAGAGAGATCTCACATGTATTTTTTAATTCATAAATGAACAAGTGTGTTTAAACAGCAAGTGATTCTGTGAGTAGTTGAAATGTATAGTAACTAGAGGCATGTAAAAACAGCAAATCTAGATAGAATGCTTGTAATCCAAAAATCATATTGGAAAGGATTTAATTTTCCATTCAGGAAAGTCTTCCTGTACTGATTATCCAGTGCTTTGCGGAAATTGGGGGGAGCAGAGGGAACCCAAGGAGGAAATCCATGAAAATTTATTGCTATTCTTGCACAAATCAAATAAATTATTCTGCATGATCATCAACAACAGGATATAAACAAACCGTCTTGATATCTTTCCTTTTCTCAATATCACTTGGCAGGAATCTACATTCCAGCTGATGAGGATCAATCAGTCTAACTGAATAACAGGCTTATTTAATTCCCCAGTGGCCACCACTGGAAGACTTATGTGAAAATGACCTTTGTCTCTTTCACGATGGCTAATCATGCCCTGAAGACTGAAAGAATGACTGTTTCCAGAATTCATAAGAGATGTGTGATGTGATGTTTATTTCAATTTCAGTTAACTCCGCCCATCTTACAGAGAATTTGCTGTCAGTTTAAACTTTGGGAAAAACTGCTCTTTAGTCATGCTGACTTAATCTTTCTTTCTCAGCTTCTTACAGTGATTAACCTATGTTTCAGTTCAGTCAGTTCAGTTCAATTGCTCAGTCGTGTCCGACTCTTTGCGACGCCATGAATTGCAGCACGCCAGGCCTCCCTGTCCATCACCAACTCCCAGAGTTCACTCAAACTCATGTCCTCCAAAACTAATATGTAAGTCAACAATACTTCAATCAAAAAAAAAGAAAGGTACGTTTTTCTAGCAATTACTCTTAGCAAACGTTCTTGTATTCAGTTCAGTTCAGTTCAGTCGCTCAGTCATGTCCGACTCTTTGCGACCCCATGAATCTCACCACGCCAGGCCTCCCTGTCCATCACCATCTCCCGGAATTCACTCAGACTTGCGTCCATTGAGTCAGTGATGCCATCCAGCCATCTCATCCTTGGTCGTCCCCTTCTCCTCCTGCCCCCAATCCCTCCCAGCATCAAAGTCTTTACCAATGCGTCAACTCTTCGCATGAGGTGGCCAAAGTATTGGAGTTTCAGCTTTAGCATCATTCCTTCCAAAGAAATCTCAGGGTTGATCTCCTTCAGAATGGACTGGTTGGATCTCCTTGCTGTCCAAGGGACTCTCAAGAGTCTTCTCCAACACCACAGTTCAAAAGCATCAATTCTTGGAGAAGGAAATGGTAACCTACTCCAGTATTCTTGCCCAGAGAATCCCATGGATGGAGGAGCCTGGTGGGCTACAGTCCAAGGGGTCGCAAAGAGTCGGACATGACTGAGCAACTTCACTTTCACTTTTCAGTATCTCTGAAAACCTGTTAAGTAAGTAAAAGTTTTGTATTAGGGTGAAGATAATGCTAGTCAAGAGATTTCTTTAGACCTGACCTGTTTGTCTTGTTGTGATAATACATAACATTAAGTTGGTCTGGGAATATCATATATGACCTAATTCATAATTTCATAGCTTAAAAAAGAGCCAAATTTTAAAAGCTTGAATGATCAGGATAGTACTTATCAAATTTTAATAATTACTGAATACATGAAAATACATTAGTTTCAATGTTACTAGAAATTAAACAATACATGAAGAATCAGCTTATTCAGCCAGAAAGCATGCATCTGAACAGCATGTCTTCACTCATTAGAGATGTAACCGTTGATTACATGATTGTGAAATAGGATTGTTTTGTAGAATTATGGAGATGGAGTTGAGTCTTTTCTGTAATCTCAAAGTACAGTAGACACTTCTCTGTTGTGGGCCCAAAGCCACAACCACTAAGAGCTTTAAACTGTCAGCAGCTGGAATCCCAACAAACAGCTGGATCAAACTTCATTAGTTAAGAACTTACATAGCCATGGGGAAGAAATGATTCCATGATTCCTGTACATAATAACTGGCCTGCCATCATTTGTGGAATACAGTCAAAAAGTAAAAAGGACTATTAAAAATCTTTGAACTTTATTTGATAGTTGTATGACCCTTGTGAGTATTGTATCTCTGTTTTGGAACTCTTACTCTCAGATAAAGTAAAATATTTACTGGTAAAAAAAAAAAAAGGCATCAATTCTTTGGCGCTCAGCCTTCTTCACAGTCCAATTCTCACATCCATACATGACCACTGGAAAAACCATAGCTTTGACTAGATGGACCTTTGTTGGCAAAGTAATGGCTCTGCTTTTGAATATGCTGTCTAAGTTGGTCATAACTTTTCTTCCAAGGAGTAAGTGTCTTTTAATTTCATGGCTGCAATCACCATCTGCAGTGATTTTGGAGCCCCCCAAAATAAAGTCTGACACTGTTTCCACTGTTTCCCATCTATTTCCCATGAAGTGATGGGACCGGATGCCATGATCTTCATTTTCTGAACATTGAGCTTTAAGCCAACTTTTTCACTCTCCTCTTTCACTTTCATCAAGAAGCTTTTTAGTTCCTCTTCACTGTCTGCCATAAGAGTGGTGTCATCTGCATATCTGAGGTTATTGATATTTCTCCTGGCAATCTTGATTCCAGCTTGTGTTTCTTCCAGTCCAGCATTTCTCATGATGTACTCTGCATATAAGTTAAATAAGCAGGGTGACAATATACAGCCTTGACGTGCTCCTTTTCCTATTTGGAACCAGTCTGTTGTTCCATGTCCAGTTCTAACTGTTGCTTCCTGGCCTGCATACAGATTTCTCAAGAGGCAGGTTAGGTGGTCTGGTATTCCCATTAAGGTCCTTTATATACATATCAGTAGCATTTGAAGCAAGGCAGGAAAATTATACTTACCTTTTGTGGTAGACACAAAGGAGCACCACCCAGATTCCCTCTAGGGATGACCTGCTGCCCCACAGAAGGGACTGTTGTCAACAACAGGCTCTGGATCTCAATGTCTTCAGGATCTCCCTCAGCTGCAAAGAGAAAATTGCCCAAGAGCACATGCTTCCCAAGCTGTCCACACCCAGTGTCAGTGGCAGGTAGGGCCATAAAGGCCTGGACAGTTTTGACCCAACAAGGGACACTCTGATGGTTGAACAGTCATTCAGATTCCCAACGAGTTGACCAAGACTTTGCAGGTCTTATATTGATAGCAACTGAACTTCTTGTTCTAACCCACGCTTCCTTCCCCCTTTCTTTCAGTTAGTTCAGTTCAGTTCAGTTCAGTCGCTCAGTTGTGTTTGACTCTCTGCAACCCCATGAATCGCAGCATGCCAAGCCTCCCTGTCCATCACCAACTCTTTCAGTTATTGATCCCTAATAAACATCTTGTGCCCCAAACCACATCTCAGGGTTTTCTTCTAGAGAGCCCACCCCATGATAATTACTTTAGCTCTTCCTGTTTTTATTGAAGATGCTTTTCTTATGACCCTCAAATTGGTGACTGGTAACAAAAGCTGAGGACAAAGATGCCAACAGCCAATATTGAAGAATTACGGACCAGACTGCCTTCTTCTCGGTCTGGCTTAGAGTGACCACACTGGCCTTGTTATACCAACCTGTCACCCCAGGACCCTCTCTCTACTCAGCTTTGTAAGCTGAAGGACAGCTGGACAGGGAGGAAACTTCTGGGAGGGCTGCTACTCCATTTTCATCCTCTCCTTTATGCAAGAGAGGAGGGGAATATGCCCCTTAGAGAGGGTACCAAGAAAATCAGTCATGGAGGTTCAGGATACTTGCAAAGTGGAGACTCAGAGTCTATCCCCCAACTTTTCTGTCATTGAGCTTCTTTAAGAGGCAGGAATACAGGAAGAGATAGAATTGGAAAATAAAATGAACAGCCTGCACTAACACATTTCAGGTTGGCAAGGATGTATGTTTCTTGTTGGTCAAATGAACATCATTTGATACCAGCCTTGGCCCATCTTATGAGTTTCCCATCCCATCAAGAGGGGTGGTCACCTGGAAGAAGACCTATCAGAGAAAAATCTATGGCTGAGACCTTAGGGAATGGGGTTGAGAGGGCAGAGTTCCTCCAGAAAACATCTTCTGCCCCAGGTGCTGGGGAGCAGGAGCTCAGGTAGTAGGCAAGATGAAGTGGCAGCCAGCAATGGGTGATTCCCTTGTAGCTTGGTTGGTAAAGAATCTGCCTGCAGTGCAGGAGACCTGGTTTGATCCCTGGGTTGGGAAGATCCCCTGGAGAAGCAAATGGCAACCCACTCCAGTATCCTTGCCTGGAAAATCTCATGGACAGAGAAGCCTGGTGGGCTGCAGTCTATGGGGTCACAAAGAGTCGAGCACGACTGAGCGGCTAACACTTACACTAAGTGATCAAAGAAGTAAATATATTAAGGATTATAGGAGCTCTGTTTCTCAGAGTTGCCAAAGGGGCTACAGTTACAGAAAGGGAGAAAACTGAAATGAATCTGGCACTATTGGGCTGGAATTAGATGTATACATGTGGACTCAGTGTTCAATATATCAACTCATACCCAGTGCTGACCACTGAGATTATCTGAGAACAATCTCCCAACAGCAACTGATACTTAGCAAACAGAAGCTGACTGCCCAACACTATCCTCCTCAAAAAGAAACCAGAACTTCTTGGAGGGCTGAGGCACAGAGTGTACAAGAAAGCCTGGAACATCTTGTTTGCCAGAAAGCAAAGAAATGCTCAAAAAAATAAGAATGTATCCAAAGAACACAGATTCCATCTTGAAGTAGTTTCCACTGGCCAAATGTTAGATAATTTGAGTCTGAAAGAGTGACAGGAAGGGAAAATAAAAGAATGACAAGAACCGAGTATAAGTCTTTTAATAAATTAGGAACCATGCATCTACACTGATCTAAATAAATCAACAAATGAATAAATAAAACTCTGACAAAGAGTCAGACACAACTGAGTGACTAACACTGAAATTCTGACAAGGAATATAATATTTACAGAGTTTCCAAGTTTGTGCCAATAATGTGCATGCATGCTAAGCTGCCTCAGTTGTGTTGAACTCTTTTGCAACCCCATGGACTGAAACCAGCCAGGCTTTTCTGTCCATGGGATTTCCAAGGCAAGAATACTAGTGAGTGGCCATGCCCTCCTCCAGGGGATCTTCCTGAACCTAGGATCGAACCAGGGTCTCCTGCATCTCCTGCACTGTAGGCAGAGTCTTTACCACTGAGCCACGGGGGAAATCCAAGATAGCCCTTCAGTTCAGTTCAGTCGCTCAGTCGTGTCCGACTCTTTGCGACGCCATGAATTGCAGCACGCCAGGCCTCCCTGTCCATCACCAACTCCCAGAGTTCACTCAAACTCACGTCCATTGAGTTGGTGATACCATCCAGCCATCTCATCCTTTGTCGTCCCCTTTTCCTCCTACCCCCAATCCCTCCCAGCATCAGAGTCTTTTCCAATGAGTCAACTCTGCATGAGGTGGCCAAAGTACGGGAGTTTCAGCTTTAGCATCATTCCTATAGCCCTTAGCAATGCCGTTAAGGACCTCTTTCTCTAATTATAAAAAGTAACAAGAAAAATTACTTTCTTACAGTGATTTTAGGAGAATACAGACATATATATATATATATATATATATATATATATATATGAGAATATAGACAAGTATATAAATATTTTAAACACTTTAACCCCCACCAGCCACTGTTAATATTTTGGTATGTTTCTGTCTAATCTCTTACTCTGGAGATGTAAATCCCTAAAACATTTCTTCTGTTTAACTCATATGAGCTTAATAATTAACCCTGGATACAAGTACAGATCACTAACCTTAGAACTAGTTATCTTAATTTTTAAGTTACTTTTTTAGATCTTTAAAATAAATTCAAGAAAAATATATAGACTTAAATACGAAAATAAATGCTCGGTTCATTTATTGGCAAATCTTTAAGCATGCTTGGGACATCTTGGGTATGTGAATCCACTTTGCAACTGTCATTTTTATGAAATCCCAATGCAAACTCAGCACATTGAAAAAAATTTAACATTCAAAAAAAGCAGAGATTTATAAAGAAGAGAACAATGGTCATTTGTATTAATAATTCGATTTGGTTGGCCAAAAATTTGTTCTGGTTTATCTTAAGGAAAAACCTAAATAAATTCTTTAGCCAACCCAGTCCTATCAAGTGATAATCATTGGCTCTCATAATTTAAATAAATCCGTACATTCAACAAGGAAAGTCCCCACCCTACTACCTAAAACAGTGCAAGTTATTAACGCTAGTGTTCTGGTCTCACTCAGACCACAGGTAACAAGGGCTACTCCACTCACACAAGGCATTGGTAACCTCCTACTAATCATTTTTCTCTCAAGAGAATTTAGGTGAAATTTCTCTAAGTCTCACACCAAAGATGAAAGGGACAAGATGAAGGCATACAGAGGACAAATGAAATACTTTCCTGACAACCAGAAAGCCCTAGTCACACTTAATATGATTTCCTTTGCTAATTCATCTTGGAAGTTGAAGTCTAATCATTGACAACCTATCATTAATTCTTTAAAATAAAACTCAGATCAGTTAATGTATATAAATATGGCACTCTGAGAATCAATGATCTGGAGATAACTTCCATGTCATGTTGGCCTTTTTGTTTTTCCAATTGACATAAGTGCAGAATTTCACAAGAACGAGGAGGAAAAAATATATTAAGAATGATTGCTTTTTTTGTTTTTTTTTTTCAAACAAAGTCTTAACAAGAAAGTTTGGGCAATATCTAGAAAATCCAAGCAATTTCTTTGGCACACCTCACTTTTCACACTCCTTTTTCTAGTTATCAAGCATTCCCTCAGCTGTGCTCTGTACTTAAAACAGAATAACTTCTAATGACTCCTTTGTCACTATAACCATAATAATAATTATGCTCTAACCCCATAGCTGGGGCTTCCCAGGTGGTGTAGTGGTAAAGAATCTGCCTGTCAATGCAGGAGACACAAGAGATGAGGGTTCAATCCCTGGGTCAGGAAGATTCCCTGGAAGGGGAAATGGGAACCCACTGTAGTATTATTGCCTGGGAAATTCCATGGACAGAGGAGCCTGGCAGGCTACAGTCCACGGGATCACAAAGAGTCAGACACAGTGGAGCAACCGAGTGCACACACACACACACACACACACACAACCCTGTGGCTACTCTGAGTTGCTCCAGGAATGTCGGATAATAGAGAGCTGGGGACAGGGGTTAGCTTTACAAAGAAATATTCAGCAACACACTATCAATTCTGAGTACAGAGAACATGGAATTCAGCAAGAACGTGGAAATTTCACCTTATGTGTCATCAGTGAGATGCTAATTTCTATAAATAAAGGGGCTGTACATTTAACTCCTTTAAACCACACACTATGAAAACAAATAGATTTTTCACCCAATTTTGAGAGTATGTTTGGAATGCTTTGATTTATAATCTAAACTACATACTATGCACAATCATGCAAATTATGTATGGGGGTTGAGGGAGCATAATTTTAAATATTTCCATTATTTATGCTGTACATATTTTGAAAAAAAAAAACCACTTTATGTTTTAAAGGAAGAGAGCTCCAAATGTTCACTCATGTTCTAATACCGTGAATTTCAATGTTCTTTTGGCTACAGTCATAAGAAATTATCCCAGACAAAAGGCAAGCTCAAAAATGAGTAAATCTTAAATTCACATCATCAAAAGCCTGAAAACAAAAGTGAGGATTCTAAGTGAGTCTGAAGGTGGTCTGGAAAGGATAATCTCTTGAGGACACTTGGTAGAGGCATGTTTTGCCAAAGACACTGAGGCTTGAAGTTTGGTGTAAGGAATAGCCAACTACCCAGTGACGGGCATCTTCAAGAACCACTGAAACCCAGGCATGCCCATGTGACTGCCAATCCAATGGGCTTGCCACGGGTAGTTAAAAGTCTAGCCTGAGGGAAATTTGGCGGCTACTCAAGAGAGACATGCCATGCATATTAAGATTCCATGGGCAGAGAAAACAAACAATGGTTTTAAATACAAGCCCGGAACCAAGGAATGCAATATTGGTTCAATGGCTGCAATGTGTCATTATCTATAAATACTGAAAATAAAAGATCAGTGTGAAGATTCCACACTGAGGTCAATTAATGAGCTTCCAGAACTACTGAAACGGTTACTAATAGAGGAAAAAAAACAGAAAAACTTTTTTTAAATGACATCAAGATCAAAAACATTGTATGAACATAGGGTGTAGTAAAAGGAAACCAATGTTTTAGATGCTGCCTCTCACTGCTTCCCTTGGACCAGCTTTCCCTTTGTAAACCTCGATGGTTTCTGTGGAGTGTTTCTTTCACCCTGGACATGAGCAGGCCACAGCACAGAGGATACAAACTGCAGGCACTGGCTATGACTGAGTTGTTTCTGTGTGTTTACGTGCTACACAGTGAGAATAGAATCCATGTGTCAATCATACAGCAAATGTATGTATGTATGAAACCAACTTTTATAAAACTATAAATTAACTCTATCTTAATTTTATTATACTTATAGAAAAATATTATAGCCTTGACTTTATTTTATATAAAGATGGTTGAGTATCTTTTCAAAGAAAGCTGGGCAGAATTGCCTCGATATAAAGAGAGAAAAGCTTCCCTGGTGGCTCAGATGGTAAAGAACACGCCTGCAGTGCAGAAGACCCTGGTTCGATCCCTGAGTCAGGAAGATCCCCTGGAGAAGGAAACGGCAGCCCACTCCAGTATTCTTGCCTGGAGAATTCCATGGACAGAGGAATTCTATGGTGGGCTATGGTTCATGGGGTCACAAAGAGTTGGACATGACAGCGGAAACTATCAAAGAGAGAGAAACAGGAGGGAACAGGAGAGAGAAAGAAAGAGGATGAGGGGGAGAGGAGCAAGGGAGACAAACAGCATTGTAGGTGCTGATTCAGTTTTTTAAAAAAATTTTATTGGAGTATAGTTTCTTGACAATGTTATATTATTTTCTGCTGTACAGCAAAGTGAATCAGCCATATATAAATAAATATCCTCTGTTTTTTGGATCTCCTTCCCATTTAGTTCACCACAGAGCATTGAGTAGTGCTATACAGTTGGTTCTCATTGGTTATCTATTATATACACTGTTGCGTTTGTTGTTCAGTCACTAAGTCATGTCCTACTTTGTGACCCCCATGGACAGCAGCAGGCCAGGATTCCCTGTTCTTCACTGTCTCCTGGAGTTTGCTCAAAATCATGTCCATTGAGTCAGTGATGCCATCCGACCGCCTCATTCTCTGTCACCCCCTTTTCCTCCTGCCCTCTCTTTCCCAGCAACATGGTCTTTTCCAATGAGTTGACTCTTCGCACCAGGTGGCAGCTTCAGCATCAGTCCTTCTAATGCATATTCAGGACTGATTTCCTTTAGGATTGATTGGTTTGATCTCCTTGCTGCCCAACAGACTCCCAAGAGTCTTCTCCAGTAGTACAATTGGAAAGCATCAATTCTTCAGGGCTCAGCCTTCTTCATGGTTCAACTCTCACATCCGTACATGACTACTGGAAAAACCATACACAGTAGTGTATATATGTCAATCCCAATCTCCCAGTTCATCCCACCTCCCCTTCCCCCTTTGATGTCCATACATTTTTTTCTCTATCTGTTGTCTCCACTTCTGCGTTGCAAATAGATTCATGTGTATTTTTCTAGATTCCATATATATGCATTAATATACAATACTCATTTTTCTCTTTATGACTTACTTCACTCTGTATGACATTCTCTAGGTCTATCCACGTCTCTGTAAATGAAACCATTTCATTCCTTTTTATGGCTGAGTATAATATACAATATTCCATTGGACACATATTCTTTATCCATTCAGTTTTAAAATATAAACTATTAGAAACTAATGAGCTGATTTTCTATAAGAAGATGAACCAGATACAGATTTTAGTTCATGGTTGAAAATTAAAGTAGACATTCCTACCCACAATATATTTTCTTTTCCTTTCAGTAGAAACCCTGCCCTTGCTGTTATTTTTTTTTTACCCTTAACAAACATCCTTTTTTTTTTTTTCTTTTTTTTGTACTTTTGGTGAAACTACCATTTACAGTCACACAACTATTCCCAGAGATAGAAACACAACACAAGCTACATCAACCATACTCACCCTTGTGGGCTTTAAATAAGAGCAAAGATCCATAGATGCAGAAGGTGTCCATGACTACATGATCCAATGGAATTATTATTTTTTTTTTTACTTTATTTTACTTTACAATACTGTATTGGTTTTGCCATACATCAACATGAATCTGCCACAGGTGTACATGTGTTCCCAATCCTGAACCCCCCTCCCACCTCCCTCCCCATACCGTCTCTCTGGGTCATCCCAGTGCACCAGCCCCAAGCATCCAGTATCATGCATTGAACCTAGACTGGCGATTCATTTCTTATATGATATTATACATGTTTCAATGCCATTCTCCCAAATCATCCCGCCCTCTCCCTCTCCCACAGAGCCCAAAAGACTGTTCTATACATCTATGTCTCTTTTGCTGTCTCACATACAGGGTTACCATTACCATCTTTCTAAATTCTATATATATGTGTTAGTATACTGTATTGGTATTTTTCTTTCTGGCTTACTTCACTCTATATAATCGGCTCCAGTTTCATCCAACTCATTAGAATGGATTCAAATGTATTCTTTTTCATGGCTGAGTAATACTCCATTGTGTATATGTACCACAGCTTTCTTATCCATTCATCTGCTGATGGACATCTAGGCTGCTTCCATGTCCTGGCTATTATAAACAGTGCTGCGATGAACATTGGGGTACATGTGTCTCTTTCAATTCTGGTTTCCCTGGAGTGTATGCCCAGCAGTGGGATTGCTAGGTCATAAGGCAGTTCTATTTCCAGGTTTTTAAGGAATCTCCACACTGTTCTCCATAGTGGCTGAACTAGTTCGCATTCCCATCAACAGTGTAAGAGGGTTCCCTTTTCTCCACATCCTCTCCAGCATTTATTGCTTGTAGACTTTTGGATTGCAGCCATTCTGACTGGTGTGAAATAGTACCTCATTGTGGTTTTGATTTGCATTTTTCTGATAATGAGTGATGTTGAGCATCTTTTCATGTGTTTGTTAGCCATCTGTATGTCTTCTTTGGAGAAATGTCTATTTAGTTCTTTGGCCCATTTTTTGATTAGATCATTTATTTTTCCGGAATTGAGCTACAGGAGTTGCTTGTATATTTTTGAGATTAGTTGTTTGTGAGTTGCTTCATTTGCTATTATTTTCTCCCATTCCCAAGGCTGTCTTTTCACCTTGCTTAGAGTTTCCTTTGTTGTGCAGAAGCTTTTAAGTTTAATTAGGTCCCATTTGTTTATTTTTGCTTTTATTTCCAGTACTCTCAGAGGTGGGTCATAGAGGATCCTGCTGTGATTTATGTCGGAGAGTGTTTTGCCGATGTTCTCCTCTAGGAGTTTTATAGTTTCTGGTCTTACGTTTAGATCTTTAATCCATTTTGAGTTTATTTTTGTGTATGGTGTTAGAAAGTGTTCTAGTTTCATTCTTTTCCAAGTGGTTGACCAGTTTTCCCAGCACTACTTGTTAGAGAGATTGTCTTTAATCCATTGTATATTCTTGCCTCCTTTGTCGAAGATAAGGTGTCCATTGGTGTGTGGATTTATCTCTGGGCTTTCTATTTGGTTCCAATGGAATTATTAAAAATAGAGTTCTCAGGTTCCTGAAGCTGAAAGCCACAGGGATAGTCTAGAGCTTATCTTTCATTTTGTCAAGCTAATCTAGGTTCTGTACATGGATCTCATTTTCTTGCTTAAGTTATAGCTCCTTTTGCTTTCATAAAAGGGTGATGTATCTCCATGGATGCAGGGACCATACTGAATTTCACTCATTGTTAGATTCCATGTGTTTGGCTCCACCGAGTTCTTGGTAGGCATTCAACTAAATGCTGAATCATGAAACAACAGGGTGAATAAGTTCACCCAATGCCTAAAAATATTTCCCGCCTTTGCAATTTAACATTTTAGGGGCTTCCCTGGTGGTCCATGATTCCACTGCAGGGGGTAGAGCTTCAATCCCTGGTCCAAGAACTAGGATCCCCCATGCTGCATGGTGTGGCCCTGGAAATTTAACATCTTAAATCTAAATAGTTGAGGTAGTTTTCATTAAACATCTATTACAGTTCAGTTGCTCAGTCGTATCCAACTCTTTGCGACCCCATGAATCACACCACGCCAGGCCTCCCTGTCCATTACCATCCTCCAGAGTTCACTCAAACTCATGTCCATTGAGTCGGTGATGCCATCCAGCCATCTCGTCCTCTGTCGTCCCCTTTTCCTCCTGCCCTCAATCCCTCCCAGCGTCAGGGTCTTTTCCAATGAGTCAACTCTTCTCATGAGGTGGC
The DNA here is from genome assembly GCF_042477335.2 of Ovis canadensis. Lineage (NCBI taxonomy): Eukaryota > Metazoa > Chordata > Mammalia > Artiodactyla > Bovidae > Ovis > Ovis canadensis. Next base: position 52,537,282 of record NC_091253.1, on the reverse strand, counting down.
CAAAGTATCGGAGTTTTAGCTTTAGCCTCAGTCCTTCCAATGAACACCCAGGACTGATCGCCTTTAGAATGGACTGATTGGATCTCCTTGCAGTCCAAGGGACTCTCAAGAGTCTTCTCCAACACCACCGTTCAAAAGCATCAATTCTTTGGTGCTCGGCTTCATTCACAGTCCAACTTTCACATCCATACATGACCACTGGAAAAAACATAGCCTTGACTAGACGGGCCTTGGTTGACAAAGTAATGTCTTTGCTTTTTAATATACTATCTAGGTTGGTCATTACTTTCCTTCCAAGGAGTAAGTGTGTTTTAATTTAATGGCTGCAATCACCATCTGCAGTGATTTTGGAGCCCCCCAAAAATAAAGTCTGACACTGTTTCCATTGTTTCCCCATCTATTTGCCATGAAGTGATGGGACCAGATGCTATGATCTTTGTTTTCTGAATGTTGAGCTTTAAGCCAACTTTTTCACTCTCCTCTTTCACTTTCATCAAGAGACTTTTAATGTGACAGAGGTGAGTATTAATATGAAAATTGGATTTAAAAGGGCAGAAAGTTTTGACAAAAATTTTTAAAAATGATTTTTGTGTTGTCCATTTTATGTCCTAATAGAATTAAAGTGCAATCCTTACTTACTCTTTGATGAATAACATTTTAACATACTTCTTTTCATTATCATCTGTGTACATTATTGATTATCTGCACAAATTGTTTTTCCACAGTCATCAATTCACTATTTAATTTTGTAAAGCACTGTTATGGACTGAATGTTAGTGTCCCCCTTGCAAAATTCCTATGTTAAAATTTAATTCTTAATATGATATTTGGAGGTGGGGCCTTTGGAGGTAATTAGATCATGAGGCTACAGTCCTCATGAAAAGGACTAGTGCCCTTATAAGAAAAGGCCAGAGAGCCTCTTTCTAGGATATGAGGATACAACAAGAATGTAGCCATCTACAATTCAGAAAAGGGCTCTCAACAGAATCCTTGATCTGACTCTGTCTCAAGAAGTAAGAGAAATAAATTTCTGTGGTTTATAAGCCATAGAGTCTATGATACTTTGTTGTAGCAACTCAAATTGCCTAAGAGACAAATACAAAGGCCAATAATTACCAAATTCGGTAATATGCCTCTGAGTATCCATGAAGATTTTTCAAGAACTATGTAGGCAGTAGATGAAAATCCATTTTCATATTCTCAACTTTTTGCAAAAATTGATCTGCCTGAGAATAGGTCTGGGGTCAAGGCATCAATTTAGTTTATTTTTTCCATTTCCTTCTAACAATCAAGCTTCCCTCATATTACAAAAGAAAGGGTTATGTTTCACCCAACCCAAATTTTAGGGGAAAGTATCTGACAACTTCCTCAACCGAATCAACATAAACTTTTGATAAGACATTGGTAAGGCTTATCTTACCCTTTCTACTATGTTTTTGTCTTCCAGACAAACTAGGGCATTAGAAATAGGGCATTCTGCCCATGTTGGAATATTCTGAAATCAGATATATATATATAGAGTTGGGTTAAAGAAGAAGTGATAATCATCTCTAAAGATCTACTTTCTCCTATACCCCTAATTCCTGTCAACAAAATTGTGGATGATGAGGAAGATCCTGCAAAGAAAGCAACAAAAGTGTGTCAGTAATAAATACTAAAGGGTATTATAGGCTATTTCTCATAGAAACTCATAGAAAGGCTGTAACTAATTATGTCCAATGTCTATTTCAGAATTAAAAAGTTAAGATTTGCAAACACGCATGGTCCCTTCCCTCTCCCTATCTGATTTCCTTTTAGAATAACTGAGTCCACACACCAGTAGTTAGGGCAGAGCAAAATAACATGAAGAGGGGAAACAGGACCACACGCCCAGCACTGAGTGTCTGTCTGTCTGAGCATCATTCAGAGGGTGTCTGCATGGTGGCCAGGGCTTCCCAGGTGGTGCTGTGGTAAAGAATCTGCCTGCAAGCAGGGAGACACAGGTTTAATCCCTGGGTGGGGAAGATCTCCTGGAGAAGGAAATGGCAATCCACTCCTGCATTCTTGCCTGGAAATATCCCATGGACAGAGGAGCCTGGTTGGCTACAGTCTATGGGGTTGCAAAGAGTTGGACAAGACTTACGACTGAGCATGCATGCACGCTGCATGGTGGCCACATGTAGAATGTCAGACCTGAGAGGTGTGAGGCGCTTATAGTGATAGGGCAGTGGTGATGGAAAACTGTCCATAGGCAGGATTGATCAGATAAGTAAATATTTTATGGATGATGGAATCCATGTTTCTCACTGTTAGAGGAGACAGTTATATATGCATATATATTCATATATATTATACATACTGGTTTCCCTTGTAGCTCAGTCATAAAGAATATGCCTGCAATGCAGGACACCTGGGTTTGATTCCTGGATCAGGCAGATCCCTTGGAGAAGGAAATGGCAACCCACTCCAGTACTCTTGCCTAGAGAATCCCATGGACAGAGGAGCCTGGCAGGCTACAGTCCATAGTGTTGCAACAGCCGGACATGATTTAGTGACTAAACCACCACCATTATACATATTAAAATGTATATTTCTAACTAAATTGTACTTTCAAGGTTTACCTATCCATTTCTATAAAATACTAAGTTTTTTAAATCAATAATAAGCCAATAATAATTGTAATGATAACTTAATCCAGATGAAGGAAGAATAGAACTTAGGTCCTCTGGTCACAGAGAATATAAAAAAATTAATTTCAATTTATATACCTAACTTTATAGCAGAAAGATATAAAATATGATCCATAAAAGACCATCAAGCATAAAAATATGTTAGTATAAAATTCTGTAGGAGAAATGGAATGGAAATATGAGTTCAAGGAGAAAATGGGACAATGTAAAATTTCTGGTTGTTAAAGAAGAGCTTATTCATGGATTTTTAAAATGAGGATGGTGGGCATAAAGTCACTATAGCATTTAAATTATATTGATTAGAAGGTTTGAAAGGATGGCAATATGATTTCTATATCAAATGTCAATAATTAAAATATGCTGAAAGTCACATCTTTTGATATTTTACCTTATGATGAAAATGTTTCACTGTTAATTTAAAATTTGGGAAAAAGGTAAAATAGTTTTTTAAAAATATCAGAGGTATGCAAGCAATACCTAAATGTAAATATTCCATATGTCTTTTCCAACTAGATAAACAGAAATTCACAAAAATTAATTAAGGTTCACAAGTTCACAATAGTAAATGATGAAAGCAGGAAGTCTCTTTGACTCTGATCTTCTAAACTTACCACTGCACCTTCAATTTCCCAGATTTTCCTCACTTCACTTCACTTCCTGGCCTGTTTGTCTTTCCAACTGTTGGCCTGGCTGATCCACAGGAACCCCAAGATTACCCCCAATGCTGGAGTGCAGACTTGTAAAAAGCAAGAGCCACACAGAGGCCCCTACTTCCCATACACTTCTTGTGAGTCCATGTGGGCAGATGCATCCATGAATTCTCTGTAAGCTCCACCACATCCACCTGCCACAGTTCTTCAGGAGGCCTGGTTGCTGCTTTTCTCAGTGGTCCTCTGAGTTTCCCTTCTGTGCCTTCACTTCCCTAGCTCCTCCCATAATCATGTAAAGTTTAATCAGATTAATAAATTTCCTACTCTCACAGTATGCATGAGGCTCTGCTTCTTGACCAACACAATTATTTTTACCTAGAATAATTCCAGAGTAACAGGATCTTAGTATTAGCAATCTAGAATGGGTTCTTTGATCTGGCTGGATTTAAAGACTGCCATGATCTTGTTTCAGAGAAGGCGATGGCACCCCACTCCAGCACTCTTACCTGGAAAATCCCATGGATGGAGGAGCCTGGTGGGCTGTAGTCCATGGAGTCATGAAGAGTCAGACACGACTGAACGATTTCACTTTCACTTTTTACTTTCATGAATTGGAGAAGGAAACGGCAACCCACTCCAGTATTATTGCCTGGAGAATCCCAAGGATGGGGGAACCTGGTGGGCTGCCGTCTATGCGGTCGCACAGAGTCGGACACGACTGAAGCGACTTAGCAGCAGCAGCAGCAGCATGATCCTGTTTCCAGTTGCAAACAGGGCAGTGGTAGTCCATGGCATGCAGTGGGAAAACACTACCTATATTTAAAATTTTTTTTCAGTTAATTTATTTTTGGCTGTGCTGGGTCTTTGTTGTGGTGTGTGGGCTTTCTCTAGTTGCAGCAAGTGGGGGCTACTCTCTAGTTGAGGTGTGCAGACGTCTCATTGGGATGGCTTCTCTTGTCGCAGAGCGTGGGCTCTGGGATACACAGGCTTCAGTAGTTGTGGCACATAGGCTTAGTTGTGGGATCTTATTAATATTAATAGTTCCTGGATTATGGACTGAACCCATGTTCCTTGAATTGGCAGGCAGATTCTTAACCACTGGACCACCAGGGAAGTCCTTAAAGAACACTACTTAAAAGTATCACCTCTAGCTACCTGGAAAGACCTTGCATATCCAAGTGGTTCCTGCCATAGGACAATTTAGTGGAAATAAATGTGAACCTACCATGGATTGATTTGGTTGTTTCTAAATGTGCTGGGCAATATGGAAGGGGGGAAAATGGGATTAGGGCTTTAAATTAGTAAATCAAGGTCTTGGTAAGGAATTGAAAACTTCTATAATGGCCCTTAAGGTGAGTTTTTTTAATCCTCTGAAATCAAAGAATTGATTTCTAAAAACTAAAATTGTAGTCAAATAATTGAAATTTCTAAAAACTAAACCCAAAATTCAATCCTGTGGATGGCTGAACTCTGAACTGCAAGGCAAATTTAATTCTGAATTCTCAAGTTCTTTAAAATTAATTAGAAATTAATTAGAAAAGAGTGAGTTTCTGAAATTTGGGAGGAGGGCACATACACAAATTCCAAGAAGGCTGACGATTTTGAAGACCTAAATTCTACCATTTTCTTTGACAATCAAAATGAGATTTCTACCATTTTTTGAGATCAGTCACCTTTTATCTGAAGAAACTGTAAAAGATCTCTTATTTTCAGGGCATTACTATCATCCTTAAGCCCTACTCCCATCACCTCTCATTGGTTCTGATTCTACTGCTGCTGCTGCTGCTGCTAAGTCGCTTCAGTTGTGTCCGACTCTGTGTGACCCCATAAACAGCAGCCCACCAGGCTCCCCCATCCCTGGGATTCTCTAGGCAAGAATACTGGAGTGGGTTGCCATTTCCTTCTCCAATGCATGAAAGTGAAAAGTCAACGTGAAGTCGTTCAGTTGTGTCCGATTCTTAGCGACTCCATGGACTGCAGCCTACCAGACTCCTCCGTCCATGGGATTTTCCAATCTGAGATGACTCCAGAGTTTCAGCTACAAAGTATGACCCATGAGGATGTCCTACTAAGGGGTAGGAGGGAGAATAAAATTATTTTTTATTATAAGGAACTTGCACTACTTGTGAAGCAGTACGGTGTTATTTGTAAGTGGTCTTGAATTAGTTGTAAACGTGTATTGCAAGTTCTAGGAAAGCCACTAAACAGAGTAAAAGGAAGAACTATAATCGATAGGCTGAGAAAGAGAAAATGGAAATTCATATGAAATATTCAATGAAAACCTCAAAAGGCAGAAAAAGAGTAGAAAACAAAATAGGAACAAGGGCAACAAAGAGAAAACAGTAGCCAAACTAATACTAATCCAAAGAAAGCTATAATAATTTCTGACAAACTGGATTTTTGGACAAGGAAAGTTATCAAGGATAAAGAGGGACATTACATAATGATTAAGTGGCCAATTCTCCAAGAAGGCATAACAGTCTTTAAAATGTATGTACCTAGCAACAGAACATCAAAATACATAAGGCAAAATCTGATGGCGCTGCAAGAAGAAACAGATAAATCCACTACTATATGTGGCTTCCCTGGTGGCCCAGATGGTAAAGAATGCAATCTGGGAGACCTGGGTTCGATTCCTGGGTCAGGAAGATCCCCTGGAGAAGGTAATGGCTACCCAATTCAGTATTCTTGCTGGAAGAATGCTATGGACAGAAGAACCTTGTGGGCTACAGTCCATAGGATTGCAAAGATTTGGACACAACTGAAGTGACTTAGAATGCAGGCATGCACTTTTATAGATAAAGGCTTCAACATCCCTCCATCAGAAATAGGTAGATAAAGCAGACAGAAAGAACATAGTTGAACTCAAAAACACTGTCAATCAACTGGGTATCATGGGACAGCCATAGACTACTTCATCCAACAACAGCAGGATATACATTCTTCCCAAGCTCACATGGACCATTTGCCAAGATAGACCACATTCTGGACCATAAAGTTCACCTTAAGTGAAAGTGAAAGTGAAGTCGCTCAGTCGTGTCTGACTTTTTGCGACCCCATGGGCTGTTGCCTATCAGGCTTCTCCGTCCATGGGATTTTCCAGGCAAGAATACTGGAGTGGGTTACCATTTCCTTCTCCAGGGGATCTTCCCGACCTAGGGATCAAACCCGGGTCTCCTGCACTGGAGGCTGACACTTTAACCTCTGAGCCACCACCTTAACACATTTATAAAGATAGAAATATTACAATGTCAGCTCTCAGATCATGATGAAATTAAACTAGAAATCAAAAGCAGAAAGACAGCTGGAAAATTCCCAAACACATGGAGATTAAACAATATACTTCTAATAAGAAAAAGATCGCAAGAAAAATTTTAAAATATTTTGAAGTAAATGAAAATGAAAATATAGCTATCAAAATTTTGAGATGCAAAAAGCAATGTTTAGTGGGAAATTTATAGCACTGAATGCATATATTAGGAAAGAGGAAAGTTTAAAATCAGTCATCTAAGGAAACTAGAAAAAGAAGAGCAAATTAATCCAAAATAAGCAGAAGAAAATAAATGATAAGAATTAGAGTAGGAATATAAATCACAGCAGGATCCTCTATGATCCACCTCCCAGAATTCTGGAAATAAAAGCAAAAATAAACAAATGGGATCTAATTAAAATTAAAAGCTTCTGCACAACAAAGGAAAATATAAGCAAGGTGAAAAGACAGCCATCTGAATGGGAGAAAATAATAGCAAATGAAGCAACTGACAAACAACTAATCTCAAAAATATACAAGCAACTTCTGCAGCTCAACTCCAGAAAAATAAACGACCCAATCAAAAAATGGGCCAAAGAACTAAATAGACATTTCTCCAAAGAAGACATACGGATGGCTAACAAACACATGAAAAGATGCTCAACATCACTCATTATTAGAGAAATGCAAATCAAAACCACAATGAGGTACCACTTCACACCAGTCAGAATGGCTGCGATCCAAAAATCTGCAAGCAATAAATGCTGGAGAGGGTGTGGAGAAAAGGGAACCCTCCTACACTGTTGGTGGGAATGCAAACTAGTACAGCCACTATGGAGAACAGTGTGGAGATTCCTTAAAAAATTGCAAATAGAACTACCTTATGACCCAGCAATCCCACTTCTGGGCATACACACCGAGGAAACCAGAATTGAAAGAGACACATGTACCCCAATGTTCATCGCAGCACTGTTTATAATAGCCAGGACATGGAAACAACCTAGATGTCCATCAGCAGATGAATGGATAAGAAAGCTGTGGTACATATACACAATGGAGTATTACTCAGCCGTTAAAAAGAATTCATTTGAATCAGTTCTGATGAGATGGATGAAACTGGAGCCGATTATACAGAGTGAAGTAAGCCAGAAAGAAAAACACCAATACAGTATACTAACACATATATATGGAATTTAGGAAGATGGCAATGATGACCCTGTATGCAAGACAGGGAAAGAGACACAGATGTGTATAATGGACTTTTGGACTCAGAGGGAGAGGGAGAGGGTGGGATGATTTGGGAGAATGACATTCTAACATGTATACTATCATGTGAATTGAATCGCCAGTCTATGTCTGACGCAGGATGCAGCATGCTTGGGGCTGGTGCATGGGGATGACCCAGAAAGATGTTCTGGGGAGGGAGGTGGGAGGGGGGTTCATGTTTGGGAATGCATGTAAGAATTAAAGATTTTAAAATTTAAAAAATAAAAAACTAAAAATTAAAAAAAAAAAAAGGAATCAATGAAAGTGTCAGCAGAGACAATCAATGAAATTAAAAGCTGTTTTTTTAAAGAAATCAACAAAATCTACAAGCCTCTAGCCAGGTTAACTAATTTAAAAAGAGACAGTATGCAACTCACTAACATCAAAAGTGAAAGAGGGGCCATCACTACAGACCTCATGGGCATTAAAAAGATGATTAAAGAACATTGCTGCTGCTGCTGCTACTAAGTCGCTTCAGTCGTGTCCGACTCTGTGTGACCCCATAGACGGTCGCCCATCAGGCTCCTCTGTCCATGGGACTTTCCAAGCAAGAGTACTGGAGTGGGTTCCCATTGCCTTCTCCGTAAAGAATATTATGCCTCATCAGAAACATAAAGAAGGCAGGAGTGGTAATTCCTACTGTATCCCCATTTCACTTGCCTATGTTGACTATGCATGACACAGGTAAATCCTCAAGAATGACAATAGTGTACTGTGAGCTTAATAAGATGATGATTTGAATTAGAGCTGCTGTGCCACGTGGTTTTCCCTGATAGTTCAGTTGGTAAAGAACCTGCCTGCAATGCAGGAGACCCCAGTTTGATTCCTGAGTTGGGAAGATCCCTGTTGCAGCACATTAATACATCCCTGGACACAGCAGCTATTAATCACAGAAATGCAGTTTGCTTTCACCTAGAAGGGTCAGCAATAAACAGTCACTGTCCCATCTGTTATATCAAGTCTTCCAGTTCAGTTCAGTTCATTTCAGTTCAGTTCAGTCGCTCAGCCGTGTCTGACTCTTTGCGACCCCATGAATTGCAGCACGCCAGGCCTCTTTATCCATCACCAACTCCTGGAGCTCACCCAAACTTACGTCCATCGAGTCGGTGATGCCATCCAGCCATCTCATCCTCTGTCGTCCCCTTCTCCTCCTGCCCCCAATCCCTCCCAGCATCAGAGTCTTTTCTAATGAGTCAGCTCTTTGCATGAGGTGGCCAAAGTACTGGAGTTTCAGCTTTAGCTTCAGTCCTTCCAAAGAACACCCAGGGCTGATCTCCTTCAGAATGGACTGGTTGGATCTTCTTGCAGTCCAAGGGACTCTCAGGAGTCTTCTCCAACACTAAAGTTCAAAAGCATCAATTCTTTGGCACTCAGCTTCATTCACAGTCCAACTCTCACATCCATACATGACCACTGGAAAAACCATAGCCTTGACTAGATGGATCTTTGTTGGCAAAGTAATGTCTCTGCTTTTGAATATGCTATCTAGGTTGGTCATAACTTTTCTTCCAAGGAGTGTCTTTTAATTTCATGGCTGCAATCACCATCTGCAGTGATTTTGGAGCCCCCCAAAATAAAGTCTGACACTGTTTCCACTGTTTCCCCATCTATTTCCCATGAAGTGATGGGACCAGATGCCATGATCTTCGTTTTTTGAATGTTGAACTTTAAGCCAACTTTTTCACTCTCCTCTTTCACTTTCATCAAGAGGCTTTTTAGTTCCTCTTCACTTTCTGCCATAAGGGTGGTGTCATCTGCATATCTGAGGTTATTGATATTTCTCCCGGCAATCTGGATTCCAGCTTGTGCTTCTTCCAGTTCAGCATTTCTCATGATGTACTCTGCATAGAAGTTAAATAAGCAGGGTGACAATATACGACCTTGATGTACTCCTTTTCCTATTCGGAACCAGTCTGTTGTTCCATGTCCAGTTCTAACTATTGCTTCCTGACCTGCATATAGGTTTCTCAAGAGGCAGGTCAGGTGGTCTGGTATTCCCATCTCTCTCAGAATTTTCCACAGTTTATTGTGATCCACACAGTCAAAGGCTTTGGCATAGTCAATAAAGCAGAAGAAGATGCTTTTCTGGAACTCTCTTGCTTTTTCCATGATCCAGCAGATGTTGGCAATTTGATCTCTTGTTCCTCTGCCTTTTCTAAAACCAGCTTGAACATCTGGAAGTTCATGGTTCTTGTATTGTTGAAGCCTGGCTTGGAGATTTTTGAGCATTACTTTACTAGCACGTGAGATGAGTGCAATTGTGTGGTAGTCTGAGCATTCTTTGGCATTGTCTTTCTTTGGGATTGAAATGAAAATGGACCTTTTCCAGTCCTGTGGCCACTGCTGAGTTTTCCAAATTTGCTGGCATATTGAATGCAGCACTTTCACAGCATCATCTTTCAGGATTTGAAATAGCTCAACTGGAATTCCATCACCTCCACTAGCTTTGTTCATAGTGATGCTTTCTAAGGCCCACTTGACTTCACATTCCAGGATGTCTGACTCCAGGTGAGTGATCACACCATCGTGATTATCTGGGTCATGAAGATCTTTTTTGCACAGTTCTTCTGTGTATTCTTGCCAGCTCTTCTTAATATCTTTTGCTTCTGTTAGGTCCATACCATTTCTGTCCTTTATTGTGCCCATCTTTGCATGAAATATTTCCTTGGTATCTCTAATTTTCTTGAAGAGATCTCTAGTCTTTCCCATTCTGTTTTCCTCTAGTTCTTCTTTCAAGTCTTTAGCCCTTGTCATAATCACAGTTCTATTAGGAGAGACCTTTATTGGTTCTTTATTCACATTCACATATTCTTCATTCATTCCTGATCCACTGCACTGATTGTTATCATGTTGTTTTGACCTTATGAAGAGGAAATTAGACTTTTCTAGACATCCCATTAGGCACATGTATGCCACTTTGATGGACTTTTTAAGGGGATGGTGATCAAGGGTCAAGAAAAGCAGGTTGCTGCCTCTGATTCCTCCTACCTCAAGGAAGAAGCACAACAGTTACTGAACATTTTGGATTTTTAAGGAAAACAAGTGTCTCATTAGGGTTTGATATGCCAATATGTTTACTGAGTAACCCAGAAGCCTGCCAGTATTGATAGAATTCAGAGCAAGACAAAGTCCTGAACAGGTTCAGACTGTTATGTAAGTGACTCTGCTGCTGGGTTCATTTCACCCAACAGGTCCAATAGTGTCTGAAGTGTCTATGGACAACAGAGATGCCCTCTGGAGCCACTGGCAGGTCTCTGAAGGTGAGTCACAGAAAAACCTATAAGATTTCAGAGCAAAGCCATAATTCTCTGCCTATAACAATTCTTTTGAAAAACTTTTGTCTTGCCTCTGGGTCTCATGGAAACAAAACATTTGACTATGGCCAGCAAATTACCATGCAACTTGCGCTGCCCATGGAGAATTGGGTCTGACTCATCGAGCCCTGAAGTTGGATGCAGAGAGCAGTACTCCATCATCAAGCGTGACATGTATATATCAGGCTCAAGAAAATCTTAAAAGCACAATTAATTTCTAGAACCAATTCTCAGATTTCTGCTACATTACCTCCTTTCACAACCTACCACAATTTTCTGCAGTCTGATGACTTAAAAAAAAAAAAACTCAGCCTGCTATATAAAGAGTATTGCATGATATGGTGACACCACCCAAAAATAAATGGCTGCAACAGTACAGCCCATTTCACAACTGAAAAATGGTTTGAAAGTAAACCCTCTAAATGGACAGAACTTCAGGCAATGCACCTGGTGGTTTGTTCTTCCAGAAACAAAAGATGACCAGAAATACAGATCTTCACTGAGTGATGGGTATGAGAGTTCAGTTGTACAGTTATTCAGAAGAAAAACGATTGGAAGACTGTTGACAAGAGGGCTAGGGCAGAGGTATGTAGATAAGCCTTGCCACATGGTTATTAACTGTAAAAGCATTTTTTTTGTTTCATATTAATAACCTCAGATATGCAGATGACATCACCCTTACGGCAGAAAGTGAAGAGGAACTAAAAAGCCTCTTGATGAAAGTGAAAGAGGAAAGTGAAAAAGCTGGCTTAAAGCTCAACATTATGGCATCTGGTCCCATCACTCCATGGCAGATAGATAGGGAAACAATGGAAACAGTGTCAGACTTTATTTTTTTGGGCTCCAAAATCACTGCAGATGGTGATTGCAGCCATGAAATTAAAAGACACATACTCCTTGGAAGAAAAGTTATGACCAACCTAGATAGCATATTGAAAAGCAGAGACATTACTTTGCCAACAAAGGTCCATCTAGTCAAGGCTATGGTTTTTCCTGTGGTCATGTATGGATGTGAGAGTTGGACTGTGAATGAAGCTGAGCGCCAAAGAATTGATGCTTTTGAACTGTGGTGTTGGAAAGGACTCCTGAGAGTCCCTTGGACTGCAAGGAGATCCAACCAGTCCATTCTGAAGGAGATCAGCCCTGGGTGTTCTTTGGAAGGAATGATGCTAAAGCTGAAACTCCAATACTTTGGCCACCTCATGCGAAGAGCTGACTCATTGGAAAAGACTCTGATGCTGGGAGGGATTGGGGGCAGGAGGAGAAGGGGACGACAGAGGATGAGATGGCTGGATGGCATCACCGACTCGATGGACGTGAGTTTGAGTGAACTCTGGGAGCTGGTGATGGACAGGGAGGCCTGGCGTGCTGCGATTCATGGGGTCACGAAGAGTCGGACAAGACTGAGCGACTGAACTGAACTAACTGAATGCTTCCCAAAGACCAACTTCAGCATATCTCAATAAACAGCCTCTTTTCTCAGCTATTCCTATTGTCAATCCATGAGTGCACGGACAAGATGGTCATGGTGCAGGAATGGAGATTGTATGCCTGCAAGTTATTCATCTTCTTGTACCTGTTTTCTCATATTGAAAATAGAGATTACAAAAGTACCAACCCAGTGGGGTTATTGTGAGGGCAGATGAAAATACACACGAGAGAACATAGAACAGTAAGCAACACATAAAAAGTGATTAATAGATATTGAGTGATTTTCTATCCATCTGTCAAATATGTATAAAGCACTGGCTATACTGAAGGCCCTGTGTGAGGATGTTGTGAACTAGACAGTCAAAGTCCCTGTTTTCTGAAGCTGACATTCTTGTGGAGAAGGTTTTCAACCGTTCATTACCATAACTGTTATTTAATGCTAATGTCATAAATGCTAGCAAAATGAAATGTAATACTCTAAGGAAGCAAAGAACAGGTTGAGATGTTTTCTTTCTAAAACAGATAGCTTAACTAAGCCTTAAGAGAGACTGTTGTTAATCATTCCTGTTATTTTGACAAGCAACTCTTGTCGTGTCTACAAACCATCTATTCTAGATGATTTCTTTAGAAAAATAAAACACACAAAATTACCCAGCCTCTATCCTTAAGGGCCCCTACTGTCTGTTCTTTTTATTTCTCAGAAACAACCAACCAAACCTACCCTTTGCTCCCTCTAAGCTAGTTCTGTAATCATGATGTTTTCCTCAAATTAAAGCTTTGATATTGTGTAAATATTGACCCAAGATCTAGAAATATCTCTTAGAAAAGAAGAAAAATCCTATGGTAGGTTGATATGCATTATACATAGTACATATTTATATTTTCTAGAAATAATCTAGAAATGCATTAAATATAGTGAGGCAACCCTACACAGTAGAAAACGTGCATAAAATTCAGATTTTATTGAAAATCCATTTGCTTGCAGAATCTAGCTCCTGCAGTTGGTCAACCTCATAGGAATATTGTGTAGATAAAATGTAGATGAAAATATTTAGATTGGTGATCAGCCCATTGTGGGTACTCAATAAATATTCATTCTATTTCATTTGTGAACATTAGTTTTCCAATGTTCATTCATTTAACAAGTATTTATTGAGACTCTAGTAAGTGGCACATACTCTGCCAAGCACGGTGTATACACTGGTGAGACAAGGTTCTTGATGGCAGGGAAGTTATCAGGTATGTGTGTCAAGTGAAAATAATAAGATTCAGCCAGCTAGATTGTCCAGTGGTCACAAGAGATAATGTTTGACAAACCAGCAAAGAACTATGCTAGTTCATTTTCGGACTTCTAATTACCAAATAATTATGTTCTGATTCCTGATACAGAAATGCAGAGAAAAGTAGGTGGGTAGAATTCTAACCTATTCCTTAATTTCTGTGTGAGCATAGAAAGTTCCTTAAAGCATTGTATTACACTTTTCTTGGCTTGGGGCTTGTATACATGCTAGAGGGCTAAGTGGCTTACTGAGAAATGGCAGATAAGAAATCTAGGTAAGGAATAGATTTTCAGGCTGTTCAAAGAACTGATACAGAAGAAGCAAAAACCCAGGAGACATGAGAAAAGAGTATGGGATTTTGAGATTCTAGAATACCAAAGGCAGAAGGAGGAAATTCTGAAAAGCTAAACTGGCCCTTGGACCTTTGAGATTAAGAATTGTTAAAGTGGTGGGAAGTAACAGGTAGAGAAAAGACATAATATGTCTGTAAGTGGGACTCTCTGAGACACCTACCAATGCAGAAGGGGCTCATGTGATTATTTGTCCACCAAGTATTCAGTGAATATCTGAATATTCACTGGAAGGATTGATGCTGAAACTCCAACACTTTGGCCACTTGATGTGAAGAGACGACTCGTTGGTAAAGACCCAGATGCTGGGAAAGACTGAAGGCAAAAGAGGAAGGGAGCAGCAGAGAATGAGATGGTTAGAGAGTATCACTGACTCAATGGACATGAATTTGGGCAAACTCTGGGAGATAGTAAAGGACAGAGGAGCCTGGGGTGCTGCAGTCCATGGGGTCACAAAGAGTCAGACATAACTCAGTGACTGAACAACAAGGCGCTCTGATTGACCAATCACTGTCATCACAGTAACTTTAAGGATGGGAGAGAAGGAACATTATTATTCTCTAATTTCCTTAAGTGAAGTGAAGTTACTCAGTCATGTCCGACTCTTTGTGACACCATGGATTGTAGCCTACTATGCTCCTCCATCCATGGGGTATTCCAGGCAAGAATACTGGAGTGGGTTGCCATTTCCTTCTCCACTAATTTCCTTAACATTTACTTATATTTTTGAAATACAGCATAGTTAAATTTGCTTTAAAATTTTTTAAATTGATATTTTTGATGATGATAATTGTATTTTGAAAATATTATATGCTCATTGTTCAGAAGAAATTTTTCTATTGCTTCTTGACATGAGAGTGGTTGGCACAAATAAATGGTGTGAACTGAACTGCTCGGCTTCACAAAAGCAGGAGGTGTTTGATATTTGAAGAGGAAAATTCTGGAGGGAGAGAAGAACCAGAGAGGCTGGCCTCCGTCAGGGGGAAGAGAAACATATATAAGGTTGGACATTTTGGGTGTCCACTGGGGGTCCTGGAAGGTATCCCCTGTAGATAAGGGACCTACTGCAGTCTACAGGCTTTAGTCTAAAGGTTTTTTCTTTAACATTAGAAGCATTTAACAAACATGATTGCTATATCATCACAGAAGCTGAGAGGCTAGTGTTATTCTGGTTCTGCTAGTAAGAAATAGAGCAACTCCAAAAGGAATGAATACAGGAATCATCACCACCTATTGCCACCTGCCCTGTTATATCTCTGTGGCACTGGAGCAGACACTGCATATGTACTGGTCACTGAATATATGGTGGACACTGTGTATTCGGTGGTCACTGTGTATGTACTGGACACTGTATTTAGTGAATAATGCATATGTGCTCACTGGGTTGTGTTGCTCAGATTCTGTCAGGGTGGGAGGACCTGTGTTCCCAGCTTCTGGGAGTGTCACCAGTTGCTTTAGGAACTGCCTTCAGATAAAGAGAGCTCCTTTCCAAGGTTTCCCCCCACCACCCCCCCCACCAGCCTTCCGTCACCCTGAGGGCAGTCCATAGCCAATGGCATGTTGCTACTGAGCTCTGAAAGCCTGGATCTTCACCCTAATCTTGGGACAATTCTAGGGGCAGTGTGGGCTCTAGATATCCTTGTGGGCTGAGTCTTTGATTTTTAAAAAATTTTTAATTGGGGACTAAATTGCTTTACAATGTGTTGGTTTCTGCTGTAAAACAACATGAATGAACCATAAGAATATATTAATATATATCCCCTCCCTCATGAGCCTCCCACCCCACCCCCCACCCCGAGTCTTTGGTTGAGGTTGCATCCCGAGCCAACTTCTCCCTCTGTCTGTTTCAACCCCCTGGCACTTATCCTCAGACTCTGTCCTAGTAAAGTCCTATGCTGGTCTATCTCTCTCTGTCTTCCTGGACCTCTTCTGTAACAGGTAGAAACAGCAGAACCTGGTGGTGGTGGAGAGGTGGTGTGGATAGACTTTATTTCAGACTAGGACTTTTGTGGCTTCTCTAAGAACCAGCCTGGCCCAAACCACCCAAAAAAGAGTTTCTGGATGTCTATAACTTCCCCTTAATGAACAGAGATAGTTGGGGGGTGTGGGGGGAAATCTAGGTTCAGAGGCTAATCAGAAAATGAAATGTTGGAAAAGCCAGTGAATCAGAAACAGAGATGGAGTCTCAAATCTTGGCATGGGAAGTAGGGTCAGATCATGAGAATGAACTAAGGTTTAGCACGGGATTGTGAATTTATAAGCCAGAGTATTCAAAACTCAAGTGTGAATAAGGAATGCCAAGACTATTAAACAAGAAATGACAAAACTCTTGAATCTTTTCCTTCCTCTTGGAGATAATCAGAGCCATCTGTTCCACCATTTTTAAAGCTGCTTCAAAATAATTACATCCAGGCCTTACCTAAAATTGTACTTTATTAAGAAAAAGATTTACATTTAACAATGGTCTCTACTATTGGGTCACTCTTCAGTCAACAGCAATTTTTTTTTTTTCAATAAGCATTCTTGCTTGCCATGTCTGTATGTGTAAAGTGAATGCTAGGTTGACATTATAAACTGGCTTCTTAGGAGAAAGAGAAACTAAAGGAAAAATAAGTGCAATTTTTTTAATTTTAAAGAAAGAATAAGAGGAAGCATTTGTGATTTAAGATATTTTTGGTCAGGTCCAGGGCCAACAGCTGAGGTGCCTTGCTATTTACTATGTGATAACTAAACAATACTAACAGCAGTCTCAGGATATATATATATATATATATATGTGTGTGTGTGTGTATATATATATATGTATGTATATATACATACTGTCTCAGATGTAATCAGAATAGCCACCTTTAGCAAACAAGAAATGGCACATTTTACATTTTAATTGGGCAGAAGTAATTATCAACAAGCTAACACCTTAGCTGGGCTGAACTCGTCTGATAAGCTCATTTCTACTTACACCCTCTGCCAATGGAGCAGAAGGTGCTCAAATATCAAAAAAAAAAAAAAAGGAGAAGCACCAGGCATTTTGACTGTCATTTATTTACTGCTCGCAATTTCATTCTCATAAATCTACAGGGAAAGCAGTCTTCTGCCATTTTTCAGATGGAAAAACCAAAACTAGCCTCTGAGCTAATGAGAGAGCTCTAAGGTAGGCCAAGGTATAAAGCAGAGAACCAATTGTCCTTGTGGGGTGTTATGGTTATGGACAGCTCAGGGTAAAAACAGTATCCCTAAAAATGGAGGCCAGAAGGATTGGGTGGGAAAGGTTCGTGAAAGAAAGCTCTAAAGAAGACAGGATGGTACTCTGGAAGGAGAGATTACTCTATAGTACAAGCTGAATAATCACGGGTAACCTGAAACTCTTTTGAGTCTTGGTTTTCTTTTGTGTGCATGCTAAGTCACTTCAGTTGTGTCCGACTCTTCGGGACCCTATCAACCGTAACCCACCAGGCTCCTCTGTCCATTGGATTCTACAGGCAATACTGGAGTGGGTTGCCATGCCCTCCTCCAGTGGACCTTCCTGACCCAGGGATTGAACCATGTCTCATGTCTCCTGCACTGGCAGGTGGGTTTTTTAACTGCTAGCACCACCTGGGAAGCCTAGTTTTCTTTTGCCTCTAACACATAGTAATGCCTACATCAGAGGCTGGTTTTGAAGACCAGGAAAAACATGTGAGTAAAACACGAAGCAGTACCTGGCACACAGCAGGTCCTCATTTCCTTCCCTTCCTCTGCTTTACTCTCTGGCCCAGAAGCAGTCTTAATTCTAACAGGGGGGTAGGAAGTCAAGGTTAGTTAAGACAAAACTCATGAGGAAGGGGAGAATGGTAACTACAGTCATTCTTTTTTAAAGATATGACTCAAACTCAATCTATGTTTTATGTCGAAAGTTAACAGGAACTTGCAGGCTTGAGTACTCAAACCTGCTTCTAAAAGACTGCCAATTTTTTTTAAAAAAGAGAATATGTGGAATTCTTCTTTGTCAGTTCCCACAGTGGGACTTTCAAATGTTTCCCAATAACTGGAGCCCACAAGCCCCCCTTTTCCCAACACATTATTTGTTTCCCAGTAACTCAGAAGATTGCAGCCATATGGGTGCATGTTTTAAAATTTCCTTATCTCACCCCACAATCTCATGTTGACCAGCCTCCTTTCTTCCTTCCTTCCAATGTCAACCCTTCTAGTCCTCTTAGATCCAGCTCTTTGAAAGAAGAACAATCTCAGCCACTTTTACAGCTCTGGAAGGCTGGGCATAGGGCCATGGACACAATGTGCACTAAACAGAAGTTACTGACCACATAGGGGTGGACTCGGAGGTCTCAATCACATAAGGGTGGATTGGGAGGTCTCAAGCCAATGTATTTGTATTTTCAAAGTCACAGCAGGACTGGGAATTCCCTGGTGGTCCAGGGGTTAGGACTCCAAACTTTTACTGCCATACAGCCTGGGTTCAATCCCTGATTGGGGAACTAAGATCCCACAGTCAAGCAGTCAAAAACAAAACAAAACAGAGCAGGGGGATTAGGACATAGACATTGAAATGCAGGGACAAGGCCATTTTTCAAGTTTGGGTGATTTCCAAACATGCTTTATGTAAAAGAGAAGGCCTCAAGGGAAGCAGGGCCAAGATTCAAGCCTTAATCATAGATTAGAAAGAGGACAGCAAAAAAGGCAGACAGTTTAGACCACCTGGTGGATAAGGGTCAGCTGGGCTGGAGGCAGAAGGCTTTGGGGTACACCCTGTCATCTGGACCTTTATGGCTGTTCCTTTAGAGACTCCAGTTTAGCACCCTCTCTCTTTACTTCCTCTGGTCCTACTTCTGTTTTTGCAGGTATTTTTCTCTCTCCATGTGATTCATAATCAGTATTTTCTGAAGATAGATGATTAGGCTGCTGCTGCTGCCGCTAAGTTGTTTCAATCGTGTCCGACTATGTGCGACTTCATAGACGGCAGCCCACCAGGCTCCCCCATCCCTGGGATTCTCCAGGCAAGAACACGGGAGTGGGTTGCCATTTCCTTCTCCAATGCATGAAACTGAAAAGTGAAAACGAAGTCGCTCAGTCATGTCTGACTCTTAGCGACCCCATGGACTACAGCCTACCAGGCTCCTCTGCCCATGGGATTTTCCAGGCAAGAGTACTGGAGTGGGTTGCCATTGTTAGTTGCTATCTATTCTGAAAACATTTCCATATCTGGGTCTTTCAAAATCTAAAGGCCACCCCATGACCTTTAGACCTAACTGTTGATTCTGGTGTAATTAGCAGAGCCAATGTACATAAGACACTAATGTTGGTAGCCAGTGTTTGAAGGAGAAATTTTTGGCTGATTTCTGAAGGGGATGTTGGGCAACTAGAATTTTACTATTGCCTTACATGGATGCCTTATGAACTTGTGTTGAAATTAAGCTAGTTACCGGATGTAGCAAAAAACACAAAGGATCCCATTAAATCTGAATTTCATATAAACGACAAACAACACTGAATGTAATATTTGGGATATACTTATACATGCTCCAATGGCTGCCTGGCTTCCAGGCATAGTGTCTATATTCTAAATAGCAGAAAAGAGAACGGAAGTAAAGTGCCTGGCCATGCCTATTTAGGACGCTTATCTGAAGTAATACCTTAAACTTGGCATACTGGTGAGAATTCGGTCACAGGGTTATATCTACCTACCTATACAAGGAAGGCTGAGAAAGCAGTCTTTGTAATGGACAGCCATGTGCTGAGTTAAAAATTGAGGACCCTTATGAGGAGGAATGGGCAGACATGGTAGGTCAACTAGTCATCTCTGTCAGAGAAGTGATGGAAATCGAGGCATGCTTTGGAAGTAAAATAAATTGAACTGGATTGAATATAGTGATGTTGACACAGGGTAACAAAAGCAAAAGGGGAATCAAAGAGGTCTTTAGATTTTATTTCAACCAGGTTAGTTTACAGTATGTGTGTGCTAGTCACTCAGTCATGTCTGATTCTTTGCAACCCCATGGACTGTAGCCCATCAGGTTCCTCTGTCCGTGGGATTCTCCAGGCAAAAATACTAGAGCGGGTTGCCATTCCCTTCTTCAGGGGATGTTCCTGACCCAGGGATCGAACCCAGGTCTCCTGCATTGCAGGCAGATTCTTTACCATCTGAGTCACCACAGAAGCCCCAGTTTACAGTATGGAGTCCCCTTTTAGCAGAAATGGCAAACCTAAGAGAAACACATATTCAAAATGTATTAAGTATATACCATAAAGCAGTGGTCGCCAACCATTTTTGGCATGAGGGACTAGTTTCAGAGTGGGGATGGTCTGGGGGATGATTCAAGCACATTACATTTATTGTGCACTTTATTTCTAATTTAATGCTGTCACTGATCTAACAGGAGGTACCAGTCCAAGGCCTGGAGGTTGGGAACCCCTGCCATAAAGCATTCTAAGTAAGATACTATAGCGCTATCACAGGAAGATGACCCAGTTGCCAACCATATTCAATGGGTTGACAGTGCAGTCTTCCTCCTTCCACCTACCTAAGACACTGTGATTAACTGCTGGCATTGTCTGTTATTAATGTTATAAAATAAAAAGTTTAGCACGGTGCCTTGCCCATGGTAAACATTCAATAAACTAATGTTGAACATTTTAACCTATCTTTTCAAACAGAAGAGTCATCCAGGAGTCAAATGAAAAACGGAAGTATAAAAGCTGAGGCTTCTTGTGAAAATTAGTGAGAGGGCTTTTCTTCAGTGGATACAGAAAGGTGAGGCATTGATACATACCATCCTGTAAACTGATTCTGCCGGCCACGTAGTGATGGAAACCAATTTGCTTTTTCTCGGAGGAGACAGGATAGCTGTTGGCTCACTATATGCTGACTTCCTGGAAAACTGAATCTATGACAGGAGATAGGAGGGGCAGTAGAAAAACCCTGTAATAAAAGCACAAGATAAAGAAGCTCAAAAACATTAGAGTTCTCCTGCTTGCCCAGACATTCCCAGTTTTAAGGCCAAGCACAGCAACACAAGTAATTCAGTTCTGGACCATGAACTAAGGGCCAGGCACATGCAAAGTCATTCCAACTATTAGGTTAGCCAAAAAGTTCATTTGTTTTTTTCTCTGTAAGATGACTCTAGAAGTGTTTCGTTGTCTTTAACTTCATTAGAAACAATTTTGTTAGATTGTATTGTGACAACAATATCAGCCTGCATTAAAAATAAAGGGTGAATTTTTGTATAACCATTTTAATATTGAAGGTGGAAAAAAAGCAACATTGATATATTATGCTTTATTATTTCTTGAAGGATATGGAGAAAGTGCGGTGACTGATCAAATGGGTCAAAAGTGGAGATTTCTCGCTGGTTGATGCTCCATGCTCCAAAAGACCAGTTGAAGTTGATAGTGATCAAATCAAGACATTAATTGAACACAATCAACCTTATGTCATGTGGGAAATAGATGACATACTCAAAATATCCAGATCAAGCCCTGAAAATCATTTGCAACAGTTTCATTAGGTTCATCACTTTGAATTTCTGTTCCAAAAAGTTCTTGATAGTATTTCTGCATGCAATTCTGTACTTAAATGTAATGAAAACATGTTGTTTTTAAATCAAATTGTGACAGGGGATGAAAAGTGGATATTGTACAAAAATATAGGACAGAAGAGATTGTGGGGCAAGCGAAATGAACCACCACCAACCACACCAAAGCTTGGTCTCCAACCAAAGAAGGTGATATTGTGTATATAGGGGATTGGAAGACAGTCTTCTAATATTCTGGAAAACCAAGGGCTTCACTGTGGCTCAGCTGGTAAAGAATCTGCCCGCAATGCGGGAGACCTGGGTTTGATCCCTGGGTTGAGAAGATCCTCTGGAGAAGGGAATGACTACCCACTCCAGTATTCTGACCTGGAGAATTCCATGGTCTGTATGGTCCATAGGGTCGCAAAGAGTCAGACATGACAGAGCAACTTTCACTTTCTTTCTGGAAAACCAAATGATTAATTCCAACAAGTACTGATCCCAATTAGACCAAACTGAAAGTAGCATCAAAGAAAAGTGTCTGGAATTAATTGACAGAAAACACATAATCTTCCATCAGAATACCACAAGACCACGTGTTTCTTTGATGACCAGGCAAAAATGGTTAAAGCTTAGCTGGGAAGCTCTGATTCATCCAATGCGTTCACCACACATGGTACCTTCAGTTTTCCATTTATTTCAGTCTTTACAAAATTCTCTTAGTGGAAAAAAATTTCCATTCCCTGGAAGACTGTAAAAGGCACCTGGAACAGTTCTTTGCTCAAAAAGATAAAAGGATTTGGGAAGATGGAATTACAAAGTTGCTGAAAAACGGCAGAAGCTAGTGGAACAAAACAGTGAATACACTGTTCAGTAAAGTTCTTGGCGAAAATGAAAAATGTTTCTTTCGTTTTTACATAAAAACTGAAGAAACCTTTTGGCCAACCTAATACATTATCTCAACTCCAGGGTCGGGGACTAGGGCAGTAAGGGGCAGAGTGTAGGTGCAGACAAGGTTGTCTAAAAGCGTGTTCTCACCTTCTATAGCAGGTGAGACAAAAGTAACTCGCCTTGGGAAAATGTGAAATGTGAAAATTCACACATGTGTATTTACGCTCCACACCAAACTTGGAACGCAATTTTCAGCATTGTGTTAGAGAACATATAGGGTTTCCCTCATGGCTCAGTGGTAAAGAACCTGCCTGACAATGCAGGAGACGCAGGAGACTCGGGTATGATTCCTGGATGAAAAGCAGAGAGTGTTAACAGTCTGGAAGAGGGAAAGATTAATTATAAGACTTGGTAGTAATTTCTACCAGGAAGTGGTATTTGGGCTGGGTCTTGACAGGTAGGTATAATAGAATTTAGGGGAGAGGGGAAACTTTTTCAGGTTGCAAACATCATAAACAAAGGTGTGAAAAGACCGTGAGGGACACAGTGGCTCAACCATTCCAGTATACGGACCTGTCCTAGCCATGGATGGAGGCAGATTGTGGAGGGTTTCTCATTTCAGGTCCAAGATTAATGACTTTATCACAAAGGCAACCAGTGAGAGTTTTGAACAGGATCAAAGCTGGATAAGTCTGTGTTGCAGGGATGTGGCAACTGGGAGACAGGCAGGAAAACTCAAAGGTCAGAGGTATGGAGACCAGTTTTGAGGCCACTGTAATAGTGTGGAGAACAGTGAAGTAAAAATCTTACCTAAAGGAAAGAGCATGATGGCACTGGAATAGTCCTGGTTAGAATGGTTATCAGTTACTTAACTGGGTGGCCAGGGGTAAGTTACTTCACCTGAAAGTTAAAGTGTTAGTCACTCAGTCCTGTCAGACTCTTTGTGACCCCATGGACTGTAGGCCACCAGGATCCTCTGTACATGGGATTCCCCTGGCAAAGATACTGGAGTGGGTCACCATTTCCTTCTCCAGGGGATCTTCCTGACCCAGGGATCTGACAGGGTCTCTGGCATTGCAGGCAGACTCTTTCCAGTTTGAGCCCCAGGGAAGCCCTTAACCTGAGCCTCATTATATTTTCTCTTGCATACCTGCTCAGTCATGTGGGAGTCTTTGCGACCCCCTGGCCTATCGGCCACCAGGTTCCTCTGTCCATGGGATTCTCCAGGCAAGAATACTGGAGTGGGTTGCCACTTCCTACTCCAGGGATCTTCCGGACACAGGGATAGAACCCAAGTCTCCTGAGGCTCCTGCATGGTCAGGCAGATTCTTTACCACTAAGACACCTGGGAAGCCCTGTATGTTCTCTAACACAAAAAAAGTACTGCTCCAAGTTCGGTGTGGAGGGTAAATACACATGCGTCAAGCAACGCGAATGATCATTACTGAGGAAAAGATCTTTCAAAAGTTTCTCCCTTATCCTAAGGACAACTTGTGGGGGCTTGTACCACTTCTGCTGTGGTTAGTACCTTAGCGTCCTTTTGTAACAGCTCGTTTCACATGTCTTCTGTCTTCTGGAAGGCTTGCCCCATCAGGGCTTCTGGAGGGTCCCATCCAGGTCCCTGGCTTTCGAGCCCCTGGGACTGGCCTGGGCGCCCAGCAAGCGCGGGAGGGAGCGCGGCGTAGACCAGGCGGGCGGAGGGCAGCGCGACCCGCAGGCACCCCGCCGGATGGACAGGGGCGGGGGGTGGGGGAGGCGCGTGGGGATTTCTAAGTGGTCGCCGGGGCCCAAGCGCAGCGGGCACAGTCCCAAACCTCCTCGAGGGCCAGCGCGGTCCCTCCGGCCGGGGGCGCGGACTAAGGGATGCCAGACGCAAGCGACTCACTTCCAGCTCAAAACTGAAATCCCCTTCTCTTGGGCCTTTAGCGGATCCAGCCGGGGAAATCCCAGCCCCTTCCCCCTCGGCTCTAGCCCTTTTTCCTTCCTACCCCCGGGGGGCGACTGAGGGCTGGGGGTGGGGTCGAGGTGGGGTGGGGGTGGGGGGAGCCGCGCCGCGTTCCAGAAGCGCCAGGCGGGAGGCGATGGCCGAGCGGGGCGGTGCGTGTGGGTGAGCCGGGGGGGGAGCGGCGGGGGGGGTACCGGGGGAGGCGAGTCCGGGAACTTTGAGACTCGGCCCTCGGTGACACCCAGGCGGCGCCACGGCCTGGCCAGCCTCCTGGGCCCTTGCAGAGTCGCGGAGCCGCGCCACTCGGAGAGAGAGACCCCGGCTACCCTGATCTGCGCGCAGTCGGGACAGCGGAAGACATGAGCGCGGGCATGGGTGGCTTCTGGCCGGAGCCGTGGCTGCCGCAGTCGCTCGGCTCCCCGGGCCTGGCCCTCGCCGCGGGCCTGCTGCTGCTGGTCTTGTGCCTGAGCGCGCGGCGCACCAGGTAAGCGCCCCGCCGAGCCCGCGCCAGCCCGGGCCACGCATGCGTCCTGGGCCCAGAGCGCCCTCCACCATCCCCGGCGCGCGGGCTCACAATTTGTGGGCACGCCGGCGTCTCTGGGGGTCGGGTGTTGACACAAAGCTTCCCCTGCCTCTTTCTCAGGCACGCGCAGACCGTGTGCAAGCGTGGGCACCGAATTCGAATTCGATTCGCTGCTCCAGGCTCGGTTGTAGTCAGCCCTGGGGTTGCGGTATTACACTGTAGGTGTCACGCATGGTTTCCAGACACGTTTTGGTGCCTTGCTGCAGTGAGTTGATGCTTTGTGGCCTAGCCTGCGAAGTATCTCAGGAGGGGAATTATGTTTCATTTTGTTAAAAGTGAAATGTTTTAGGAAAATCCCAGTGTATGGTATGAACAGTACCTCTGGCTGCCTCTCTGGGACTCAGTTTACCACTGGCCGGCATCTGGAAAAAAGAATAGCAACCCCTGGGATTTTTGTGGGTACTTAGTGAGCTTGCAGGGGCTTCCCTGGTAGCTCAGCTGGTAAGGAATCTGCCTGCAGTGCAGGAGACCCGGGTTCGATTCCTGGGTGAGGAAGATCTCCAGAAGGGATAGGCTACCCACTTCGGTTTCTTGGGCTTCCCTGGCGGCTCAGACTGTAAAGAATCCTCCTGTGACTGGGGAGACCTGGGTTCAATCCCTGGGTTGGGAATGGTCCCCTGAAGGAGGGCATAGCAACCCACTCCAGTATTCTTGCCTGGAGAATCCCATGGACAGAGGAGCCTGGTGGTCTGCAATACATGGGTCCCACAGAGTGTGGAAAGAGTCCCACACAACTGAACGACTAAGCACAGCAGCGAGGTTGTAGTGTGTATTTTATACACTTATTCTGTTATTTTTATTAGAACAGAAAAAACAGCATATTAACAACAGCAAAACCCAGAAGTGCGTCACTTGGTTATCTGATTTGAAAAAGGGAAGGAGAATGGAACATAAAAGCACTCACTTTGAAATCTATTTGTCTTTTCTTGCTGCGTCGCTTTTTCATACCACTAGGTTCTTTGTAGCTTTTTTTCCCTCTCCCTTGTTTTTTGTCTGATCATCTGGGTGGATCTCGGTCAGGTGGGGAAGTTGGGGAGATCAGTGATTTTGTTGGGGACATGTTAGATCAGTAGAGAAGTCTGTTTCTGGTGCTTGGTGGCAAGGTCCAGGGAGGATATTGAATTATAAAAGTCACAAATATGAAAATGGAACATAAAGTCATGAATAAGATTGGTCACCTTGTGAAAGAATGATGAAGAAGCAGGGGTCCCAGGGCATTCTCCTTATTGAAGAGCCGGGCAGAAGAAGATCACCAAAGAAGACTGAGAAGGAGCGGCCAATGGCATGGGAAGAAAACCCAGTGAATGTGGTATCCTGGAAACGAGATAGAAACATGTTAAACAGGTAAGGGAGTTATCTGTGTCAGATGCTGCTGAGAAGTCTAGTTTGTTGAGGACAAAGGACCATCAGAGTTGATAAGACCTCGGAGAGTCCTCCTGCGATGTGGGAGACCTGGGTTCGATCCCTGTATTGGGAAGATCCTGTGGAGGAGAGCATGGCAGCTCACTCCAGTATTCTTGCCTGGAGAATCCCCATGGACAGAGGAGCTGGTGGACTACGGTCCATGGGGTTGCAAAGAGTCGGACGCAACTGAGTGACTAAGCATGGCCACAGCACAACACAGAATTGATAAGAGTGAAACTGAGAGTTGATAGACATCTAGCCTGTTTGAAGTGGATTTAAACACTGACAGTCCTACAGTAGTAGCTCCTAAGGTTTTATATTCAGATGAGAGTGCAATGTAGTATTATGTTTCATATCTCTTGAAGCAGTAATTCCAGTAATTTTATTTAAAGGAATTTCTCCTGGGGAAGTAGTCATGAAGGTCCTTAAAGATTTAATTAGCACTGTGCTCATTAGGGCTACTTATAACAGTGAGATGCTAGAAAAAAACTGGTTTCCAAAAAATACTGTTTTAGTTAAAAAAATTATTGCAAATCGGAGTCATAGAAACTTACGTAGCCATGATGAAGACATAGAAATCTACATTCAAGATACAGTAAGTGAACAAACTTACAAAATAGAATATGTTCATGTACATGGTTCAATGACGTCCAGCCGAAGACCACTGGGAACACATCTGTAGTGGAATGAGTTGAATTATTGCTTATTGCTGTGAGAAAGAACACACACCATTCATTCTGGCTAAGAGTGTTAGAAAGGACCTATTTATGGGATTTGGGTTGTGTTATGTGATTTTGGGGACAGTTCAAGGAAGCAAGGTTTTGTTCTGTTGGTAAGATACTCTCAGATGGTCGAGGCTAGTCTGTGGTTGGACATCTTGGTAAGTCTCCTTGATGAGGCAAGAGGAATGCATTGAGGCTGAATCAGTAATTAGTGAAAAAGCAACAGACACTAGAATTAGTAATGTTTGGGGGATATTTAGTCATTTTATTGATTTAGACCGTTGTTTCTGTCAGTATTTAGACATGATTTCTGTCAATATTTAGATGTGATTATGGATTGATCTCATTTTTGACTTTGTAATAGTCATGGAGTGGCTTTCTTTGATCACTTAATCAAATGTTTGAGTAATAATGGCTTCATGTTTGCTCAGCAGAAGAGCGAAGTGCCATAGCTATTGTCAACTGAAGAGAAGTGCACAACCTAAAGTTATAAGTTATGTTGTATCTGGAACCTTATGAAAACTATATAGCCCAATAGACAGCCTTTCACATAGCTCTGAGGAACTGTTCTGAAAAGGCAAGGGAGGAGCCAGGATATATAGGAATTTTTGCTGGGGGGAAGAAAAATCCATGTACATCGAAAGGTTACTGCTAATCACAAAAAAATAGACATCTCAAGTTAATGATTTTACTTCTTTTCTATGTAGGGGAAGGGGCGTTCCAGGTGGCTTACTGGTAAAGCATCTGCCTGCCAAGCAGGAGACTCAGGTTTGATCCTTGGGTGGGGAAGATCTCCTGGAGAAGGAAATGGCAACCAGTCCAGTATTCTTTCCTGGGAAATCTCAGACAGAGGAGCTTGGCAGGCTGTAGTCCATGGGGTCACAAAAGAGTTGGATACCACTGAAGTGACTGAGCTCGCATGTACACACATTCTAAGACTCTTTGTGGGCATATATTTAGTTATTTATTGGGTTAAAATCCTGAAACCTTTGAGAAGGTTGATGGGTCATGGGGTAAAGACTTATAACTGTCTTGGAAAATGCCACTTTTCCAAAGTATACTGTTTGTAACACTTCCACCAGTGCATACTATACAGGAGTTCCAGTTGCTCTATATCTTCACCTGTATCGGATGTGGCCGGTCTGTTGGTTTATAAACCCAGCTTTCTAGATTCTGAATGTTTGTCTTGCCCTGAAGAGTGTTGAATTTTGTTTTAGAGTGCAGATGTATTTCTCTTGAATTTGGGAAGCTTAGCTTTATTTTTTAATAAAGTCTATGAAAAGCTCCATATACTGGGAAATCCACTTCTAATGGGATTGCCAGGGAAATCCAATGGACAGAGGAGCCTGATGGGCTACAGTTCATGGGGTCACAAAGAGTCGGACATGACTGAGTGACTAACACACACATGAAAAGCTCAGGATATTTTCTAAGCGTCTTTTGTTTGATAGGATTCAAACCCTAAACTCTTGTCCCCCAAGCAGTAGGCAGCACCTGAAACCTCCGCTCAGTTCTTTGAATCTTCCAACTGATTCCTTCCAAAAGGCTCTTTGAAATCTCCACAGATCCACACTTCTGAGTGTGGCCAACAATTTGAGGGGTGATTATATGCATATTTTTCTAGGTTTCTCTTCTGGATTTACACCCACTTCCAACCCCAAACTCTGACACCTCGACCAGTAATATTGTAGCATTTTGCTTGAGTTTCAGCTGTCTCTCCCTCTTGCAGATGTATGAGAGGAAATGCTGTGTACCCTGGACCTAATTCATTATGAGTCTGTTGTTTAAGGGGTGACTTCCCTTCAGCATCTGCCTTCTTTTGCTTGCTCTTTAGCGCATTTAAAACAATTTTTTGTTTGTTTATTTTGTATTTTATTATCTGTGAAAATGTTAGGTTATTTTAAGCTACTTCACCATTCTTGCTGTGTCTGACTCTTTGTGACCCACCAGGCTTCTCTCTGTCCATGGAATTTCCCAGACAAGAATACTGGAGAGGGTTGCCATTCCTTCTTCAGGGGATCTTCCTGATCCAGGGATTGAACTCATATCTCCTGCATTGGCAGGCAGGTTCTTTACCACTGAGCCACCTAAGAAGTCCTACTGCATCATTAACAAGAAGCTAAACCCAGATTTCTAACAGTGATTGTATCTAGGTGATTTCTTTTTATGGGATGATTTTTTATCTCCTATTTTATGCTTATATTTTCAAATTGTCAAAATGCATATGCCTTTTTTTCATAATACAAAATAAACAATACGTTTAAATAAAACTTTGAAAAATTATTTTGAAATGTTTTTAATCATTTTTTCTTTTTCAAAGAACCAGCATTCTGGATCAGTGGTAGTGGTAGGATCCTAACTTAGAAGATATGATTTGAGTGGTGCTAGGAAATCCAATTCATTTCCAGAACATCATTAATAACATGTGATATGTTTTTGTCCAGTAATTAGCTACATTTAAAAAAAATCACTGTCTACTAATAATAGACTTAAGTACAGATACTTTCCAATATATTTTAGAAGACAACATTATATAAATACAGAGTATGTGTAGCAAGACAGAGTTGAAAACAAACCCATCTCTGTTGTTCTTTCCCTACTTCCCCATCCCTTGTAAAAAGGACAAAAATCAGTCCTACCAAAAAATATAAAATAAATATAAAATTGTTAAATTGTTTTAAATGAGATAAAAGTGGCACTAAATATCATGTTTCCTGAAGAGGACCCATAAAACAGAATCAAAAACTTTATAATCAATAGGGGAAAGTGTTTATAGAAAATGTCATGGGGAGAGGGCAGTAACAGATTTTTAAAATATTTATTTATCTGATTACGCCGGATCTTAGTTGTAGCATGCAGGATCTTTACATGTGTAACACAGGTTTTTTAATCTTACAGTTCAGGATATGAGAAGTCAGAAAATGGGTGTTACTCACCAATCAAGGTGTTAGTAGGCTGCATCCTTATGGTGGATCGACAAGAGAATCCATCTCCTTCCTTCTTCCAGCTTCTAGAGGCCACCAGAACTCAAATCTCTTTTTTCCTATTATGACACTCCTTTCTGCTGAGAACCTTTGTGACTGCATTGAACCACCCAGGATAATCTTCCCATCTCAAGGTCCTCAATTCAGTCACATTGGCAAAGTCCTTTTTGCCATGTTAGGTAACATATTGAGGTTAGGGATTAAGGATTAAGACATGGACATCTTTGGTTTTAGGAATTAAGACATGGACATCTTTGGGGGACGCTGTTCTTCCTATCACAGAGCTCCCTCTGACCTCCAGAGATTTACGTCCATTTTACATGCACAATATAACCACCCTATGGCAACATCCATAAAATTCTCTAACAATTACGGCATCAAATCAAAGCTCAAAATCTCATCTAAATTTCATCAGCTTAGAAGTCCCAAGTTTCTATTTCAATCATCTAAATCAGGTGTGGGCCTCTGGGTATAATCTGTGCTGGGACAAAAATTCCCAAGAACCTTGTGGGTCTCCCATGTATGTTGTAGCGATTTATTCCGTCAGACAAGAGGCTTTTGCACAGATATTTTCTGGGTAACACCATTTATATTCCTGGCTTCTTCTGAGATGCCTGAGGGAAAACATGAGTTACGTTCCTAATGTTTTCGATGACTAATTATATATGAATGAACGTGTATGACTGAACATGTCAACCTTTTGACTCTTCCCCTGTGTGCATGCTAAGTTGCTTCAGTTGTGTTTGATTCTCTGCGACCCTATGGACTGTAGCCCACCAGGCTCCTCTGTCCATGGGATTCTCCAGGCAAGAATACTGGAGTGAATTACTGAGCCCTCCTCCAGGGGATCTTCCCGACCCAGGGATCAAAACCACATCTCCTGCATTGCAGGGAAGCCCTGATTCTTTCCAGGCACTAGCAAAACTTGTCCCAGCCACATCCTTGACTTTCCCTTCGGAGCACTCTTTCCTGACAGTGAATCTTCTAGTTTTAGGGTCTCTTGCAATCTGGATAGGCTGAGAATTTTCCCCAAATTAGTTCCTGTGTCCTTTGTACAATGCTTAACAGTTTTCCCTTAATCTGTATCTTTCCTCTCATGCTCATATAAGCAACAAGAAGAAACCAGTCTGTCCTTTCAACACTTTGCTTAAAAATCTCCCCAGCTAAATAGCCAAATTCACTGTTTACGAAATCTACTTTCCACATAACTGCAGGACACACTGTGACTAAACTTTCTGTAGCTATATGATTAAGATCCATTTTCTCCCATTTCCAGTAACAGGTTCCTCATTTCACCTGAGCCCTCAGCAGCAGTGCCCTTAATGTTTGTATTTCTACTTACAGTTTATTTGTGACAAAGTAAGTGTTCTTTAAGATAATTGTTTCAATATATGTTCCTTCTGAGTTCTCACTAGTGGAATTGTTGATATCCATATTTCTCCTTGCAATGGCAAGGCGATCAATTTTTTTTTAGAGGAACAAATTATTGATACTTTATTTTTAAACTACTTTATTTATTTATTCATTTTGGCCGCACCACTGAGCATGTGGGATCTTAGTTCCCCAAGCACGGCTGGAACCTGTGCCAGCCAGCAGTGGAGGCTGGGAGTCTTAACCACTGGACCACCAGGGAAATCCAATCTATGTTTTTCCTATCATCCTCCTCAAAATTCTTCTAGCCTCTGCCCATTGGCCAATTCCAAAGCCACTTCTGTGTTTTTAGGTTTTTGTTTACAGCGGCACATCACTTCCAGATGTGGTGATGTTAAACAACACAGACAGACTCTCTCTTAGTCTTAGCGGTCAGAGTCCTACTGGGCTGATATCAAGGAGTCAGCAGGGTGAGACCTTTTGGAGGGTCTAGGGGAGAATGCTAGATTCTGAGAACACAACTGAACAAGTGCTGGCCAAGAAAAATCTTCACCTAGAGAGAGACCCCAGAGATTGAGCCCAGGAGAGGACACCTCACCGAATGATATTCTCTGGATGATGTCATAGCGAGTTCCCCTCCTCAACAGGATGTTCAAAGGATCCATAGTCCAATGACCATGGAATCATCTTCCCTAATAGAAAGTGGAAGTGACAGATACCATACAGGTAGATATGAGAAGTGAAGTGCATACTTTGTAAAGTGTGAAGTCACTTGGAAGATAGTTGGCTTGCACCATCAGTTTCCTTGGTATTTCCCA
This sequence comes from Ovis canadensis, assembly GCF_042477335.2. NCBI lineage: Eukaryota > Metazoa > Chordata > Mammalia > Artiodactyla > Bovidae > Ovis > Ovis canadensis. The sequence continues at coordinate 52,504,849 of NC_091253.1, read as the reverse complement.
GAAACACTTTTCTCCTCGTTGCTGTTTAGGAGGAAAAAAGTAGAATGAGTTTCCTTCCCTTTTTCATTCTTCTCCCCTAACACACATATCCCCCCCAACCCCCAATGCTCTCATTGGTAAGAAATCCTATTTAAATATTGTAAGATAAATTTTAGTCAATGTAAACAATCTGATTTTTTTTAAGTTATAGGATGTCAAGGTTATATAGATAATGAGTTGTTTTGAAATGTGGGTTTGTTGACATCTCTGTAGCACACAAATCAATTATTTCCTCTTTCTAATTGCTTAATTACTCCCCAGTGAGACCCTGATGCTCCAGATCCCTCACACTGTTACCACTGCCAAGAGAATGAGAGGAACTAGGTTGTCATCATTAGGGGATGGTTTTCTTGTTTCTTCCCCTCTTCTCATGACAGAATGTGGGAGAAGGATGTGGGCACCTGAAACCAAAGTCATTTTCTACTTGAGAGGATGCTGATTCAGCAAGTGGATTTGTGTGACTTTTACATAGGAGGTGATAGGAAGCTCTCCAGGCACATCTATGACCCTTGACTAATTGATCAGTTAGAGGTTGCTACACTTACCCTTACTAAGCCAGGGAGCTTGGTGCTCTTACCTTTTGTGACCTTTCAGGCTGCATCACTATCTTATTTTGTATCTTTTTAAAAAAGGGTCCTGAAGATAGCGTTGCTGCTGCTGCTGCTAAATCGCTTCAGTCGTGTCCGACTCTGTGCGACCCCATAGACAGCAGCCCACCAGGCCCCCCCAACCCTGGGGTTCTCCAGGCAAGAACACTGGAGTGGGTTGCCATTTCCTTCTCCAATGCATGAAAGTGAGAAGTGAAAGTGAAGTGGCCCAGTCCTGTCCGATTCTTAGCGACCCCATGGACTGCAGCCTACCAGGCTCCTCCATCCATGGGATTTTCCTACTGTGTAATTAGGGGAACAGCTGAGTTTTGGAAAATGTAGTACTTTGCTGTTTATTTGTATGTCATTCAAAGAGACTATTGTCTGGGTCTTGGGAAGTTCCAAACTGCTGACAGGATCCACACTGAGGATTGCTCAACCCTGGAATTACAATTTGCTGATAAATCCTGGCTATCCCTTTAAACAGGGGTTCTGAACCTCTGAGCTCCAATGCCTGATGATCTGAGGTGGAGCTGATGTAATAATAGTAGAAATAAAGTGCACCATAAATGTCATGTACTTGTAATGAATCATCCAAAACCATGCCCCTCCCTGATCTGTGGAAAAACTGTCTTCCGTGAAAGTGGTTCCCTGGTGACAAAACGGTTGATGACTGCTGCCTTTGAATATTCAAACTTTCTGCCAGATCAGCATAAATCTCTTATCATTATCAGAGTGAAATCTTGAAGTGCTTGCCTTAGTCATGAGGGATAAAATTATGTTTGTAAAGTCATCCATAGCTCAGTGTTCCCTAGTAGTGGGACTTTCTCATAGAAGAAGTGCAGTGTAAGGCAAGGAGCAAGCCTGTGAAGCTGTAATGGACCGGGGTCCAAAATCCTTCTCCACCCCACTAGGATGCTGATGTTTGAGAGGAAGGTAGGGAAGATGGAAATGAACATACCAGGCTCTGTGCTTAGCTAGTTTTGCACATATTGTCTAATTTAACCTTCCCTACCATTCATGAGATAGCGGTGAAGCTATTTTTTCAGAAGAGATGAGCACAATGAGAAATGAACCAGTTTGCAGGGCTACCTGGGTAGAACTGGGTTTTTGATTCCAGGTCCATTATAGCTGTGGTAGACAGACTAATACCTGCTTAATCCCCTAATTGTTCCCACCTTAATCTCTAGAACCTATGACTAAGTCCCTTGCTACTGCTGCTGCTGAGTCACTTCAGTCGTGTCCAACTCTGGGCAATGCCATAGACAGCAGCCCACCAGGCTCCCCTGTCCCTGGGATTCCCCAGGCAAGAATACTGGAGTGGGTTGCCATTTCCTTCTCCAATGCGTGAAAGTGAAAAGTAAAAGTGAAGTTGCTCAGTCGTGTGTGACTCTTAGCGACCTCATGGACTGCAGCCTACCAGGATCCTCCGTCCATGGGATTTTCCAGGCAAGAGTACTGGAGTGGGGTGCCATTGCCTTCTCCTTGGCAGAGTGGAATGAAGGTTGCTAATCAGCTACCTTAAAACGGGTGGTAATCCCAAACTATTTGGTGGGCCCAGTGCAATCACAAATTAAAATGGGGAGAGGGAAGCAGAAGGGGAATTCAGTTGATCATTGCTGCTCTGGAGATGGATTAAGGAGTGCAAAGGCCAAAGAATGCAGACACCTCTTAAAGCTGGATAAGCAAGGAAATAGAGCCCTTTCTAGAGGCTCCAGAATGGAGCCTCACCCTGCTAACACCTTAATCTTCACCTGGGGAGAGCCACTTTGGACAACTGGCCTACAGAACCATCTGATAATAAATTAGTATTGTTTAAGCTACAGATTCAGGGTTCCCAGGTGGTGGTAGTGGTAAAGAACCCGCCTGCCAATGCAGGAAGTGACATGGGTTCGATCCCTAGGTTGGGAAGATCCCCTGGGGCAGGGCATGGCAACCCACTCCAGTATTCTTGCCTGGAGAATCCCATGGACAGAGGAGCCTGGTGGGTTACAGCAATGGGGTTGCAAAGAGTCAGGCATGACTGAAATGACTTAGCTCGCTCACATGCAAGCCACAGGTTCATGCTAATTTGTTATAGTGGCCCTAGAAAGCTAACATAGCAGCTTCTTGCAAGGAAGTTCAGAGGGTGGAAAAGACTGGAACTGGGGTCACTTTTCTGGTTGCCCATGAGGAGCAGGATAGAAGGTAAACATTTGAAAATACTCTCTATCAGGCTTCTTTGGTGATCTAGTGGTTAAGAGTCCTCCTACCAATCCAGGAGACACGGGTTCCATCACTGGTCTGGGAAGACCCCGCATATCTTGGAGCAACTAAGCCCATGCCCTGCAGCTATTGAAGCCTGTGTGCCTAGAACCCATGCTCCCCAACAAGAGAAGCCACCACAATGAGAAATCTGCACATCACAACTAGAGATTAGCCCCCACTTGACACGACTAGAGAAAAGCTCTCAAGCACCACAGCTAGAGAAAGGTCTCTCACAGCAACGAAGACCCAGTGCAACCAAAAATAAATACATCTTAAAAAAAAACTTAATAAAAAAAAAACTCAGTCTTTGCTAATACATAACAATTAGAGATTACCATGAGCTATTCATTGATGTTTCTCTTCCTTATCCATCAATTTACAAGTAAGGTTTATTGTATATCTGTGTAACTCCATGCATCTTTTAAATATATATATTTTGTAATCCAAATGCACTTTCTGTATTGAAACCGCTCAGCAGAAAGGCCTGAAGCCCAGAGTGTTGGTGATGGGCTGGCCTGGCCTCCTGATCCCTGATGCCAGGGAGGGCTCCACAACACTCCTACAGACACGGTTAGGCACACCAGTCACCAAAAGCAGAGAATAAACAAAAAACAAAACACACTCAGTAGATTTCTCTTGAAGTTTCCAGAGTTTCTGGACCAACTAGTCCCAACCTTCAAAGCCAGGAGCAAGGGATTAAAAACACCCCTCACCTCCACCAGTGCCAACGGGAACCCAGTTTTAAATTTTAAAAAAGTGAGTATATGTCTTAAATTCTCTTTAAAAATCTCACAATTTGAAAATGTATACATTTTTCTTTAACATAAAAGTTTACAATGTATGTTAAAATAAAGGCTCAGGAAAAATGGTTTTCCAGAAAAAGGAAGAAAAAGCTGAAGGTATGAATTAAACTTGAATTTTTTTAATCCTGTTGTTGAGCCAGTGACTTTTTAAAATGTATGCTGATAGGTGGTTGTTGCTGTTTAGTTGCTAAGTCATGTCCAGCTCTCCTTGCGACCCCATGGACTGTAGCCTGCTAGGCTCCTCTGTCCATGGGATTCTCCAGGCAAGAATACTGGAGTGAGCTGCCATTTCCTCCTTCAGGGGATCTTCCTGACCCAGGGATCAAATCAGGGTCTCCTGCATTGGCAGGCAGATTCTTTACCACTGAGCCACCAGGGGAGCCCACTGATAGGTTAAAGAAAGGAATATATTTTTTGAAAGTGTGATGCAGAGTGGGGGCACTGAGGTTCATGCCTGTTTGCTGCTACCTGTGGCCTGGAGGAGAAACAAAGGGAGAATCTGGGGGAGTTGAAGGAACCTGGGTGGCAGGATGCTGTATGTCCCTGGTTTCCCCCAAACTGAGAGCCATCAGCTGCAGAGGAAAGATTAACGGCTTCTTGGAAAAGAATATTTTTGTATTTTATCCACAGTAAAACCCCACTGAAACAACTTCAGGTTACTGTTCTGTGAAAGGCAAAGGACAAAATTATAGAAAGCTGCTTTGCCGAGTAAGAGAAGGTGACATCTATTATATCATGCATTTTTATGGCCCAAGTGCTCATTTTTATGGCTTTGGCATTTTTTTTCAACAATGAAGTATTTGGGATTGGATCTTTTTTTTTTTTTTTTTGGTCTATAGCGAAGTGGAGAGGATTCATTAAGTCTGTAATTGCTTAATACAAAAATTAATAGAAATTTTATTAAAAGTACAGTCATAACAGGATTTAAGTCCATTGTCATTTCTCTTCATAACCGTATCCTAAATAATTGATAATAACGAAGAAGAAACTTTGAAAGGTTGACTTTAGTTTTTGCACGAAGCACAATATCTGATGGTCCTCGGTCAATACTTATTATAAAAAAGGATGAGGGAATGGGTTTGGTGCAGTAATTGTTATTTATTTCAATATAACTATTTTAGATTCATGGGTATTGATATCAAAACATACAAACTACATACAAAAATGATAATTGTCAATATGTATCAATTTTTCTGCAACTTTAGTAAAAAGATTTCATAAGCGAGTGCTTACCTAGCATGAGTCTTTATAAATGGAGAACATATATTGGTGCAATGATAATTTTTTAAATTTTATTTATTTATTTTTGGTTGTTCTGGATCTTCATTGCTTTGTACAGGTTTTCTCTAGTTGCAGCGAGTAGGGATTACTCTTCATTGTGGTGCACGGGCTTCTCATTGCAGTAGCCTCTCTTGTGGAGCATGAGCTCTAGATCACAAGCTCAGTAATATCGTGATGCTTGGGCTTAGTTGCTCCTCAGCTTGTGGGATCTTCCTGGATCAAGGATTGAAGCCATGTCTCCAGCATTGGCAGGTGGATTCTTTACCATTGGACCATCAGGGAAGTCCACTGGATTATTTGATTATTCTTTAGTGTAAACCTAACTGAAAACATAGCAACTAGAATGCAGCCAATTCCATTTCCTGTTTCTGAAATTCAGCATTTAAAAATACGGATTGTTAACTTCCAGGTCTAGGCACTGGATTTGTATAACTGTGCTTATGGTTCCTCTCCCCTCTGTTGGTGAATAATGTGCTTTGTTGAACAAATCAGAGCTTGTTTGTGAAAGAGCAGAGACTGATTTGGGTTAAGATTCACACACATTTTGGTCTTTAGTACCCCGATCGCTAATAATGGTGGGCTGATTACTTGTAAATATTAAAGAGACCAGATTTTCTGTTTGAAAATCAGCATTGCCCTGGTGAAAGCTCTGCTTTGTATCAGCTGCTCTTTAGAAGTCTGGTCCCCAAACCACTTTACTCCAGAAGGTTGTTGTTTGGTCCCGTCTAGTCATGACCCAGCGTTTTGGCAGGGCTGTACTTTGGGGGCAGGAAGTGAAGGGATTAATATCTTTGGATAATGGACAGTTACCTGGTGGAGATGTTCAGCTACTTCGATATTACTGACTTTCCAGTCTATTTTTGTGTTCTGAGTACACACTCCTACAGAATGTTTGACTTGTAATAATGGCGGCCAACCCTTCTGAGCACTTCCTATGTGCCTAAGAGACACTGAGGCAAGGACTTTATAGCCATTGGTAGAGTGAATTGATAGAGTCCTCCCTCAGAATAACTTTCCTCATTTTTATAGGGGTACAAAAGTAAGTCTCATTGAAATAATGTTCCCAAAGCCACATTGCTAGAATACAGTGCAGTTAGGGTTCAAAGCCATAGTGCTGACTTCATCTTTTAAAAATTTAGCATTTTTTTTCCATGTTCTTTTGACGTTTTCTTGCAATACTGTTCTGGCATATGCCCTTACCCTTGACTAAGAATGAAAAATTTAAGATCTAATACGACTTTTAAGCATTTCTAGTAAAAATTTAAGATTTGAATATGTACACTTGGATTTTTAAAAGAATATATTAAAATTGAAAAAAAAAAAGGCAGGCAGTACTAGTCTGCTATCTCCTTCTTACATTAGATTGTATGAAAGTCACATTTGTTGGCCAGTGTGAGAAAACATCGCTTTTTCCTTTTTCTATTTACTGGCTTTTGCACCCCGTCACTTAATGGCTTAGCAGAGGAATTGAGGTTCACTGTGTGTCCACATCGTCCTTTGTTCAGAGACAGTGGAGAACAGGACAGATCATGCAGGACCCTGTCTCTCTCTCTCTCTCTCTCTTTTTTTTTTTTTTGGACATACACAAAGCTGTGTATATTTAATGTATACAATTTGATGAATTTGGAGATAATTATACATCAATGAGGGCTTCCCTGGTAGCTCATCTGGTAAAGAATCCGCCTGCAATGTGGGAAACCCTAGTTCAATTCCTGGGTCAAGGAGATCCCCCAGAGAAGTGATAGGCTACCCACTCCAGTATTCTTGCCTGGGGAATCCCCATGGACAGAGGAGCCTGGTGGGCTGCAGTCCATGAGGTCACAAAAAGTTGGACACAATTCAGCAACTAAGCACAGCACAGCACAGCACATACATCAATGAAACCATCACAACAACATGTGTCATAAAAATAATCCATTATCTACAAAAGTTTTCTCCCACCTACTTTCTTTGTTAAGAACACTTAACATAGTATCTACATCTACCCTCTTAGCAAATTTTTAAGTATACATGACAACCTAGACAGTGTATTAAAAAAGGGAGACATCACTTTGCTGACACAGGTCCATAAGTCAAAGCTATTTTTCCAGTAGTCATGTACGGATGTAAGAGTTGTACCCTAAAGAAGGCTGAGTGCCGAAGAATTGATGACTTTTGAATTGTGGTGCTGGAGAAGACTATTGAGAGTCCCTTGGACTGCACAGAGATCAAACCAGTCAATCCCAACAGAAATCAACCCTGAATATTCACTGAAAGTACTGCTGTTAAAGCTGAAACTCCAATACTTTGGCCACCTGATGCAAAGAGCCAACTCACTGGAAAAGACTCTGATGCTGGGAAAGATTGAGGGCAAAAGGAGAAGGGAGCAGCAAACCAGAGGATGAAATGGTTAGATAGCATCACCAATACAATGGATATGAATCTGAGCAAACTCTGGGAGGTGGTGGGGGACAAAGGGGCCTGGGTGCTGCAGTCCATGGGGTCACAAAGAGTCGGACATGACTTAGCAACTGAACACCAGCACCACCACCACCACAATATTAATTAGAGGCACTACGGTGTACAGTAGGTCTCTAGGACTTATTTATCCTGGTGTAACTGAAACTTTGTACCTTTTGACTAATGCCTGTCTGTTTTCTCCTCCCTCTAGCCCCTGTTAACCCAAATTCTAGTCTCCTTCTACAAGTTTGACTATTTGTAATTCCTCATATAAGTGATATGACATGGTATTTATCCTTTTGTGTTTGGCTTATATGACTTAACGTCATTTCCCTGAGGTTCATTCATGTAGTCACAAATGGCAGCGCTTCCTTCTTAAGGCTGAATAACAATCCATTGTATGTATAAACCCCATTTTCTTTATTTATTTACCCATTGATGAACATTCAGGTTGCTTCTGTGTCTTGGGCTATTATGAATAATGCTTTAATGAACATGGAAGTGCACATATCTCTTTGGGAAGTACACATATCCTTATTTCAATTTTTGGGGGGACATATACCCAGAAGTGGAATTGTTCGATCATATGGTAGTTCTAATTTTAATTTTTTGAGGAACTTTCTGTTTTTTTAGAGTGACTGTACCAATTTACATCCCCACCAACAGTACAAAAGTTCCCTTTACTCTACATCTTTGCCAGCACTTGGCTTTTTTCTTTTTAATAGTAGTCATCCTTACAGGTGTGAGGTTATATCTCATTCTAGTTTTGATTTGCATTGCTCTGATGATTAGTTATGTTGAGCACCTTCTCACATTTGTATGAGAAGGACATTTGTATGTCTTCTTTAGAAGAACATCTATTCAGTTCCTTTTTGCATTTTCAATCAGGTTGTTTGTTTTTTTGCTATTAAGTTGTTGGAGTTACCTATAGATATTGAGTAGTAAATGCTCTGTCAGATATATGGTTTGCAAATATTTTCTCCCATCCTGTAGGTTGCCTTTTCGTTTTATCAGTCTTTTCCTTTCCTGTGCAGAAGCTCTTGGGTTGGCGTGGCCCCACTTGTTCAGTTTTGCTTTTGTCGCCTGTGCTTTTGGTGTCCTATCCAAGACATCATTGTTAAGAAGCTTTTCCTCTGTGTGTTTTCTCAGGGTTCCTACCTACTGACAGGGCTTCCGTGGTGGCTCAGACAGTAAAGAATCTGCCTGCGATGCAGGAGACATTGGTTCTATCCCTGAGTTGAGAAGATCCCCTGGAGAAGGGAATGGCTACCCACTCCAGTATTCTTGCCTGGAGGATTCCATGGAAATAATAATGAGCAGGCTGTTACACCTTAATCTTTTTGAAAACTTGTAAAATCTGATTTAAGATCACTGTTTTCCAAAGAAAAATCATTTTGGTTCAGTGGTAAAGAATCTGCCTGCTAATGCAGGACACCCAGGTTTGATCCTTGGGTGGAGAAGATCCCCTGGAGAAGGAAACGGCAACCCATTCCAGTATTCTTGCCTGGGAAATCCCATGGACAGGGGAAGCTGGTGGGCTACAGTCCATGGGGTCACAGAATCAGACATGACTGAGCGACTGAACAACGAAAATGACCTCTTGACAGGAAAAATAATGAGCAGGCTGAGTGTCCTAGCTTAATCTTTTTGATTGTAAAATTTGATTCAAGATCATATCACTGTTTTCGAAAGGAAAATCATGTTGAAGGAACCTGAAATCCAAGATGAAGGATATTTTCACCCTCTGGAATCCATTAAAGATAGATTAGTGTATTTTCCATTTTAACGCTGTTTCCTAAATGGATTCTACAACTTGTTGTGTGGGGCTGCTGCAGTTATTATTGCACTTAGAGAAGCAGCATTAAATATTGTGTGAAAAAGTGTTACAGGCGGTTCAAATATTACTTGATACTGTAGCAAAGCTTAGGGGTCTCTGTTGTGTCTCTTGAATGCTTTCAGGCCTATAGTGAACTTTCAGTCTTGCTTTGGATTTTGAATGACCTTTATCCACAGGGACAAAGAAGCTCAGTTCTGTATGCAGAGTGTGTCACTTTGCCCTTATTTCTTTGCAGGCATCCATGCAACTTCTTTCACTATGCATGCAGTGTATGTGTGTGTGAATATATAAATGTATAAATATATGTGTGTATATATGTGTATATATTTCAAACTAGTTCTACCCTTTTTGCTTGTCAGTGTGTTATACCATATGGTATAGAGCATCATGCCAAAAGATAAAAATATTCCTAGAACATATGAAATCACCAGTCAACTGAAGAAGGGGAAAGACTTTTGACCACAGCACTTGTGACTCTGATACATCTGTGGGCAAATGGCAACATGGCTTAATACTGCAATTCTTAAAAAAAAAAAAAAGGACATATTTTGAAGTTAAAGTGCCTCTTTGTATTTAAGGGAATACATCCAAAAGTGAGGTCTTTCAAATTTTTATTTTTCTGAAGGAATTGATTCAAATAAGTGTTTTTCTTTCTCTGTATGTATTTTCCCGTATGTATTTACGGAACTTTCCCCTCTTATTTTAATCTCTAGATTTACTGTGCAGGGAGACACTGGAGGTGGAACTCACTCTGTTGGTGGTTGGAGTCGGAGTCTTTGGACTGCAAATAACATAGCCACCACACAGCTTTTTCTAACTTATTCCTTGGGTGAGATGTTTCAACCTAAAAAGAAAGGTATAGAAAAGCAAATCCTACAGTGTTCGTAGGGACCATGGAAAAAAGTCATAGTGTCAGTGTGACTCAGGGCTGTTTGAGTCCCAGCCATAAGCAATAAAGAGTCTGCAGATGACAGAGACTAATGCCTTCTTAGTGTAGACTAATGTCTGATTGTGCTGCTTAGATTTCACTCATTTTACTTGTCAAGTAGACTCAGGTTCCTTTGCGCTATGTTGAATATTGTTTCCAACTACTTAATTAAACAAAAATAGGGGGAAAACTTTAGCAGTTAGTTTCCTAGCCAAGGATTGAGTATATTTTTTTTTTTACTAGAGAGATAAGCTATCACAGAAAATAGAGGAAGTGCCATTGCCATGAAATTTCTGGGTAACAGTTCTGTAAATAGTTCTCATGTTATTTGACAAAGATCCAACCTTAATGTTTAATCTCTTCACTGATTATGTTTCTTCTTTTGTGTTTAATCAGCTCTTCTATTTTTCTTATTTTTTTTTTTTTTTACAAAATAGCTCTGCCTGGGCTTGATTTTTACAGGGTGGATTTATAATAGAATAGTATTGCTAGACCAAACCTTAGCAGTGCCCTTTCTCATTTTATATGACTTATGTCTGAACCCTGTGATAGTGCAGTTGACTTCCTTGGGCAGTGTTGGCCTTACCTTGAGAACAGCACATAGATCTCAAAAATGTTCAAACAAAAGTCTTGTTCCTGAAGCATCTGCATGTTTTATTTTTTCTTGTGCTTTTCCGTAGGTTGAAATCTACTCTCAAGCAGTTTCTTTAGTTCCAAACATAAGTTAATAAAGTTGTGTGGTGCTGCTGCTAAGTCGCTTCAGTCGTGTCCGACTCTGTGCGACCCCATAGCCGGCAGCCCACCAGGCTCCCCCATCCCTGGGATTCTCCAGGCAAGAACACTGGAGTGGGTTGCCATTTCTTTCTCCAATGTATGAAAGTGAAAAGTGAAAGTGAAGTCGCTCAGTCGTGTCCAACTCTTAGCGACCCCGTGGACTGCAGCCCACCAGGCTCTTCTGTCCATGGGATTTTCCAGGAAAGAGTACTGGAGTGGGGTGCCATTGCCTTCTAGGTAAAAATGTTCTTAATTACATTGCCTTGCAAGATAGATGAAAATTGCCTTCCACTTTATAGGCAACTACAATATTTTTAAAGGGCTAGTTTTTCCTCTTTTTAGATGCCAAAGTGACTGATTCGTGTCAATTTTCTCAGTCTGCTTTAGTGGGAGTAAGATAACTCAATCCCCGTTTGAAACTCTGTATTTGTACTCTTTTAAGACAGTCATATTTGAGAAGAAATGCTGGCCGAATAGAACCAACAGCTGAAATAGCGCCTGTTTTTGGACTTTAAAACTGTCACTGTCTTATAAAAAAGAACACAAAACTGGAGCCTTAAGCACTGTGTTTCTGTGATGGGGAAAGAGAGCCTTTAAGTAATTGAGGATGGTTCATATTTGAGGCCATCTCATGACATGGGTAATACATTTAGAATAATACTAAGTTATTCAACTAGTAAAAATGGATCATTCTTGATCTGTCAGCAACTTCGAATACTGATAGTTTTCTAACTGTTTTGTGATAGGTATAGATTTACTTTCAAATCCACCCCCTTCCTTGAAACTATTATCAATAAAAGGAAAACCAAGGAAGAAACGTTGCAGGAGCATTGTTTCTGTGTGTCACAGGATGACGGAAAATGACTGGAATTTGGATGATATCCAGGGCATACTTTTCACAGGGTCTCTGAAACCTTGGGAGTGAAGAAGAATACAGAGCAGTGGGAGCTTTTTAATTTTTTTTCCAACTGCTATTTCCAAATTTACTAAGATGCTACCATTGCATGCAGGTCAGGAAAATAACCTGTGTGTGTATATCTGTATCCTTATTCAGAGAGAACAAGGATCATGGTATTTATGAAATCCCACAGAAGAGGAAATGGTATAATAACATTTCTCACTGCCTCTGAGCCTCAGTTTTCTCATCTATGAACGAGGACGTTAGAGGAGATAATCACTAAGGAAGTGATGTGATTCTACCAGGAGCCTGACATTCTCAAATTAATTCCCAAAATACATGTATTTCACCTCTACAGAAGGTACCTGTCCTCAAACACAGCATCTCTATCTGTTTTTAAAAAATATTAAAAAAAAAATGGGCCTCTTTTAAAGTCTTTATTAAATTTGTTAAAATATTGCTTCTATTTTTATGTTTTGGTTTTCTGACCACAAGGCATGTGGGATCTTAGTTCCCTGACCAAGGATTGAACCCTCACCCCCTGTTTGGAAGGCCAAGTCTTAACCACTGGACCACTAGGGAAGTCCCAGTATGTCTCTTTCTGATTCTATTGTCATACCTTTCTTTCTGCCCTTTTAGTCCCAGTGTCAAAGCTCCATCTCTCTGGAAATTTTCCAGATCTTTCCCAAGCACAGTTTGCCGTCTCCTCCCTTAGCCTCTCCCAGCATCTCAGAATTCACTTCACAATGTGTCATAATTATCTGTCAATATGTATCGCTCCCTAGTCAGTGTGTCAGCAACTAGTATGATAATCACTTTTCTTTTCATTCATCTCTGTGTTCTCAGCACTTAGAAGAAAATGTCTGGTGCATTTAGTAATATAAGTAATGCATTAATAATTTAAAAATAGAACTTCCCTTGGAAAGAATCAATATCAATCATAATATGGAATTAAAAGACTATGAACAATTTTCTTTGTAGTCATTATTGGTTTACAAAATGCTGAGAAACCTGACATACAGAGTTGACTATGAAGAGCATGACCTATGACTCCACCTGAGTCAGAGCTAAGCCAGTTAACAGGAATTCCCCTTTGACAATTATAAGCTATAAGAATAGTTTCAGGGCCCAACAGAGAGAAATCACAAGACACTGAATCCCAGAGTAAGTTCAAGGCTATGAAAAACAGCATTCCTGAAGACTCAGAGCAACACTGCTTCTGAGAATTAAAGCAGAGAGTTGTTTGAAAGGGTTGAATAAGGACATTTGGAAATTAAAGCACGTCCCCAGAACTTAGAGCAGAGACAGGAAGGCCATTTCAGGAAAAATCGGATGAAACTCTTGGTTCAAAACCAGAATAGAAGAGAGTGAGTTACTTGATCATTTACACTTGTTCAGAATACTTCAAGTGGCAATATATCAGAATGGTTCAGGCTATAGAATGAAAGAGAAGAGTTAAATTTCTAGTTCTGCTACTTATTTGAGGTAAGACTTTTCACAAGTTATTTTACCCCTAGGTATAGAAATAGTATTGGAGGCAGACAGGTGAGTTTGAAAAGGTCTCATTGCTCAGGCCCTTAAAGGAAAGCAGGTGTTCACTGTTCAGTGACTGCAGTGAGTGTGGCCAAAGCAAAACCCACCTTCATGCTGTGAAAAACCCTGAGGTAAGTAGACGGCAGAATAAGACACCATTTTTGCCTCCAGGGAGTTTATAGTGGAGTTAGGAGACATGTACAAATAGGTCCCAGTCTTCAAAGTTCAGACTTCCCTATTCTCTTAAGTCCATATTGCTGAACACCTTTATTTGCCGTTGTGTACACTTCTGTTTCCCGCCTTCCCTTCCCTTTGGTTCTCAGCCTCCTGACACCTGGTCCACCATATTCACTCTTATCAGAGACCCTTGCTTCCTAGTTTTCGAGAGGACTGAAGTTATCTGAAGAGAATTTTCACAGGCTCAGCACTACACACACCTGCCAATTAGCTCCCAGTCCTTCGCTCTGCGTTCCTACCCCATCCTGTGAGGAACGGTCAGTGGCCCTGTCTAACCCCGCCCTCCTTTTCCACAGGAGGTCCATTCGGGAGAGATCCACCATGATGTCAACTTAGAAAGGCTGTGGTGCCCAGATACATGGTTGAGCACTATTCTAGATGTTTCTGTAAGGGTATTTTTGGATGAGGTAAATATTTAAGTGGGTGCATCTCAGTAAAGCAGATTGCTCTCCATACTGTTAGTCAGCCTTAATCAATCAATCAATTCTGTCACTCAGTCATGTCCGACTCTTTGAGACCCCATGGACTGCTGCACACCAGGCTACCTTGTCCATCACCAACTCCTGAAGCTTGCTCAAACTCATCTCCATCGAGTCGGTGATGCCGTCCAACCATCTCATCCTCTATTGTTCCTTTCTCCTCCTGCTTTCAGTCTTTCCCAGCATCACGGTCTTTTCAAATGAGTCAGTTCTTCACATCAGGTTGTGTCAAGGTTGCGTATTTCTCACCCTGCTTATTAAACTTATATGCAGAGTACATCATGCGAAATGCAGGCTGGATGAAGCATAGGCTGGAATCAAGATTGCCAGGAGCAGTGTCAATAACCTCAAATATGCAGATGACACCACTTTTATAGCAGAAAGCAAAGAACTAATGAGCCTCTTGATGAAAGTGAAAGAGGAGAGTGAAAAAGTTAGCTTAAAATTCAACATTCAGAAAACAAAGATCATGGCATCCAGTCCCATCACTTCATGGCAAATAGGTGGGGAAACAGTGGAAATAGTGACAGACTTTATTTTGAGGGGCTCCAAAATTACTGCAGATGGTGACTGCAACCATGAAATTAAAAGTCAGTCTTACCCACTCCGTTAAAGGTGGGAATTGTTATCCAGAAGCGGGGGAGTGAGTGGAGTGGGGCAATGTGGCGGGATTTGGGGTCACTTGGGCTTGGGGTCATGAACTGAAGGGGAGAGCCGTCAGCATGAAGGTGGGTTTTGCTTTGGCCACACTCACTGCAGTGGCTCTGGGTGGAGAAAGCAGAGCTTGCATTTCTGCTCACCGCGCTGTGTTGTGTGAGAGGGGCAGGATTGTCTAAGGAGTAAGTCAGGGAGTGGTTATGATGTCTGGCCGTGGAATTTGATGGCCAGAGGGGCCATCAAGTGAGAGAGGGACTCAGAAAATAGGGGGTCTCAGGGGGATGTTCTGAGGCGCCCCATCCCTGCTTCCTGTCACTCCTGACTTCAGTTGCATGAGCATATTCCCCTCTGAGCCGAAGAAGGGTGGGTTTTTGTCACTTGCAGTTGAAAAAGTCTTGCCAGTTGGACAGGAAACAGAAAAAAAGGGAAGGACCCAAGTGACGAAACTTCCACCCTTCAAACATGCGGTTCTCAATTCTCAGTGTGTCAGAATTATCAGAGTTAAAGTGATGAATCAGATTAAAATTAAGTGATGCTCAGATCCCATCCCTGAGATTCTGATTCATTTGGTGGAGTCTAAGGATGTTGTTTTCAACATCCCCCATAAAATCCAATCTTCAACCTGACTTGAGAATGTTAGTTCTAAATCCTCTCAGTTGAGCTCTTTCATGACAGCTTCAAATTATTTAGATGCTACAAATTAATCTTTGAATTCAATGATTGATAATTTTTGGATTATGTTGGCCTGCTACTGGGAGATTTATGAGGAAAGAAAGAGGTGCTCAGATTTCCCCTGGATACATTTTACAGCTCTAGTGCCCAGCCACGTGCAGGGCCAGAGGAGGCTGGCGATGGACGGTGGGGTCCCCCACAGCATAGGTGTGGCCATGAGGATAGAGGTGTGGCTGCTACTCCCCGGGAGCTTGCCGTGCGTTTTTTGTGTTATTGTTTGCTTAATGTTTATTGTGAGGAGTGTATTGGTTTTAGGTTTATGGTTTAGTAGTTCTGTTCTGTATTTACTCTGAACACTTTATGCAAATTAAGGCTCCTGAAATAATTGGTGTGTAAAGTATGCCCTTTTAATAGGCATTTACAACAGGACAGTAGTATTCTATGGACAGAGGAGCCTGGAGGGCTACAGTCCATGAGGTCGCAAAGAGTTGGACATGGCTGAGTGACTGACACATTCACTTTTCTTTTGCAGTAGAATATCCTAGAAGGAGCTTTGGTCTGTGTGTCAACAGAGCTGTGCTTGAGCTCTGTTCCTGTCCCATCCCAGCTCTGAAATTCAGGACAAGTGTCTCACCCCTTTTGCGTTAGGTTCTCCACCTGTAAACTGAGGGGCTCCAAGATTCATTTCAGCCCTAAAATTCTATGACGTAAGCCATAGTTTCTCCCCCATTTTTAAAAAAGATACAGAAGTGTTTTATGTATATACATACATATATATTTTGCTTCACACTATTGGCCTCACCTGTGGCTTATTGTCACGCCTTAGTTTTGGAGTGTCTTGGACAGTGCCCAGTGAAGAACGTGAAAAAGCTTGGTAACAGAATGCTTTCCAGTTTTCTGGTGTGGCTTTTAGTGATGCATTGTGGTAAAGAGTAAGGGCATGTGTTCAGAGAACAGCATCATTGGCAACACTAAGCGATGAAGATGGGTAAAGAAGAATGGGGAGAACATGAGCTCCTGGTGGACTTCTGAAAGGAAGAGGAGAACACTGCTTCCTCGTTGGTCTGGGAACAACCCAGGGAGGAGGTGGCAACTGACCCAGTGTTTGCAGGATGAGCTGGATCTCAGTCTTCAGGGAAAATAAGACTTTCCCTTGTGCACTTGCCTGGGGCAATGGAATGGAAGTGGAGATGTGGGCAAAGGTGAATGAAATTTGAGGGATGGAGGAAGAAGATCAGCTTGCCTTGGAGGAGGAGAAGGAAAGGCTAGAAATACAGAAAGTTCAGACTGCCCATGAGTGGTTGATACTAGTGTGAAATGCAATGGATAGAGCACGTTCAAGTATTTTAAAAATCTTTTTTTAACTTTCTATTTTATATTAGAGTTGATTAACAAGGTTGTGTTAGTTTCACGTGTACAGCAAGTGGTTCAGTTGTATATATACAGGTAACTATTCTTTTTCACATTCAAATATTAATATTTAAATATTTTTATGAAAGGTTGAAAAACCAAAATGTAACAGGGAATGGAAATGTAACACGGGATAAAGCAATCTGTATTGAGGGATTGAGGGTAGAAGGAGAAGAGGGCATCAGAGGATGATTTGGGCTGGATGGCATCACTGACACAATGGACATGAACTTGGGCAAACTGTGGGAGGTGGTAAGGAACAGGGAGGCCTGGCGTGCTGCACTCCATGGGCTCACAAAGAGTCAGACGCGAACGGGTGACTGAACAACAACAAAGCAATCTTTAGAAAAAGGGAATAAAAAATGGCTTTTGTACATCCCTTGGAGGACAGGCAGAAGATGGTGTAAAGGCAGTCTGCATCTGGGCTCTCTGCTTTTACATACTTTATAAACTTTTAATCTAACGGTGATATGCCTGAGACATGCTTGGATGCCAAGGAGTCTGCCTTTTCTTTAACAGTCTTCCCACTCTTGCTGACTCTTACCATTGTCTCAAAGTATAAAGATCTCTTTGTTGAAGAAAAAAGAGCGAAGATTCAAAGTATCTGTGTTTGTCAAGTTTCCTTTCATCAAGGCACTCTATGAGCCCCTCCCATGCATTTCTTAAGGGATTTGTTCCCAATTTTAAAGTTTAATAATGTATTAAAATGTGTAATGGATTTAATTTGTTTTGTTCAATGAGTGATGCTAATGATTTTATAATTTAATGATGGTTTAACCCAGAAGAACATGTTTAACAGAGTATGATGGTCATGATCATGAAAAACAGTATTTTGAATTTTAATACACATTATACTTTTTGCAGAGATGTATAGTGGGGTGATGTATGAAAAAACTGGCATGTAGCTCATAATTCTGTGCAACTAATCTCATATAGTTTGCAGTCTGTTTTGGAAAATCCATTAAGTATTAGAACCACTCAAAGGTAGGTGATTCTTTTATTGAGGAAATTGTTTCGATTGGGTTTGATTTTTCAAATTGTCAAGTCAGGCATGTGAGTTATAAGGCTCAGACGGTAAAGCATCTGTCTACAATGTGGGAGACCTGGGTTCGATCCCTGGGTCGGGAAGTTCCCTGAAGAAGGAAATGGCAACCCACTCCAGTACTCTTGCCTGGAAAATTCCATGGACGCAAGAGCCTGGTAGGCTGCAGTCCAGGGGGTCGCTAAGAGTCGGACGTGACTGAGTGACTTCACTAAAATCAAATGAATCTTTGAATTCAAGCATAGACAACTACTGATTATGTAATTTTATTAGTTTTATAATCTTTATCTCATAATCTCTTAAATTACTTCTTTGGGCCTCAGTGCTTTCCTAAGTAAACTGGGGATAATAACACATACCACAGTTTTGATTTGAGGAGTAAATGAGATCATGGTGTTAAATGCTTAGTATAGTTTCAGGAGACTCTGTCAGTGGACTTGCTCTTTCTTGCTCTCTCATTATATGTAGGAAATGTGTGTGTGTGTGCGTGTGCTCAGTCTTATCCAACTCTGCGACCTGCCAGGCTTCTCAACCCATGGGATTCTCCAGCCAAAAGCACGGGAATGTGTTGCCATTTCCTTCTCCAGGGGATCTTCCAGACCCTGGGATCAAACCCATGTCTCCTGCATTGGCAGTTGAATTTTTTACCACTAGTGCCATCTGGGAAGACCATATGTAGGAAACTCAGGTTGATTATAGATCAATCATTAATTTAAATATGGCTTTAAAAAGTAAACCTCACTTGGAAAATTATTATTAGAAAAAGTGATGAATGTATTCGTTTTTTTTTTAAAGAAAAGATTGGAAATGCATCAAAAGAGCAAATTAGTAATTCCTCCTTGAAATATAAATAATAACTCTTAGTTCCCCTCTTGTAGTTTAGATTTTTATACATTGTTTATCTACTTGCCTATCTACCTTACCAGTTTAATAATGTCAGATATTCCTGAAAAACATTTATTATTCTCTAATAACCATAACAATGAATAATAGAACATGGAGTCTTTTGGTTAATTTAGATTCATAAGATTAATGCATATAACAGTTATCTGAAAGCTCATTGGAGGGATTTGAGCTTTTACATGAATAACGGCCACCAAAACTAGCTTCCTCTTGAAAAGGATATGAACTATTAAAATAGATACCCTTAATACTGTGTCAACTTGTACTGTCGTAAATGGTTGGTAGCCCTATTCACTGAATCATTTAACCAAGGCTTCAGAGGCACTGTGAGAGCTAAGTGAAATAATGTATTTTCTTACCTATTTGTGTTAATCTTCTCAAGCGAATTCTACCCAGGTATTAATAATTCATTGTTTTAATTCCATTGCATGTAAATTATTATCAGTGTTACAGAAATTCTAGAAATTTGGGGGGCTCATTATTTGGTTAATATAAATAAAATTGACCTAAATTAAGCATGTTACTGAAGAGGAATCTGAAAACAAAATCAATATGATCACTCATGAGCAGGTAAGTTTATTCTCATATTGTATCAAAAATAAATGTAATACATCCCAGTGACCCTTTCCAGATGTCTATAGACTTTTTTTTTTACCAATATATAATTATTTAACTGAGATAAAATTTCAACTATAATATTCTTGACGCATTAAGAAATTTACTGTAGTATGTTTTTGAGCTGTAATTAGGATAGCTACCATACTGTGTGATTCTCCAAAAGCTGAATGTATATGTTCTGTGCTATCATTTATAACAGTTTTTGCAAACTAAAGAAATTTTCACATCTGAAAAAATTTGGAAAGCAGTTCAGAATCTCAACTTTGGAACATGCCTGTCTTTCTCATTTCCTGCCTCTCTCACAAACCCTGCCTTCCTCCTCACCGTGGAATATGCAATAGGAACCAACGAACGGGTTGAAGACAGTACTATACACAGTTCGCACGAGGTCTTGTGAAGAAGATGGGACCCCATCTTCAACCATATGGAATACCGGAATTTTTGGGAGCAACCCAAAATGGTAATACGAAGTCTTATTTAGGAAACAAAGCTTGTGTGACTAGAAATAGACCAGCCTCTAAATATATTCTGATTTATGTGCATTCGGGTAGAAACTGCATGTCACTAAGTAGAGTTTTAGGTGGTCAGCAGAGGGCAAGCATGTTTTTTACCATAAAAAAAAAAAAGTGTCCACCAGTCCAAGAACTGATAATATTCTTTTTCTTGTTTGATCATTTCAAGTCTTTTCTAACCCAGTGACAAATCTGTACTTCTATATACATATTTTAAAATATTGTCAGTCCCTTTGAAGAAGTAAATGTTCATTTCAAGACCATTTTGATCATGAATTTTGACTTCAGAGATCTCATTTCTACATTTAATTTTTAAAATTATCATATAAAATATTCTGTGAAATATTGATCCTCTCATGGGCTTGCCCAACTGAAAATGAAGTTGTAAACTGTTGGAATTTCTTTATTTTTCCCCAGAATAATCCATGCTAACCTATGATATGTAGGTATGCTAGAGTGGGTTCACATCGCTAGACTTTCAAACATCGATATTTTTCTTATTTGTTTGCTGCTTCATCTTAAAGCAAATTATTTAGCCACTCTGAACTTGTGTCCCTGTTCATAGAATGAAGATTATGTATTTCATAATCTCTCAGACTTCTTGCAGTCTGAATTTCTATCTTCATAAAAGTCTGATATCTTCTACTCACATTATAGTTTGATCATTTTCCACAGTTTTTGAAATAAATCACTGGCTCGCCATCCTCTTTGTTTGATAGTTCTTATAATTTGGCATATGATTATTCTTTGTTGCTGGCTGTTTCTTTAATTTTTCTGATACTTTTCTTGTGTAGCTAATAGATAAAAGGGAACCTTTTGAGTTTTTGTAAAATAATGTAAAAAGTATAGTTATTTAGAGATGTGTCTGACTCTTTGTGACTCCAATGGACTGTAGCCTGCCAGGCTCCCTCTGTCCATGGAATTCTCCAGGCAAGAATACTGGTGTGGGTCCGTTCCCTTCTCCAGGGGATCTTTCTGACCCAGGAATCGAACCCAGGTCTCCTGCATTGCAGGCAGATTCTTTACCGTCTGAGCCACCAGGGAAGCCCATTTAGAGATGTAAGTGATCATAAACATCATCAAGCCCATCCATCAAAAAGAAGAAAAGAGATGGCAGAATTGTTCACGGCCTTGATTTTGGTTTAGAGGGAGGACCTTTGGAGCCAGAGATTAGCAGCTGGATGACCTTTCACATTTTATCATGTATACCTCCTTTTAGCTGTGACGTCAGAAGTAACGTCTCTCCTCTCATATAAACACTGGTTGTGACATTTAAGAATAAATCTTTTATTGTGGTGAGCTACAACAGTTTCAGGTTTCTGTAGTCAAGACTCCAGATTCTTCCCCCATCCCTGGGTTCAGAGCTGACCAGGCCAGGAAGGTCACCCTAGGACTTACTGAACGTCCTCCTCCTTCCCCTTACCACCGCGCTGCAGGCCCCCAAGATGCTTGGAGAACTCCTTGGTCAGTATTTCTTGATCAACAGACCCTGCCTTGGGCTTGTCTTCCTGTAGATGGTGGTCAGGTTTGCCTAATGCCCCAGCTGGGAGGCAGTGCAGTGTAATAGATCAGGGACTGAGGGTTCTGCCTTCAATCAGGTAGGTGACATTGATCTCTGAGCCTCATTGTTTTAATATGAGGGTTTGTTTTGTTATTACTTAAGTATGGTGAATGATGCCACACTGGGGTGAGAGTCGGGGCACCTAGGGAAGCACCAGAGTTGGTCAGGAGGCCGAGAGAGCAAGGGAAAATATTAGGAAGAAAGCTTTTTGTGGTTTCTAGAGGAAGGGACTGGAGAAGGCAATGGCGCCCCACTCGAGTACTCTTGCCAGGCAAATCCCATGGACGGAGGAGCCTGGTAGGCTGCAGTCCATGGGATCACTGAGGGTCGGACACGACTGAACGACTTCACTTTCATGTTTCACTTTCATGCATTGGAGAAGGACATGGCAACCCACTCCAGTGTTCTTGCCTGGAGAATCCCTGGGATGGGGGAGCCTGGTTGGCTGCCGTCTATGGGGTTGCACAGAGTTGGACACGACTGAAACGACATAGCAGCAGCAGCAGCAGCAGCAGAGGAAGGGACAGCAAGGCAGGGTAAACAGGCTTAGGATTGGCTAGTTTGAATGATTTTAGCAGGCTCTGGGGCATAGGGGCTGTTACTAGCTGTCTGGTGCCAAGCCACAGGGTAACTAGGGCAGGGGAATAGTCACCCAAATTGTGAGAATACAAAATAAAGGAGGTGGTTGCGGTGTGAACTCTGGGTTAATGAGTTTGCATATGAAAGTTATGCTTGCAGGTGAGCCATATGTTATTACTAGATAAGAATGCCTGGGTAATGCTGGGAGAGGCCCCAGATGTCAAACCATCAAAAACAGAATAAAAAGACATGATTACTACACTCACTAGCCTTAGAATTTTTCATTTGAAATAACATGAGTAATGGTATTATTACTAACTTAATGTTTGTAATAATCCTGATGTTTGTAATAATTACTGGAAACAGTACTATGATCTAATCACTATGGTGTTTGATTCTCCCTACAATGAGAAATGGCATATAAATTACTGTATCCTTTTTACAGATGTAAAATATGGAGATGGGGTTTCTTGGCCAAGTTTACTCAATGAGTCACTGTGTCTGTACTTCCCCTGCTCATTGTATTTTAAAATAAAAGCAAGAGAGAACAGAATCACATGTATTGTGTATGTGCCAGATGTGTTCTTAGGTGCTTCAATATGTTATGTTGTCGTTTGGTCACTAAGTTGTGTCCGACTGTCTTGTGACCCCATGGACTGCAGCCCACCAGGCTCCTCTGTCCGTGGGATTTCCCAGGCAAGAATACTAGAGTGGGTTGCCAGTTCCTCCTCCAGGGGATCTTCCTAACTCAGGGATTAAACCCGCATCGCCAGCTTGGCAGGCGGATTCTTTACCACTGAGCCACCTGGGAAGCCCTGTGTTACGTAATTAAACATTAAATAAATAAAAATTCCTTATAACACCGTGAAAGAAATTATTGTGCCATTATTATGCCCATTTTGTCAATGAGATAAATGAAATTCATGGAAGTTAGGGAAGTTATTTCAAGGCTACACAAGTAACAAGTGGTAGAACTGAGAATTGCCCCAGCTGGGTCTGCAGGACTCAGGGTAGCAAATGAATTTTACCTGGAGCATCAGCCTCAGTTAGTTGATGGAGGCTGCCTGAAGCAGTGCCGAGAGGATGCTGAAGCTGTGTCTGGGCTCGTTGGGAGAGAGTGTCACACTGAGTTAGTGACCTTTGTCACGGGCGTGAAGGGCACAGAGCAACACCCAGCCATTTATTTCTCATCCTTGAAGTAAACTCTCTTTCAAGTCCCTTTCAGCTCCACAAACCTGTTATTCTGGGAAACCATGGGAATAGGTAATTGTCAGCCTGCATTCCCCTGAAAGCAGAGCCTGAGACAGAGGCTTGTGTGCAGGTAGCTAATTTAAGAATGTGACCCGGGTGCAGGAGCAAAGAATGGGGACAGAGGGAGAGCCAGGAGAAGGGAGTGTTATGGAGGTGGCCACCACTTGTACTCAGTTTGGTGCAACTTCCTGAGAGGCATTGTGAAATGTGTCTGAGGACTCTCCACGGGGGAAGATCACGGGCAAGCAAGAAGCATCAGCATAGACTCCTGGGTTTTGGACCAGGGCCGTTCTGCGTGTGTTCACTCCTCTATCCTGCCTGGTGTGTGTTCAGGGGGCTTTTGGGGTGTTCTCTGCTGCAGATAAGGAAGCTCACAGGTAGAAAGCCAGAACAGGCAGTGCATCTTGGTGAGAAACTCTCGAGATGCAGCCAGTGAGGCTGGTAAAGCCTGAACTTAGTCAGCTCAGTAGTGGCTGGTGTGAGCAGTAGGCTGAGAGGATCTTGAAGTGGTGCCCAGGAGGACACTGACCAGGGTCGATGCCTGTAACTCCCTCAGACCTGCGAGACTCCAGGACTCTTCTAAAGCCTGTAACTAGGCTGTGCTTGCTCAGTTGCTCAGCTGTATCCGACTCTTTGCCCTGTGTTCATGGGATTTCCCAGGCAAGAATACTGGAGTGGGTTGCCATTTCTTCCTTCAGGGGATTTTCCTGACCCAGGGATGAAACCTGCCTCTTTTGCATTGGCAGGCAGGTTCTTTACCAGCTGAACCACCCAGGAAGCCCATAATTAGGCTAGGAGAGTACTAATAACATGTCATCTGCAGTACTTCTCGAACTTTCCCTCTCTCCATCCCTCTTCTGACTGACAGAAACTTGGGCTCATAAATATCAGTCTGTTTCTAAGAGACCAAGTTTGTTGAGAATTAGCGATTCTGTTTTGTTGAGTATCTGTTATGTGCCAGCCTGTATGCTAGACTACGTAAGCCCACTTGATCTTTTATTTTTTTCTAAACTTTTTATTTTATATTGGAGTATAGCTGATGAACAGTATTGTGATAGTTTCAAGTGGACAGCAGATTCCCCCATTGGCTCAGTGGTAAGGAATCTGCTTGCAATGCAGGAGGTGCGGGTTCAATCCCTGGGTCTGGAAGATCTGTTGAAGTAGGAAATGGCCACCCACTCCAGTATTCTTGCCTGGGAAATCCCACGAACAGAGGAGTCTGGTGAGCTACAGTCCATGGGGGTGCCAAGAGTTGGACATGACTGAGCAAATGAGTATATGTGCGCACACACACACACACGAATACACACACACAGGTGGACAGCAAAGGGACTCAGCCGTATATATACATGTGTCCACTCTCACCCAACTCACCTCCCATCCAGGCTGCCATATAACACTGAGCAGACTTCCTGTGCTATACAGTAAGTCCTTGCTGGTTATCCATTTTAAACATAGAGGTTTGTATATATCAACTCCCTAACTATCCCTTCCCCTCATTCGTCCCACTGTAAGCCCACTCAGTCTTAACCACAATATTGTGAACTGTGTATTAATTCCATCTTAGACAGGAGGAAACTGAGGCTAAGAGCCGAACTGAATCGCCTAAGGCCACTTCTGCAGAGCTGTACTTCAGGCGCCCCTCCAGCTGATGCCTGAGTCCAGATTCATTTCACCCTGCGGGTGTCTGATGGGCAGATGTAGTAAGGTCTTGGCTCTCGTTTGACAAGGGCTTGAGCTCTCATCCTGGGACTCTACAAAATGAGCTCACTTTGGCGATTCTGGCCTGTCAGCATCTTCCAAGTGAGTCAACTGGGGACCTGGCCCATCTCCACGATAAGAGCTGGAAATTCCTGCTATGTCTCTGACTCAGAGGTGCCTCTCTGAGCCCACAAATCTTTATAAACTTCCTGGGAAAGTACACACTGAAGTTGAAAGTTCCTAGAAGCTGTACCCTTTTCCCCCAGAAGTACTGAAGGCCACGATCTCTCTAATATTCAAAAACATAAAGTTAAATAGAATGTCAAAAGTTAACGAAGAAAGGGATGTTCCTGATGGTTCAGGGATTAGGACTCCTTGCTTCCAAAGCAGGTGGCGCTGATTCAATCCCTGGTCAAGGAACTAGGAACTAGGAACACAGCATGCAGTGCCACCAAAAAAAAAAAAAAAAAAAAAGGAATCTAGAAAAGTGATACAGATAAACCTATTTGCGGAGCAGGAATAAAGACATGGAAGTGGAATGGATTTGTGGATATAGGGGGGAAGGAGAGGGTGAGAGAAATTGAGAGAGTAGTGTTGACATATACATACTACCATGTGTAAAATAGATAGCTAGTGGGAAGCTGCTGTATGGCACAGGGAGCCCAGCCTGGTGCTCTGTGATGACCTGGGGAGCAGGCTGGGGGTGGTGGAGGGAGACTCTAGAGAGAGGGGATATGTATATATATACACACACACACTTACAGCTGATTTAACTTCCCTGGTGGCTCAGACGGTAAAAAAATTCTGCAGTGCAGGAGATTCAGGTTCTATTCCTGGGTTGAGAAGATCCCCTGGAGAAGGAAATGGCAACCCATATTCTCGCATAGAGAATCCTATGGACAGAGGAGCCTGGCGGACTATGGTCCATGGAGTCATAAAGAGTCGGACACAACTGAGCAACTAACATACACACAACTGATTCACACTGTTATACAGCAGAAATTAGCACAACATTGGAAAGTAATTATACTCCAATAAAAAAATAATAAATTAAGAAAAAAATTAGCATCAACCTCTCTGCATCTCAGTATTCTCATTTATGAAACAAGGCTGTGGCATCCAAGATAGATTTTTTGAGACTGAGGCTCTGCTGAATTGGATTAGGAGGAGTTAGAGGGCAGGGGCAAGGCTGCACTGGGAAACTGCTTCCTCAGTATTTAGCGCAGAGTAGATTCCCAATCTGCATTTGCCAGATGACAGTGAGATACGAAATGGACAGGGCACCTTTCCTCTGTGTTTCTTTCCTCTACTCCTTGGTCTTCATCCTATTCCAACATCTATCAGTTTTGCTTCCAAGACAAACCCTGTGCTGAATAAATGGTTGGGCATTAGTTGTGTCTTCGTGTGCAGGATCTGAAATCAGTGTATTCTCCTCCCCAGGTGCATTTGCTTATTGAGATTTATAGTTAATTTTGAAATTAAGGAAATGTCACCCTTCAGCCAATTTCATGTTTGAGAGACAGGACTCTTCTGAAGCTCTAAACTCACCCCATGAGTGCATGCGTGCTCAGTTGTGTCTGACTCTTTTGTGACCCCATGGACTATAGCCTGCCAGGCTCCTCTGTCCATGGGATTTTCCAGGTAAGAATACTGGAGTGGGTATCCATTCCCTTCTCCAGGGGATCTTCCCGACCCAGGAATTGAACCCAGGTCTCCTTCATTGCAGGCAGAGTCTTTACCATCTGATCCACCAAGGAAGCCTCCCTGTTACTATAGAACAAACCTACATAATAGAACTGACTTTGCCTCTTGGTCCACAAAGTTTAAAATACTTACTATCTGGCTGTTTATGGAAAATGTTTGTCAACCTCTTGTTGATAGGAAAAGAAATCAGACAATAGGAAGAGTGATAGATGTGGGAGAGGATAAAAGGGAAATGGAGCACAGGAAAATGATGTCACATGTACAATGGAATAAGTAGAATGTTCTTTCTCTAAGCACGTGAAGTACTTAAGTGGGATCTTTTAAGGACTTGCCCACTTTGCCAGGCTCAGCAAAAAATGATCTTCTCTGTGTGTAACTTAAAACACATACACAGTGTGCATGTGTACACACACACACACACACACACACACACACACACACACACACTCACTCCTTTCCTCACCCCAGAGACGGGCCGTGGCACCAGGGGTGGTCTCTCTGCATGTCCAGCCAACCGATGCACGCTGCCTGTCAGACACCAGCCTCCTTCCTGAACCCAGTACCTCCCTGTCCAGGTCTGAGTCAGCTTGCAGCTTCATCTACCCGCATCCTCAGTTCGTTCTCTCCTCTCAGCTCTGCTGCACTAACTTCTAGTCCTTCAGGGCCCCATCAGCCTTGATGCCTGCCTGTTAAATAGGTCATGTTGAGCATTTGAACATTGCTTTAAAGTTCATGTATCAGACCATCTTTCTAAGCACTTCAGGTGACTGTCGAAGCAGTCACCACTCTGGTTTTGAGCCCTCTTGCGGATCTTAAATAGCACAAGGATCAGTACATCAAGTCTGCATGAATATTCCAGTGCTGAAGTCATCCCAGTACTAGAAAGGAGCTCCTGCACTTTCTGCACAGGCTTTGTACAACTTAATCATGCCATGCATGTCAGGCCCCTGCTTCCGATTCTGCCAGGCTTCCTGTTTTCCTCATTGGAGAGTGCACATCCTAGCTAGGGTGGCAGGGCCCTAAGAGAAGCCTTCTCCCATCCTCCCCTCCCACACCAGGTCATGTTCGGGGCACCAGCTAAACTGATCTCTTGGTTCCTTGGGTATGCCAGGCTGCTTCCCCTTACACCCTTGCCCTTTTGGCTGGGACTCGGCCCCCACATTTTCATCACATGTTCATGCTTGTCATCCAAAGTACAGCTCAAATGTCAGCTGCTCAGAAAGGCCTTGTCACCCCGTGTAAAGCTGTCCTCTCCCCCTGTTGAATGAATCCATTGTGTTTCCCCGATGGACTTATCACAGTCTGAAACCTTCTGGTTCGTGGTTTGTGTACTTAGTCCCATCTGTTTACCCCGACCAGAATCCGAGCTTCATGAGAGCAGGAATCTTTTCTGTTTTGCCATCGCTAGGCCCCCTCAGTTGTCCTGCTCTGTCTTTATTCCTTTAGGATGAACGTGCAAAAGTCAGTGCAAAAGCTCTCCTTCTTTCCCTGCGAGGAACGGGTTGCTTTCTCTCAAAGCGAACATTAACCTTTGGTGCGACAGGGTTACACATTTGGGTTTTAAAGAAATTTTCTCTCCCTGGTGGCTCGGATGGTAAAGAATCTGCCTGCAATGCGGGAGACCCTGGTTCCATCCCTGGGTTGGGAAGATCCCCTGGTGGAGGGCATGGCAACCCACTCCAGCATTCTTGACTGGACAATCCCCATGGACAGAGGAGCCTGGTGGGCTACAACCCTTGGGATCACAAAGAGTTGGACACGACGGAGTGGCTCACACACACACACACACACACACACACACACACACATTTGCTTAAGACAGACAAGCAGTCAAGTTTGCTTGGAGAGCGGTGGGAGCTGAAGTAAGGATGTTAAATGTTGGCGGAATGTTTCAGACTTCAGCCAAACAAAATAAATATTTTGCAGGCTATCAGTAAACTCACATCAAGAACAGCCCTAAATAGTGGATATTTGGCATTGCTTTTTCTGTTGTTTTGAAAAATTGCTGCAGTGCTTTCATGAGAAATTCCTGTCAGTCTTTCCAAATGTGAGTCCATCATCTTCATTTTGAAGAGTATTAACTTCTTAAAGAGAACTCTTGAATTATGGAAACTTCTAAGCCAAAGGTCTTCTCTTTAAATCTTCAGTGGAAAATAACATTTCAAACACTGGAAGACCTTAGGGATTCATATTTGACCTTTACTTTGTGCTCACCGTGTTAACTTTTCCAGATTATTCATTGCGTGTGTGCTCTCTGTAGATTCTCTCAGACTTTTCCTCATCCCTTTAACATGTAACAGAAGTAGTATATTGGCTTCCCAGCTGGAGCTAGTGGTAAAGAACCCACCTGCCAACGCAAGAGACATAAGAGACGCAGGTTTGATCCCCAGGTCAGAAAGATCCCCTGGAGGAGGGCATGGCAACCCACTCCAGGATTCTTACCTGAAGAATCCCCATGGACAGAGGACACTAGCGGGCTACAGTCCGTACGGTTGCAAAGAGTC
The DNA here is from genome assembly GCF_042477335.2 of Ovis canadensis. NCBI lineage: Eukaryota > Metazoa > Chordata > Mammalia > Artiodactyla > Bovidae > Ovis > Ovis canadensis. Next base: position 52,475,653 of record NC_091253.1, on the reverse strand, counting down.
GGGTACGACTAAAGTGACTAAGCACACGCACAGAAGTAGCATATGCATAGTGGATTTTCCAGAACTTTTGTAATCCCTGGCTCCTGGTGCTACTGCTACTGCTAAGTCGCTTCAGTCGTGTCTGACTCTGTGCGACCCCATAGACGGCAGCCCACCAGGCTCCCCCATCCGTGGGATTCTCCAGGCAAGAACACTGGAGTGGGTTGCCATGTCCTTCTCCAATGCATGAAAGTGAAAAGTGAAAGTGAAGTCACTCAGTCGTGTGCAACTCTTAGCGACCCCATGGATTGCAGCCCACCAGGCTCCTCTGTCCATGGGATTTTCCAGGCAAGAGTACTGGAGTGGGGTGCCATTGCCTTCTCCGATCCCTGGCTAGAAAACCCAAATCAAGGTATTTGGTAAGAAGGCACTGATGGGGACCTTTAAATTATAGAACTTTCTCAGATTTTACTTTTTTTCCTACATTGCAAGAGAAACTATAACAAAAATCACACATATGTATATATTTACATATAGGGTCAAAGTTTCTTATATATATAGACTTAAGTATATATAGACTTACATATATAGAAAAAGACATAAGGTTTTGCAGTTTCCTTTCAAATACTGTACTGTATAATTTCACACAGCGAACATTAGAAAAAAAACATTCTCTCCTTGAGTCCCATTCTGTATCTCTTACCACCTACCTCAGCTCTACATAATATCCCATATGTCTTTCCTCATTACCGGCATATTTTAAAGTCATTAGAACTCTGTGGGTGGCAGAGATACATTGGAGAACCGCTCATAATTAATATAAACCTCGTGGGGAAACTTGAGAGTTGATCTTGATATATACATATACGTATACACACACAGAGAGACACGATTTGTTTTAAGAGAAAGTTGGACATGACATTTAACTATGAAAATCTATGCCAAAGTATGTAGCCTTGCTTGTAAGTAAACTCTCTTTACATCGTTTTTACATAATCTCAGCTGTGTACCATGTGTGATCTAGCTAGAGCACTGATTTGCTTATGGGACCTGGAACTTAAACATTTTTTTTTTTTTTTTTTTTTGCTGGTATACATGATGGATCAGGTACTGGCATCTGCTGGCAATGAGTGATATTGCTTTCTAATTCTATAGGCGGCCTGGCTTCCCGTAACAACAGTGCATCCCTGGAAAGCAGACCATGGTGTTGTTTTTTTAGAACAAACATATACATGAAAGGATAAGTAACAAAACAGAGTGGTGATGATCATTTACATACTGGCTGGTGTGTGGCATATGGAAGGAAGAAAATGAACTTTTGTTGTGAATGTGCTGTGCCCATGTGGTGGTGTGTTCTTCCCCATGCTATCAGAGAGGTTAGAGATCAGAAACTTGGAGAAACTGAGCTCACGGGTTGAATGCAAGGGAAAATCTATGCCTGTGGGAAATAGTTAGGATGACCTAGTTTTTGAGGCAAAAAAAGAAAAGGCTATTCAGATGAGAAGGATTTGGACAGCAATGAACAATCTTATATACTGCCAGTTGTAGGGTGTTTTGCTTCCATTTTTGGGGGGAATGACAGTTTTCCTGTATGCAAATAAAGACTTAAAAATGTGCATGCCATTTGACTAACCAATTCCAATTCTGGTCATTTATCCTCAGAAAATAATCAGAGAGGGGCTTAAAGATTTATTAATATATGTAGTTATTGCATCTCTCTCTCTCACACACATATATGCTATATGCTTCCCCAGTGGCTCAGCAGTAAAGGATCTGCCTGCCAAGCAGGAGACCCAGGTTTGATCCTTGGGTCAAAAGGAGGAGGGCAAGGCAACCCACTCCAGTATTCTTGTCTGGAGTATCCCATGGACAGAGGAGCCTGGTGGGCTGTAGTCCATATGGTGGCAGAGTTGGACAAGACAGAGTGAGCACACATGCACATACTATATGCTATAGCATATACTACAATCATGAAAATAAATGATCTAAATAACAGCCAGTAACAAAGTGTTGTTAACATAAATTATAGTAGATCCCTAAAAATGAATTATATTCATCCATTGGAAATGTTGTATGGAATATTATTGACATGAAAATTATTTATGCCATAAGTAAGGTCGCTCAGTTGTGTCTCTTTGTGACCCCGTGGACTGTAGCCCACCAGGCTCCACTGTCCATGAGGCTCTGCTGTCCATGGGTTTCTCCAGGCAAGAATACTGGAGTGGGTTGCCATTTCCTTCTCCAGGGGATCTTCCCAACCCAGGGATCGAACCCAGGTCTCCTGCGTTGCAGGCAGATGCTTTAACCTCTGAGCCACCAGGGAAGCCCCATTTATGCCCTATTATTAGGTAAAAAAACTGGTTTATGAGGTCATATGATGCAACTTTCCAAGTAAAATTCTATATGTGTAAATGTGAGTTGTGTGGGCTTATATAGAAGATTTACCAAAATATCAATAGTAGCATCTCTAATAACTTGGCAGATCACATTTATTTTCTTCTTTTCCTCATCCCTCTTTTATAAATTGTCTTCAGTGAAAATACATCATTTAAAAAATTTAGTACAATTTAGGGACTTCCCTCGTGGTCCAGTGGTTAAGACTTTGCCTTCCAATCCTGGGGGTGCAAGTTTGATCCGTGGTTAGGAACTAAGATACCACATGCCTCCAGGCCAAAAAAACAAAACATAAAGCAGAAACAATATTGTAACAAATTCAATAAAGACTTAAAAAATGGTCCTCCTAAAAAAATCTTAAATATTTAATAAAATAAAATTTAGAGCAGCTTGTCTTCTAAGAGAATTAAGAATATAACAGGAAGCAACCAGGGGACTGAGACTACAGAACCAACTGGGACAGAAGTGGAGAGGGACTGGTATCCACAGCAGGAAGTTAATAGGAAGTGAGGTTAAACAGTGAGGACTTCGGGCATTGATGGAATTGGTGGCTTCCTGGCTGTGGTAAAGGGAGGGCCTAGAAGTGCTTGCTCATGCATGCTAAGTTGCTTCAGTCCTGTCCAGTTCTTTGCAACACTATGGACTGTAGCCCACCAGGCTCCTCTGTCCGTGGGATTGTCCAGGAAAGAATTCTGGAGTGGGTTACCATGCCCACTGCTAGGTGATCTTCCCGATCCAGGGATCAAACTCACATCTCTTATATTTCCTGATCGAACCCACATCTCTTACCTCTCCTGCATTGGCAGGCGAGTTCTTTACCATTAGCGCCACCTGGGAACCCCACCAGTAGCATTGGGGTTGTTTAAATGGCAACTTGGTGACTGCAGAGTAGCCCCCAAGTTAGAAATTGCTTTTGTCCTAGAGAAGCTGGGGGGGCCAGCAAGAGAATAAATGATAGGAATGAGGGCTGGCTCTGGGAAGAGAGGGTAAAGCCAGGGCAGAGTGTTAAATGACTGAACGACTGTCCCAGCTCGCCGCATTTCCCCCTGATCATGCCCCAGACAAGCTTCATTCCCTCTTCCTCCCTCACACTTGAGGTTTAGAGAGCCGCTTGTCTGCAGATGGAAGAAACATCATATCCAGTGTAATAAAGGTTGCTTTAGGCTATTAACGTACTTGGAACGAGTTGGAAAACATACAAATAAAACTAAGCCAACAGATGGAACCAATGTCTTTTTTTCCTCCCACTTAATTTTTCCCTAGGAAGCAAAGGTGATAAAATTCATTCCTTTGACTTCAAACATGCCCTTAAATTGGGATCATTTGCAACATCTAGATGTTTGAAACCTTGCAAAAAGTTTTTGATTGCAAAGTTTGGGAAAGAAAAAGACCATTGGATTTGGGTCAGTGGATCTCGATCCTGTTTGTGCTACCATGCCTGACTGAGAGAGTCACTTCAGTGCCTTAGATCTTCTCCTCCAGGGGATCTTCCCGACCCATGGGTTGAACCCATATCTCTTGCATCTCCTGCATTGGCAGGCAGGGTTATTTACCACTGAAACACCTGGGAAGCCCCACATGATATTCACAGGGTGATATTTTGGGGGGCATGGGCCACAGAAACATAACTGTAGGAATGTACTGACCCTGACCTCCCATCTCCTATCCTGTTTCCAGGAATTTCTTACATAACTGGGGACTTGGGCTCAATGAACAAGTATTATAAATCTGTTTAATAAGTTGCTCTAAAATGCATTCCATTTCTTTCAGCCCCCTACTGCCTCTCCCATAATCCCATTTTCCATCATTGTTTACATGGGTCACCTCCTACCTGGTGTCCCTTCCTCCTGGGAACCCGTTTTTCACATCATAGCTAGAGCGATCTTTCTAAAACACAAGTCTGATCATGTCTCTCTCCTGCCTTTGTACATGGGAACCCTTAGTGGAAGTTAGGTGAACCTCCTCTGTGCCTTCATCTCATTCAGTCATCATTCAATTGCCTGCATAGTCATTGTTCTCCTCGACCACACAGAAAACTCTCTGAAGGTGGAGACTAGTTTATTTGTCAGTAGATGAACATACCAAGGACTGTACCAGGCACAGTGTAAGGGCTGGACACTATCTCTTCAATGAATGGAGGATGCCGATGTTGAGGTCATATTCAGTTGAAGTCATTGGTGTAGATGATGTCTGGATTAGGAGTTGCTTGGTAGGTAAGGGTTTTGTTGAATGAACAGGTAAATAATGAAGGTTATTTGGAGCTTCTCTGGTGGCTCAGGTGGTAAAGACTCTGCCTTCAATGTGGGAGACCTGGGTTTGATCCCTGGGTAGGGAAGATCCTCTGGAAAAGGAAATGGCTACCCACTCCAGTATTCTTGCCTGGAGGATCCCATGGACAGAGGCCAGGCTACAGTCCATGGGGTCGCAAAGAGCTGGACACAGCTAAAGCAACTTATCACAAAGGTTAGTTGACTAAAGACAGACATAGACAGTAGAACCCTAACACTTATATTTCACTGCAAGGTAGAGAAGTGTCAACTGTGAGAGTGCTTGAAAAGATGGGAAGACACTCAGGAGAGAATGCAGGAGGGTTTGGAGAAGCCAGAGTCTCAGAAAATAATGCTTCTTTGTATTTGCAAGGCCCAGCACAGGAGTGGATGAAGAAATGGATTGGATGAATGATGGTCAGGAGATTCAAGTTGAAAACCACAGGGCCTGAGAAGAGCCCGCTGGGTCTGGCAGTTAGGGCATCCTTGGTCATCAATGGGGTAATTAATTGCAGTTTTAGTGGAGTGTTTGGTGCGAGAGCTGGGGGAAGGGGGCAGTGCAAGTGAGAAGGGAGAGATGGTGAGTGGAGAAGGAAGGAAAGGGAGGGCCCTCTTGGAGAGGAAGAAAAGGGAAGGAGAACTCTTGGAAGGAAAACTCTGGGGGCAGTTTCTTGCCCGAGAAACATCTCGTAGACCCCAGAGGAGCAGTTGGCAAGAGGGGACCAGCACTGATGCTAAGGTCATAGAGATGCTGCTTCTTACACAGCAGAGCATAAAAGGTCATAACCTAGATTTTTTCCCCTTTCAAGTTCTCAGCTTTGCTACTGGGTGACATATTAATAATAGCAACAGACTTTCTCCTGAGTACATTTTCATTATGTTTCTCTCATCATGATAATGATAGTGGTGGTGATAGTAATAATAATGGTGAGCAAGGTACTGTGATAAGTGCGTCTGTAAGTACCATCTAATTTAATTAGGCTAATAATGATATAGATAAAATTATTCTCCCCATTTCACAGATCAGTAAAATTAGTTGAATAAATGAGTTTTTTAAAAATTAATTTAGAAATAGAGTCGATCAAATCAGTTTAAAATAGGGTCAATGAAAACACAGAATTATTATTACAAACTTGTTTTTCACTCGAATCTGAGGAACCAGATCTTCCATAAAATGAAGGTATACTGCAATGTTGGAGATTTCTCAATGCAGATTGAGATTTAATACTTTCCACAGGAAGGAGTTGATAATGAGTATGTCAAAATGCCCTTTTCATCTCTTTTGTGTCTTTAGAGTATTAACCATATAAGCAAGAGGTATTTAGAAAAATATATAGCATTGGGTATATTTTAAGTAACAAAAAATTAATTTTAACTTGTTTACTATCCTGTTTCTAGTAAGTTATTTTTGAAATGAAAATATTTCTCCTGGCTAATGGGTAAAAATTTTCTTGCTTTTAATCCTTACTATAAACATGCCGAAGGAAAATAATTTTGAGATGATAGCTCACATATAAAATAGAGTTACTGTTTCTTTTAAGGTACCAAAATGTGAATGCATTTAGAATCAGTACTAAAGTCTTCATAGCCATTGGAACGGACTGACTGCAAAATGTTTTAATATAGCCTGTAAGTGAATGATGACAGCACACCAGCATGTACACAGGCACGACAGCATCTCTTGTGTTTGTCCCTATCCATCACTCAGAACAGATTTTTCTCGTGGTAAAACAAAACCAGGGACAAAAATGTATTGCTTTTAAAGTAACCTTACAGGCCTGCTTTAAATAGACACCAGAAGCTTGGGAGATCAACGCTGAGGGATCTTAGCTGCATTGTTAATCTACCTTTTTGTGTTGCAGAATTACTACACATAACATACATGAAGGTCTTCACTGCAGTTTTAACAAAAGACCTTGGCTATACTGCCTTAAGAAGGGGATTTCATTCTCACCTCTTAAATACCCACTTCTTTCTTTTTAATTCAACTTAGATTCAGCAAGAGAATTCAGGCACATTTGAAAATTTTAGTGGAGAGAAATACTCCTTCATATCAAATAGATTCAAAAACACACATTGAATGGTTGACTCAGGGGCTTTCACTAAACTGGCCATGAATGCTGAAACCATCTGTTTTTCTGGACGTTGTCAGGGTGAGTGTGGCGGAGGCAGCTGTTTGCAAAGGGACGCTTTGGATGATGAACCAGCCCATTGTTCCTAAGCAATTCACTTGCTTTCAGAGGCTCTACCCAAGCGTACTATAGAGCAATCAAAATCAAACTATTGTTTGTACCAATCATATTGATCTGAAAAGAACGTGGTGGGATGACCCCATTGTAGATGCAAATAGTTGTTCTGAGCAGCTGTATGCTGGCCAATATGTACCTCAGTAGGAAACAGGCTTGGAGGCTAGAGGGCTCCCTGTACCTAGGGGGAAGAAAAAAGATTATACCAGATTAAACTGCAGTTTAAGGGGACTGGAGGGAATGGAGACACAGGTCTATTGGTATTAGTGGCAATTTTCTCTCACAAAAACATTGTCGACATTAGCTCTAGGGTGGTAAAACTACTCTTGTGTATGAAAGCTTTCTGCAAACTAGAAATCTAAATTCTCCATAAAATTAGATAAGGACTTAAAATGATAGCACAAAACATGATTTGCTTTGGTTGGAAGTGTTGAGTCCTTTAGTTCTGCAAATTTTAACACTGCCTAAAGTTTTACAATTGACATACAACTCAGAAAAATGTCAATACAATCTTGATATTGCAGTCTTTGCATGACTATTAAAAAAGACATTTTGGTCAATGCAGAGAGCAAGTGGAAGCACACAAAAGGAAAATTACACTAGCTAATTTTTTAAAATAACCTGAACGCTATCTTTTATCCATTAACTTTTAAGCTTTTTGGTTGTCCTTGTCACTTCATTGCATGCACGCTAATATCTTCTCATATAAAATTTAATCTGTTGAACTAAATGAAGGAATTAGTATCTGAAAGACATCTTTCATTAAGCAATTAACGAATCTCTCCAACAAATCTACAAAAGCATATGTGTTTATATTTAATAGTTATTTGTATGATCAGCCAGTTATAACACTTGCATACGTTTTGTTTTAGCCATGATAGTACTACACCTAAACTTACTGTCGTTGTACTGTAGAGTCCTAATAAAAATGTGGCTACAGCTGGTTATTTGCTAAAGGATATATATACATATATCTGTAGTTTATCGCCTTTAAAAATTCCTCTGTAGTTCATTATAGAGCAATGACAAGTCCCTCAAGAAGAGCTTTTTGGTATTGGATGAAATTTTGCTTTCTGTTGCAGCATAAACCAGAAATAACAGGGTAGATTAAAGAAATATATAGGTTGGTAGAATATGATTGAAAAAAGACTCAATACCATATGTACCAACCAACCTTTATTGTCAAATACAGGGGCCATCATAAGATTTATGAGTCTTTCTTAAGAAAATATCTTACTCTTTATTTTAATTTCAATTAAAACACTTTAATTGGCAACCTACCATGCTTCTGCAGAATATATTAGGTTGTCTTGGTGTCACTGTGAGTATGGCGTGGGGTGGAGCCTACAGAGCATTCCATCATGGCAAATTCAGTCCACCACTAGGTTAGCAGGCCTATGTATGTGAAAGGAAAATACTAAAAGCCATTTCTCAATTAAATCTCTGATTTTTACTTGAGTTGACTTATACTTGCAGATGGAATAGCTAGGAAATTCCTGTCAAATAAATGTCATCCAGTATGATCTCAACTTATTACATCTGTAAAGCCTCTATTTTTATTTTATTGTTTAAATTAAATTAATTTATTTATTTTAATTGGAGGCTAATTACAGTATTGTAGTGGATTTTGCCATACATTGACATGAATCAGCCATGGGTATACATGTGTTCCCCATCCTGAACCCCCCCCCCCACCTCCCTCCCCATCCCATCCCTCAGGGTCATCACAGTGCATCAGCCCCGAGCACCCTGTCTCATGCATTGAACCTGGACTGGTGATCAGTTTCACATATGATAATATACATGTTTCAATCCTATTCTCTCAAATCATCCCACCCTTGCCTTCTCCCACAGAGTCCAAAAGCCTGTTCTTTACATCTGTGTCTCTTTTGCTGTCTCGCATATGGGGTCATCATTATTATCTTTCTAAATTCCATATATATGTGTTAATATACTGTATTGGTGTTTTTCTTTCTGACTTACTTCACTTTTAAGAGATTAAGACCAATTATAATTTTTAAGCCAGTATAAAGGGTTTATTCTATGAAGTAATTTCCCAGTTATATTCCTTGTATGAATAAACATTTGGCCATTTTCCCCTCTCATATCTGTAGAAAGAACTTTTGCTGTGATAAGTGATATTCACAAGGATGACCTGAGGGGCCATAATGACACATCACCCACCAAAGAATAATTACATAATGTTCATAATATTATACTTAACAATAGCTAATTATGATTGGGCTTTTACCTGGTGTCCATGGTGAAGTTCAGTTTCTTCGCAACTTACTGCTCCAAACTAACAAAATGAAAAGGGTATTAGAATAAGTTGTGGGCTGAGCTGTGTTCCCGCCTCCCTCCAACTGATGGCTCACCAGTGCAGGAGACACAAGAGATGAGAGTTCAATCCCTGGGTCAGGGAGATCCCCTGGAAGAGGAAATGGCAGCCCACTTCAGCATTCTTGCCTGGGAAATTCCATGGACTGAGGAGCCTGGTGGGCTACAGTAAATGGGGTTGTGAAAGAGTCAGGCAGGACTTGGCAGCGAAACAGCAGCAGCAGCGTAAGTGGTGTTTCATATGGCATTTGCCTTTTTCTGACTGACTGACTTCACTTAGTGTGATAATCTCTGGGTTCATCCATGTTGCTGCAAATGGCATGATTTCATTCTTTTTTATGGCTGAGTGGTATTCCATTGTATGCGTATACCACATCTTTGCTCATTCATCTGTCAGTGGACATTTATGTTGTTGCCATGTCCTGACTGGCTATTGCAGATAGTGCTTCTATGAACATTGGGGCACATGTTTCTTTTCAAATTAGGGTTTTCTCCAGGTATATGCCCAGGAGCTGGATTGCTGAATCATATGGTAGCTCTGTTTTTAGTTTTTTAAGGAATATCCATACCATTCTCCGTAGTAGGTGTACCAATTTACATTCCCAACTGTGTAGGAGGGTTCCCTTTTCTCTACAACCTCCCCATCATTTACTGTTTGTAGACTTTATCATGACGGTCATTCTGATCCCTGTGAGGTGATACCTCATTGTAGTTTTGTATTAAATAATTTGTGATGTTGAGCATCTTTTCATGGTCATTTGTATGTCTTCTTTGGGAAAATGTCTGTTTAGGTCTTCTGCCCACTTTTTGATTGTGTTGGTTTTTATTTTTCAATTGTTTAAGCTGTTTGTGTATTTTGGAAATTAAATCCTTATTGGTCACACTGTTTGCAGTTATTCTGTGGTTGTCTTTTTGTTGTGTTTATGGCTTCCTTAGTGCTTAAAAGCTTAAAAGTTTTATTAGAGTCCATTTGTCTATCTTCACTTTTATTAGAGTCCATTTGTTTATTTTCACTTTTATTTCTATTGCTTGGGAGACTGACATAAGAAAATATTTCTACATTTTATGTCTGAGAATTAAACTTGGTTTTGAACCCATGTTTATATGTCTTCAAAGCCTTTCTCTTAACGACTCATGCTGCCCCCTCTCTTAAGCAGGTGGTCTATCAATATTATTTAGAAATGATTTCAGTGATAAATGTAGAACTATCTCCTCTAAATTTTTAACTCTCATTATTACAAAGGCTAGTTCACAAAAATGGTCTATTATCCAAGAATTTCATTAATAAAAGTTAATATTACATATTAAATAATTCATCTTTGGTAATTTTATTTCCATGAGTGAATTTACTGGAAAAAGTTCCACTTGTATTGATTCTCTAGTGTATAAATGTAACAAGATAAATTCCTCCAGGACATGCTAACAGAAAGAGTTTAAGTTTATAAGAAAAATGTGTTACTGATAGAATATTATAAAATAAATAATTTAGGAAATTAATAACATTTTTTAATGCACTCAGTGTGTTCATGGGCAAGTTCAGCTTCTTTCTAAGGAAAAGAAACAGTTTACTGCTCCAGTCTACAAAATGAAAAATATATTTTTATTTGAAAACCATGCCATTTATTCTGTTTTTCTTTTTTATTGGGATGAACCATATGATTCTGGGATGGGTTAGAAGTTGAAGCTGGGAAACAATCAAACCTACGTAATCTTTGGTTATAAATTCTCCTTGGGAAGGGGGTAGTAATTTATTTAAAAAGACTGGACATAATGATACATTTTCTGTTTGTCCTCTTTGATCCTGTCATCACCTGATGTCTTAATATTAATACTTATCATAAAGGAAAACATTTTCTGCTGCTGCTGCTGCTGTCATGTTAATTGTGTCCAACTCTGTGCGACCCCATAGACTGAAGCCCACCAGGCCCCCCATCCCTGGGATTCTCCAGGCAAGAACACTGGAGTGGGTTGCCATTTCCTTCTCCAATGCATGAAAGGGGAAAGTGAAAGGGAAGTTGCTCAGTCGTGTCCAACTCCTAGCGATCCCATGGACTGCAGCCTACCAGGCTCCTCTGTCCATGGGATTTTCCAGGCAAGAGCACTGGAGTGGGGTGCCATTGCTTTTCTGCATATAGATCCTGAACATGTTTTGTTAGATTTATACCTAGATATTTCATTTTTGGTGCTATTTTAAATAGTATTGTGTTTTCATTTTGAACTCCAGTTTTCATTGATCGTATATAGGAAAGCAGTTGCCTTTTATATATTGATCTTGTATCATATAACCTTGCTATAAGTGATTATTTGTTCAAGGATTTTTTGTGTGTGTGTGTGTTCGATTCTCTAGGATGTATGCATAGAAGATCATGTCATCTACAAATAGAGTTTTATTTCTTCCTTCCTCTCTGTCTCTCACAATCTGCATACATGTTGGATTTCCACCATGATATTACATGGAAGTATTGAGGGGTATGTTCTTGCCATGTTCTCCATCCTAAGGGAGCATGTCCAGTTCTTCACCATTAAGCTTTCTTCCTTTCTTTATGTAGGTCCAGGTTTTTTACCTATATCTTTTTCGTTTTCCCTGAAGAAATTCTTTGAACATTTCTTGCAGAGCAGGTTAGCCGGTGATGAGTTCTTTCAGTTTTTATTTGTCTGAGAGAACCATTATATCTCCTTCACTTTTGAAGGTTAAGTTTGGTGCATATTGAATTCTGGTTTTTTTTTTTTTTCAGCATTTAGTATTTCAATCCATTTTCTTCCTGCTTGCATGAAGAATTCTACTATAATCCTTATCCTTGTTCCTCTTCAAGTAAGAGTTTTTTCTCCTCTGATTTCTTTAAGGACTTTGTCTTTAGTTTTCTTCAGTTTGAATATGACATGGCTAGGTGTGGAATTTTCAGGATCACTGCTTGATGCTTTTTGAGCTTCCTGCATATGTGTGGCTTGATATCTGTCATTAATTTAGAAAATTCTTAGAAGAAAATGAAAATATTTTTTGTTTTGTTCTCTCACTTCCTATTATTCCAATTATGCATTTGTTACACATTTTGAAATTTTCCCATGGATCTTGGATGCTTTATTCTGTTTTTTTTTCATTCTTCTTTTCTTCAATTTCAGGAGTTCTGAATTGAAGTATCTTTAAGCTCACTGATTTCTTCCTTAGCTGTGCCTATAAGTGAGCCCAGCAAAAGCATTCTTCTTTTCTGTTACACTTTAAATAAAAATTTTCTAGTATTTGTTTTTGATTCTTCCCTAGAGTTTTCATCTCTCTTGTCTACATTATTCATCTTTTCTTAAGTGCTGTATATTTTTTCCATGAGAGCCATTAACATATTCATCGCAGTTATTTTTGATTTCCTGTCTTGCAATTAATTCCACAATCAGTGTAATACTGGAGTCTGGTTCTGAGGCTTGGTTTATCTGTTCAGAATGTTTTTGCCATTGATTATGAAGACTGTTTTGTAGTTTGGTTTATATAGTTATCTCTGTGTTTCTGAACTACAAAGTGAGGACTGCCTCTGTGTGTGTATGTATGTGTGTACGTGTGTGTACATGTGTGCACATTCTGCTCAAGTAATGAAGTACTTAACACAGGAAGTTTTCCCTTTGCTTTGATGTATCAGATAACATAAAGCCATCTGAGTGTCTATCTTTAAATTAGCTATTATCTTTCCGCTTCTCTTTGATTTAGTTGTGGGAGTTTCTTTCCTTAATCTGATTGTTATTGAGCTAGAATTCCTGTTATGAAATTTTCTCTCTTTTTTGTTTTTTATATATTTTTTAAACTTTAAACTTTTAATTTTGTTTTGGAGTATAACCAGTTAACAATGGTGTGGTAGTTTCAGGTGAACAGCGAAGGAACTCAGCCATATGTATACCTGTATCCATTCTCCCCCAAATGAAATTTTCTCTCGTAACAGACCTTTTCTATGATTGCATTTTGAAGAATTTGGGAAATAGAAATTCCCTAAACATTTTGAAATTAATTTCAGTTGTTTCCCTGAATTTTTAGAAGGGTGTGATAATTTCCTAGAGTTTTTCTTAATGATAGTAATAATTATAATAATCACATCTATTTACTGGATATTTGTTATGTGTCTGTTTCTTTGTACAAGTGCTTCATATAGATTATGAGAGAATATAATGTTTTTCTTAAAAAGTCTTTTAGACAGCATTACTGTTGTATCTTAGACTTTTTCCCAGCTGAGGCAAGGGGCTGACAGAGTATAGGGAAGGGTCTTATTAAGATCTAGGCATTTCCCGTTCACTGCATGAGATGAAGTGGCCCCAGTGGCCTATGACTTGCCCTTCAGAGAAGAGCTGCAGGTGCTGACCACTAAAAGCACCAGGAGGATCTAAAATTTGTTTTTCCATTATACTCAGTAACAAAATACTTGGTGACTTGCTTGTATGATCTAAAAACTTAAACGCAGCCCCAGTTTAGAAAAGGAACCAACCTGCTGCCTGGAGATACAGGCAATGAATGATAATCATATTCTCCAAATTCTCCAGTAGAAAACTCGATGAGCTGTATTTACTTCTTTCTGGCATTAGAAAAATTATGTATCCTTTTATGTGCAGAGACAGTTCCTTGGGGATGAAGAGTTATGCATGCTCATTAGCAGAAGAATAGGTACCACAGCAGGCACGGCATACGCAACCCAAGACTTATGACCCTACTGTCCACATGAGTGGCAGGCATAACTTCTGTGTTGTGGTGGTTAAATGAGAGGATGAAGAGGTGATGAGGAAATGAAGGACGATCATTTGAATGTCCTTGTCCTGGACTTTAGTTAAATATTCAAGTACCTTTCAAATTAACCATGCTGCTTCAAAAGTTGGAATCCAAGTGGGATTAAATCATATAACATTACTTTCTTGCTGAATTTTCTATGTTTTGAAATGGAATTCTCTCTTAGAATTGGCAAAGCACTTTGCCCTGCTATGAACCTTGATTATTGGTTTTACATCTTTTAATCCAAAAAGACTTTAAATTGTTTTCATTGTTTTTTCTAGACTAATTTTCCCTGACTCTGTTGGCAAGTATATTAGCATAATCTTTGCCAAGAGATTTTTACTTTGATGTTGGAATCCTCATGATAATTATTCTTTTCAAGAATTCAGGTCCTTGGTGTCATTTACTCTTATGATCAATGCACATATTGTGTAAAGACCTGATTCATGAGAATGATCATGCAAACTGGTTCATTGGCTAAATATACATTGAAAGATCTCAAGTGAACAGAAACTAACTGTGAAGAACAAATAATTTAAGGAAAACAATGAATGCTCAGCATTATGTCCTTAGGAAATCTCGTCAACAACAACAACAAAAAAACAGTGAATCATTACATGTATTGTTTAAAAGAAGAGACATGAGAACTTAGGCTCTGAAATTAAGTAAAATAAATTATAAGAGACTATAGATCTTCTTAGATCGCAGTCCTTAGAAGCAGAACTCCTGTGCAGGAACTCCCAGGGGAAACCTTAAGGGAATGGGAAAAACCAGTCATTGGGGGAGAAAACCATGGAAAGAGATTGATCTTAGGAAGAATCTCCCAAAGGGTGGACTTCAGCATAGCCCTACAGAAGACCTCTGGAATATGAATTACGTGTTGAAGGTTCATACTCTGTCACCACATAATCACTTGACTGTCTCAGGGTGTATAAGAAGGTCACAGCCCCTCAGGTCCTTCCCACTTTTTACACCTGCAGCCAGGTAGCCCCAGCAGCCTGAGAGTTGTCCTCTTAAGCACTGCAGGCCAGGCCATCGAAAACTCCAGATTTCTTTTTTATACATTTTTGTAACACAGGATCATCTGTTTAACAGACACTGTTGACTCCCTCTTATTCCTTTTTACCATTTCCGCATGCACCCCCCCTCGTACATTACTGTATGTATGTAAAATAGATAACCAGTGGGAGTTTGATGTATGACACGGGGAATCCAAAGCTGGTGCTCTGTGACAACCTGGAGGGATGAGGTGATGAGGGAGGTGGGAGGGGAGTTCAGGAGAGAGGGGACGTATGTATGCCTATGGCCGATTCATGTTGATATATGACAAAAACCATCACAATATTGTAAAAATTATCCTCCAATTAAAATAAAATTTTTAAAAAATGTGTAAAAATTCATGAAGGATCGTTCAAATCTGGATAATTTCTCAGATTAAAGAAAAAAATCAAATTGACCATCCCAAGAATCCTTGTGTGTTGTTTTGTTCTTAATCGTATAACAAACACATGAAACCTGCTATTGACTGAGCTCCTACCAGTCACTAGCTCCTTGATTCTCAGGTCAGTGAAAATAGTTATTATTTCTCTCACTTCAAAGAGAACGGAAACTCTGCCAGAAGCCATGGTGCACCAGAAATGATTTTTGAATGAGCAAATGAATGGCCACACCTTTTTGAATTTAAGATGGGGCTTCCCTAGTGGCTCAGATGGTAAAGAATCTTCCTGCAATGTGGGAGACTTGGGAGGTGTGGGTTTGATCCCTGGGTTGAGAAGATCCCCTGGAGAAGAGAATAGCTACCCACTCTAGTATTCTTGAGTGGAGAATTCCACTGACAGAAGAGCCTAGTGGGCTACAGTCCATGAGGTTGCAAAGAGTCTGACACGATTGAGCAACTAACACTATTGAATTAAAGATAGGCCGACATGTACTTTTATTCCATTTATCTCATTAAAGTAAGTAAGTAAATGGCTCACTCAAGACACAGTGTCATCTGTCTGACTCTAAAGCCCCGGGTGGTTTAATCTGTTCCAGTATACAGACGGTTCACGATTTGAAATGGTTCAACTTAACGATTTTTTAAGTTGACAATGGTGTTAAAGTGATAGCACATTCTGTAGAAACTGTACTTGAATTCTGACCTTTTCTTGGATTTTCCTGATGCTGGGAAGCAGCAGCAAGCCTCAGCTTCCCATCAGCTGTGCCATCACAGAGGTATAACAACAGATACACTTATCCCCATTCTGTACCTGGACAACAGTGCTGTTTTTCACTTTCAGTACAGTATTCAGTGAAATTACACGAGATACTCAACTGCTTTATTATAAAATAGGCTTCATGCTAGAGGATTTTTGCCCTGCTGTGGGCTAACATAAGTGTTCTGAGCATGTTTAAGGTAGGCTTGGCTAAGCTCTGATGACTGGTAGGTTAGGTTATTAAATGCATTTTTGACTTAGGATATTTTCTACCTATAGTGAGTTTATTAGGACATGTAATCCCATTGTAACTAGAGGAAGATGTAAATGCCTTTTCAAAAGAAAATTGTTTTTAAATACCTTTAGTCTCTATTTCCCAA
Source organism: Ovis canadensis (assembly GCF_042477335.2). Lineage (NCBI taxonomy): Eukaryota > Metazoa > Chordata > Mammalia > Artiodactyla > Bovidae > Ovis > Ovis canadensis. Next base: position 52,459,117 of record NC_091253.1, on the reverse strand, counting down.
ACAATAACAACTCCCTGTATTATTATAGCTCCACACAGTTCACCCAGCCTTCCACATCCTTAGCCCATTTCATCTTCACCACCACCATTCTTACAAGTTAGACAGCTGATATTCAGGGAAGTTGGGTAACTTACTCAAGGTCACAGAGCCAAGAAACAGTAAGGCTCAAGCCAAAGTCAGCTCTCTTGACTCCAAGGCCAGTGTTCTTTTCAAAATCAGTTGTTTTGAGCATGCACCTTTTTTTTTTTTTTTTAAACACTGTGAGTTTCCCCCTGGGATTCAAAGTGTTTTACAGAATTTGTGTCACTATAGGGTCAGTGAATACATATTTGCTAAGCTGGTTGCCATGAAATTGCATTCAAACAAAGGACTTGCTGACCCCCACACCAACATATATTCAGTCTCTATATTTTCTCAGATACATAGACCTCTATACCGGTGGTCTGTGGTTCATTTTAAATCTCTTCTGAAACAAGTCTGATAATTAAAAGATGAAAAGGTTAAAGAATAAGAGAAACAATAGAAGTTTTTGGTTTACGTTTTTCTTTTAAGGATCAGAGGACTGGAAAAGATTTCTTATCTTACGTGCTCCTCCCATAAAAGGTATCTATTTTTCCTTTGGTTTCATCTCAGGAAGACGACACCTTAATTAGACTCCAGTGGGCTAGTTTAATTAAAAAATGTCAGTCAGATCCTCATAAGGAGACCAGATATCCATGAAACGGACCGTCTGTTTCCTGTGTGATTACTCAGAAATCTCTGACCCTGCACCCAACAGGATGGCATGTGTGGGGGTGCCGGGGTGGGGGAAGAGCTTGTGAGTTTTCCTTGCTGAAGGTAGAGTGGGCCCTTGGTAGGCCAGTGAGGGAAGGAGAGAAGCCAGGTAGATCATCAGGACCCAGATTTCAGTGCTGAGACTTTCTCTATTGCTGTACTGAACTAAGGGATTCATGGTCATGAGTTCTATTCTCATCACTATGAAGACACCTAAGAATTTAGCCATTCTTCCATCCCTGTTCCACTTTCCCACCTGTCTCCCTGTCTCCCTGCTTTCCTTTCTCCCATCTGTAAGCTCAGACCCTGTACTTTCGTGTATACGTGTCTGAGAACCATTTAGTGCTTTTTCACCTTGAATCCAAACAGCCCTGTGAGCAAAGAGGTCACCTCCCTAAACCCTAGGGCAAGCGTGGTGAAGGGTTTCGTAACTATGATATATTGAGGTCATTCCCTCTTCTGGGTGTTTTAAAGATATGATTTCATTTAATGTCCACTTGATTATTACCCCACTTTGCACAGAAATGGAAAATGGAGGCTTAGAGAAATTAAGAGATTTCCCCAAAATTATAGAACAATCATATGGAGAAACTAGGAATTGATCAGCAGAGCTACTCACAACTTGTTAAGCTTCTAACTCCAGGTGTTTCTCAGCCATCTCTTCTTTATTTATGAAAATAGCCTTAATCTGATTCTATACATTACATGCTTATTTGAAAAATCTGGTATTTTGGAATAATACACTGTTTTCACTGAGGATCTCTTTTAAAATATTAATAATTATTGTTATTAATAATAATAATTATTCAGCCAACCTTTACCAATATCTCCTATCTGTCCCCTGTACCTCCAGAACCCTTCCATACCTATATGAAGTGACACAGCCCTTCAAATGTCACTCTAAGAGAATATAATTGGGACGAATTTGCAGGTGTGCACACAGCATGAATAGGGAGTTTGTTCATGTTAGTTATTTTTAAAATATATTCTCTTCATCTTTCCACTCAAGAGTAACATCATAGAAAAACTTCCTGGCCAACTGGTATAACTAACACATTCTTTTAAAGGCATGTAATACTACATAGGAGGCATGATCTATAGTTTTTCTACTTTGTTTTAGTTTTTTTTTTTCCTTTCTCTTTTCCCAAAGAAGCAATTTTGTACTAAATATCTTTGATTACATCTTATTTCATATTGGTGCTTTTATTTCTATGGGCTAGACTTTCCCAGAGGTGAGGTTTTTTGGGTTGAAGAGTATGCCTTTTTAAAATTTTAGTATCTCCAGATTGCCTGAGCAGTTTCTAGGACATGTGAAAATGCCATTTATCAAAAACCCATCAGACATACGTAAGAATGGACACATGCGTTCCCAACTCTAATTTGGCCGTCTCAAACCCTGACTGTCCCTTATCCCAGTCCTGAATTAGGTACAAGCCAGACTCCACAGGATCAAATTGAAAACAGATCTCCAGAGATAATATGTTTCCTTAGGTACGCCTCTACTGAATGTCTGGGTTACGTAAAACTCACAAAAGTTCTAGAGTTTACTTACAGGACATTTGGATAGCAGATTGTTGCTGAGAAGATCAATTTGTGCATTTGTGTATAGAAACACCCCCTATGACGTATCATTATAGAGTCATGGGAATTGAGAGCTGGAACCGTTCAATTGATGATTCCTTCACAAATTGCATAGAATCTTCGAGAATAATATCTTGATAGCATATGCCTTTGGTACATGCTATGATGCTATCTCATTTTTGGCGCTTTCCTGAAAGCCTATTTTCAACGTGTTTTTCAAAATGTTCAAATTTTTTAAAAGAACAAAGCATGTATTTAAAGTTATTTTAAAGACCACTGATTCAGGGCTAATGGTTGTACAGTTTATTAATCAAATGTATTTAGCAGGAAAAAAAAACCCAGTTACAATTCACTGACAATTGGGGTTTTACTCTATTTTAACGTTATTTTAATGAGCTACAGATTTGAATGTGGCCTTTTGTTCATCTGTTGCTTCCGCTCAATTGCAGTTTCACCCTAAGACGACACAAGACAGATTGATCAGGCTTCCAGTCATTGTGAGGCTTAAATGAAGTGAACAGGGCCTTATGTTTCTCTAAACCAAATGAGAGGATTAAGGCAAAAAGAAAAAGAAGGCAAAAAAAAAAAGTTCCCCCGCCCCTCCCCAAAACACTCTAGACTAGACATTCTTTAAATCATGTTTGCTGTTCTTAAATCTTCTGCTTCAGTATCTCTGTTTTCCTAGAAGAACGTCAGAAGATGACATCATAAAAATGAAGACTTGCAAACATCCCAAATATTAGCAGGTATATAAACGTGAGGGGAAATCTGCTGTCTCATCTCATTTGTGACACATGACAATTTCAGCACAAATGAGCATTTAAATTACATTAGATCTTCTTTAGTAGATAACAGTATATCCAAACTTTAAAAGCTATTTATCATCTAAGTGAAGTGAAAGTCTCTCAGTTGTGTCCAACTCTTTGTGACCCCATGGACTGTAGTCCATGGAATTCTCCAGGCCAGAATACTGGAGTGGGGAGCCTTTCCCTTCTCCAGGGGATCTTCCCAACCCAGGGATTGAACCCAGGTCTCCCGCACTGCAGGCAGATTCTTTACCAGCTGATTTGCAAGGGAAGCCCATTATAGCTTGTTAAAAATTGTTCCACATGTATATGACATATTGAAATGAAAATAAAATTCCTTTGTATTAGTAATGATTCTTTGTGGTTAATGTTTTCAACACTGTACACGATTGGGGTAACTTTTCTGATGAGCTGCCATGTAAGGTCTGGCACGTAGTATACCGGGTTTGGCTGCTCTTCTTCCTGTTTATAAGGACTGTCTGCAGAGGCCATAGCTCCCAACATGCACTTTTGCATTGTGTTTATCACTCGCTATGCTGCTTGAGTGTGTGTGTTAGTCGCTCAGTCGTGTCCAACTCTTTGTGACCCCGTGGACTGTAGCCCACCAGATTTCTCTGTCCGTGGAATTCTCCAGACAAGAATACTGGAGTGGATTGCCATTCCCTTCTCCAGAGGAACTTCCCAACCCAGGGATTGAACCCTGGTCTCCTGCGTTGCAAGCAAATTCTTTACTGTTTGAGCTACAGGGAAGTCTGTAATGCTGCTTGAGCTGAACAAAGAACTTCACAACCAGAAAACAGAACTTAAGAGTGGTCTTAAAGCTGTAGGAAGCTATATGGCAGCTTGGACCAACCTCATTCAGTAAGAAATTAATCATAGTTTCTGAACTTTCACGACCCAGTCTTTGGAAATTGAGAGCATTTTCGTACCCCCATTATGTTGTTTAAAAAAAATTTTTTTCCCTTTGGCCACAACTCAGAGCATGTGAAACTTTCCCAACCAAGAATCAGTGCACATCCTCTGCAGTGGAAGCACAAAGTCTTAACTACTGGACCACCGGGGAAGCCCTTATGTTATTTTTTTAAATTATAAATGGTTTATATTGAACGCAAGTTTCATAACCTTAGGCAAGAACATCTTCTAATTAACAATAATCATAGTTTTATGAATTAGCATTCTTTAGTGGAGCAATCCAGATTAATTGGACTTATTTGAACAGTAGAGTAAATGCAAAAAAGTAATACTTAATAATTCTTAATACTTAAATATTATTGTATTATACAGGAAATAATACAGTATCAATATAAATATGAAGTATTTTTTATATTAGGTGCACTCAAGTACAGCTGTAAGTAACATATATTTTTTAGCTTTTTATTTTTTATTGGCATATAGCTGATAAGCAAGGTTGTGACAGTTTCAGGTGTGCAGCAAAGCAACTCAGCCGTATACACAGCTGCTGGTGCTGCTGCTAAGTCACTTCAGTTGTGTCCGACTCTGTGCGACCCCATAGACAGCAGCCCACCAGGCTCCCCCATCCCTGGGATTCTCCAGGCAAGAACACTGGAGTGGGTTGCCATTTCCTTCTCCAATATACACAGCAAGTAACATATATTTTTAAAACTGCAAATTTCAACGAGAGTCCGCTACTGAAAAATTCCTATTGCAAGTGCCTCGTGTTACAAATATGAATCTTTTCATCATCCTTCACCTTCATTTATATGCTGATTTTGTTTAAAGCAAGACAGACCTATTTTGCTTTTGTTTAAATCAAGGCACACCCCCATTATGTTATTTCCTGGAGAGCCTGTTGCTTGTTTTAATACTGTTTCTTTCCTTTTGATGATAGGAACCGTGTAGTAAGACCAAAACCATATAAAATAAAATATAGAAACTAAGGTGTTTTAAAAAAGGAGTGGAGAAACATTGTATCTATGGGATCCTAGAGAATTCACTTAGAGTTTTCTAACAGCCAGAGCAGATGTGTATCTTGTACTTGAACTTGCAGAGTCACTTGGTGAATGAATGACAGGGTTGTTTGTGATTTCGGTGAAGGTAAGTTTTGTTTCATTGTTTGCTAGTTAAAATTCATGTTGAAGTTTTAATGCATTCTCTATTAAAAGAGAACACATCCACAAAACAAACATGCAAGAAATGTTGCAGGTAAAGAACCAAGTAAGAGTCATGTATTTTTCTGTCATTTGTCATTTGTGATTATGTGTGTGTGACTTTGTACTATTTTAGATTTTAATTTTGTTTTCTTTTTAATAATTTTTGGTCCAAAGAAAAACGTTTTATTATACATTTCATTCTCAGTACATTTTTGCATAAAGGAAAATACCTATTTGGAAGTGATTTACAAATAGATTAAATTCAAAATATAATTGACAGCCCTTTAGTAAACTGCTGAAAAAATGTGTTGAAAAAATATATATAACACTTCCATGTCACAGAGACCATAATGTTAGTTATTAATTGTGATAAAATTTGAAATTCATCCATGTATAGTTTTGTTAATTACATAATTTAGAGAATATTTTTATCAAAGAGATTTATATTTTTTAACTAATACATCTTTTAAAATATGCACATGAATTACATTCTGGCCTCAGACAAAGATGGATGACTTAAAATTGTGTAAAATAATGACACACAACCAATTTAAAAGAGCTTAATTTCCTTTTGATGGCATGTGTGTACAACCATTGTGTGGATGTTTTTGCATTGCTTTGAGCATTAACATTTTCTCTGAATATTCTGTGTATCTAAGTAACCATGATTGTGGTTCATTTCACTTAATGGTCATTCATATAAAATTAAAGCTTTGAGAATATTACTTGCTTCAGCTAATACCAGCTATATTACTGTTTTATAGGATGGCTGATATTTTCACATAACAGAGATTTTCCCGTCTCTTGACTTTTTTCATTTTATTGTACCGTTTCTTTTACTGAAAATACTCATAATAAGTTCAAGGTGAAGTTTTCAGGCTCAAAGCTATTAGTCAGTTTTCATGTAAACAATCAGCCACAACCATCTTTGACATCATCTTTCTATTCATTCACCTTTGCATCCTGTTATGTAAATAACCATACCTGTGTGCTTTTAAAAATCACTATTTCTAATGGGCACATTAAAAAAACCTTAGGTATTCAGTGCTTTTCTGCAAATAAATGTGAAGTGGGTGTATTGCGCTTTAGATTAAAGGCCAGTGAGGCAGACAAAAGGGACACCATTGCAAATTAAACCATAAAGGTCTGAAGTATTATTAGGAGGTTCACAGATACTATGTTCCAATCAGTCTCAATAAGGGCTGAATTCCTATTATGTTTCTAAAGCCTTCAAAAAGACATGGGAAGGGACCCAAAGTTAAAGTCATCAAATAAAACGCACTTAGGCCAAGAGCACATGAATGTATGACTGGGTAATGGGCCTTTCATCTTTGAAATAAAAACAGTCCAGTTCAATTGGAACTGAAGTTTCCCCCCTTTGAGAAAGTTTATTTTAATGAGTGTCCATTTTATGCGTGGGCTGCTCTTTAATCCGGCCTGTGCCATTGAAGTGTTACCCAATGAAGACGCAAGACAGATTGTCCAAGCTTGCGGCTATTGTTAGGGGTTGATGAAGTGTATGGGCCCTTATGGTTGATAACAGAAGTAGATGGTCAAAGCCAATAAATAAAACTTTAACTCTGATTGTTGGGTGCTTTCTGTTGAAAAGGTTTCCATTAGCATGGATCTTTGGTTTTGAAGGACTTGTGAACCCAAAGGCAGCTTGTAGCTCTGTCACAAACTTAAGTCACTTAGACAAGCAGCAATCTGTCCTGGCTGATCAGCTCAGTTTGGCTTTTAAAATTCTAGACCTCATTTTAGAAATCAGCCCTGTTAATATCTTGACAGACAGTTCTATAACTTAACAGTATGTGAGTATGCTGCACTGTTGATTTCTCACATACATGGTTTAAGGAGGAGGTTAGTTTGTGCTTTGCTTTATGGGGTCTTAATAATTAAAATTATAGAATGAACCATTTAGTATATTTTAAGGGGTTAATATTTGAGGCTGGGGAGGGGAGGAGGATATTTTACAAACACTGTGAGTCACAGGATCATTTCAAGTGTCCTAAATGTTGGTTACTCACCCTTATGACATTCATAAGCGCTCTCCAAATTTTTATGCTTCTAAATTTCATTTCATCTAATTTTTTTTAGTGATGGGTATGATCATTTGAGTACTTACAGTTGTCCTAAAGGGCTTCCCTGGTGGCTCAGTGGTAAAGAACCCACCTGCCAATACAGGGGATGCAGACTCGATCCCTGGGTCAGGGAGATCCCCTGGAGAAGGAACTGACCACCCATTCCAGTATTCTTGCCTGGAGAGTCCCACGGACACAGGAGCCTGGTGTCCAGGAGTCCATGGGGTTGCAAAAGAGTCAGACATGACTTCATGACTGAACAGTAGCCGCAACAGTTGCCTAAAACCTGCCAAAACCATTTGTCATGAGTCACAGTTCCTTGAAAAGCTTGCCCTAGTGACCTCAAAAGTATGCAGCACCAATTTAGGACTTTAGAAGGCACTGCATCCTGGGACAGTTTAAATCATGACTGTAGTAGTATGACAGATGGACCCGTGATGACCTTGACAGAGTAATCCTGCCCTCACTGCCTCACCACTGGAAGGTTAGCTAGGTGCTTTAGGGAATCTCTCATATTCTCCTTCCCAGTTACCCCAAGGAAAACCCACCTGTGATTTATTTGAGACAGAGATACAAGTGGTGGCCCTCAGCCTGCATCCGCCACACCAACGTGTTCTTGCATGTCTGGAATAGACTACTCAGCCCATAGGGAGCTCCACTGAACTTTTCCCCACCCCAAACAACCGTTGGCTAGCTAACCACAGACCTAGATGGAACATGATGGCTGCATTATGGAAAAGTAGATGTGGGATTCTGGACTGCGGCAGGGTCTTCTCTACATTTTGTGGGAAATCTCTGATTGAATAAAGTGACCAGCAAGGGTGACTTCGCTGGTGTTCCAGCGGCTAAGACTCCACGTTCCCAATGCGGGGAGCCTGGGTTTGATCCCTGGTCAGGGAAATAGATCTATAAACCCTGGTGCAGCCAAATAAATTTTCATTTAAAAAGTGACCAGCAAGGATGACACTGAGAGAAGTCAGGGGCAATGAGGAAATGAGAAAAGGTGGGTTAAGAAGCCTAAAGAGAGGGTAGCATAGGTGTTGTTGACTAATTCATGCAAATTACCCAAAGGGTGTCCTTTTTTGTCCCTTTTTTTTTTTCAGTGATAAAGTGTATAGTTTATAACCATGCTCACAGTTAGTGATTTCCTATCTGTTCCTCAGTAAAGATTGTGGTTGTCATCTCAGTATATTTCCATGGAGTCAGACATTAAAAAGATCGTCAAAAAGGTTCCAGCATATTTCTCTTCCAGAAAGGACAATCTAAGTATGAATTTTAAAAAATAGTGGGTCTTTTAAAACAATGGTCTTTGAAGAGGAACGCAAATCTTCATTCCTACCAAATTTCATGGCAGATATGTACAAATTTCCTTCTAGAATTCTGGTCTGTAATTCATGAGTTCCAGGCCTTGAGAGATATTAAGGTCTCCCATCTTTTACCCAGGTCCCCTCTTTCCTTATTCCTACATTTGATTATTTCATGCTTTGCATTCCCAAATAAGGAGTATGCCAGCTCTATTCAGACATGAGGAGAATGAATCCTACTTCTTTCTAAACGGCATCCCTGTTCTTCATATCATTGGAGTAAATATTTGTTGAAAATATGCTAAAATATTGTGTTTGCCCTGGTGTTTTTTTTAAACCTTTAAAAATCTCATCATCACCACTGTCACAACATTATTTGTTAATCAGCTGTACCCCAATACAAAATTAAAAAAAAAAAGTTGAGCATGTTGAGCACAATAGCTGATATTTCTGGGAGTCAGTGTGTCCTTATCTATAAATCAAAGATAGCTAGAGCTCATTCTTCACCAGGTTGTGAGGAGTATGCGGGTTACTCCCTGTGAAGCTGTTAGAACAGGTCTAGCACCTGGTAGTTCAGTTGAGTTCAGTCCCTCAGTATTGTCCGACTGCAACCCCTTGGACTGCAGCACGCCAGGCTTCCCTGTCCATCACCAACTTCCAGAGTTCACTCATGTCCATGGAGTCAGTGATTCCAGCCAACCATTTCATCCTCTGTCGTCCCCTTCTCCTCCTGCCTTCAGTCTTTCCCAGATTCAGGATCTTATGGTGGGTGCCACATAATTATTTTTAAATTGAGTTGCTGAACTGTTGTATATCCAATATGCAATTTTTATGAAATGACATAATTTAAAAAGAGAGGGTCTCTGAGTTCATAATTTTGATCGAATTTGGGGAAAAAATGAAGCCATTATCCCTTGAAAATTCTTTTGTTTGCGTCTCTCTTATCCTTTTGGAATTCTAATGAGTTACATTGTTTAGACCACTTTTTACTGTCCAACAGGTCAGCACAACTGTTTTATTTCTTTTATACCTTTTTTTCTTCCTTTTGGATACTTTCTGTTGCTAATTCTTCAAGTTGACTGATCTTTTCTTCTACAGTATCTAATAAAATTTGCTGTTAATCTCGTCCAGTATAGTTTCATTTCAGATATTTTATTTTTCATCTCTAAAATTTATATTTTAAACCTCCCATTTCTTTTGAAGTTCATGTTTTACCTGATGTTTTGAGTAAGTATGGTATGTCATGTGCCAATTTTTATTCTCTTTCATGTTTTTGTGGCAACTTTTATTGATTGACTTTTTATCTGTATTTTCATACTTCTTTGTTTCGTAATAGTTTTTCTGTGTGTTGGACATTGAGGATTTTATTTGGGGGTGTCACATTTTTTCTGATAGTGTACTTTGTTCTGGCATGCAGTTAAGTTTCTTGGTATCAGTGTGATTAATTTAAACGTGCTCTTCAACTTTATAACTTTGGTCCTGAAAGGATCATTTGACAAGTCTCATACAACACACTGACAACTTTTGTTTGATGGTGCTACTTATTCAGTAATTTATTAATTAGCTCTCTGTTTTATCCATTCACCTACCTACTTTATTGAATTTCTCTGATATGGTTAAGTTGAATAAGTATCCTCAAGGAACTTAACCATTCAGGAGAGAAGATCCATGTAGAGATATCATCAGGCAGTGATACATGCAAACTGCTTGAGAATCTGCTAGTATCTTTCTTTTCCCATGTGTATATATGGTTGTTCAACCAAAGTTATACTCTTGTACTGAACTTTTTTTCTCTGTGATGCTTCTCTCTTGGCTTCACAGTGTTTAAGAAAATTTCAGTATTATAAAGATGGATACATATATATATATATATATATATATATATATAGTAAATATGTACATTAGGAGGAGAAATTTATCTCCTTTTACAACAATTCAAGCATTGATTCAACCAGTATATCTTGATTGGCTACTGTGTGTCTAAAACTGAAGCTACAACCATGAACAAAACAAAGTCCTTTCAAAATGCAAATTCAAAGAACATAATCAGGGAGTGATAATGTATACCGAAGTACAAAGCCATGACTCTGTATTTATCTTCCTGCTTTTAAAGTGACATAATGATTCTAGCATTGATTTGCTAGTAGAAAAATCGCCCTTGGACAGGCCAGCTTATTCCCCGTTCTGAGTTCCAGATCCCAAGTGCTGCTGAAAATGGCTAGTTCCAGAGAAGTGTTTTTAAAGAGGATTGCTGATGTATCTATATTTTTGCCTGTGCTGCTGCTGCTTCAGTCGTGTCCGACTCTTTTGCCTGTGAAAGTACTATTACTGTTCATACAAATTGGATTCCTTTTTGTAGAGTTCCAGGGTATGAATTCAAGAAGGTTCTTAATTGCAGAAGAAAGGCCAGGCTAGGAGCTCCTAGCTAACATTTGGAGCTCCTAACTCCAAATGTTTCTACTATTCCTGCTGCTGCGATTTCCTGAGTATCAACATCTGCTGGGGCCCTGCTCAGTATTCTGTGAAGTTCCCAACTTAATCTCTTTTCATCCTTCAAAGAATCGTAGGATGTGAAGAATAATAATAGTACAGAAGAGAAAAAGTGAGGATGGCCATAAAATCCTTTTTTAAAGTATTTATGAAAACGAGACATATCAAGACAGAAATAATTTTCGATCTACATTATTGAAAGTGCTATAATAAGACTATTAGCACATACTGTGCTGCAGATTGTAAACTGCAGTTAGCATTGTTGTTTTAAGCTTCCCTGGTGGCTCAGACGGTAAAGAATCTGCCTGTAGTGCAGGAGACCCAGGTTGGATACCTGGGTCGGGAAGAGCCCCTGGAGAAGGAAATGGCAACCCACTCCAGTATTCTTGCCTGGAGAATTCCATGCACAGAGGAGCGTGGTGGGCTACAGTCGATGGGTCTTTAAGCTTTCCCTTCCCTGATGCCATACCTGGTTGTGGTGCCCCCATGTCCCATTCCCAGGGAGTGAAGCGGGGTGGGCTGACCTGCAGTGCCTGATCCCAGGGTGGTGGGGCGGCAGATGCAGACAGACACCAGTGGGCTTAAAGTGCAGGCATGACTGAGCAACTAACACTTTCACTTCTTTCATTATTGTTGGTTTGATGACTGAGTAGATGGCTTTCTGAGCAAGGCTTATTTGAAAGATTCAAATCAAATTCTACATGGTTTTCTAGAAGGAAGGCATAGTGTAAGAATACTGGAGTGACTTCCCTGGTGGTCCAGTGGTTAAAACTCTTGTGTTTCCAATACAGAGGGCTAAGGTTTGATCCCTGGTCAGGGAACTACATTTCCTACATGCTGCACAGCTTGGCCAAAAAAGAAAAGAATGCTGGCAATTTAAAATAACTCTCACAAGAATGTCTCTAGTATTTCCGCCTTCCTGAATAGCAAATACCCCCCTTAGCTAGCTTTCCCAAGAATTAACTAAAAGCTGAGTGGTAGATAAGGTTAAAATGGTCAGGGGAGATATGCCCCAGGGTGCTTTTCACACACCTTGGCTTCCTTCTCTAAGGCAGGGGCTCCTTCCAGAAGGAGAGAGATGACAAGATCCACGCTAAGCAGCCAGCCTTTCCTGATGCCACGCCTGTTGTGCCACCATGGCCCCTTCCCAGAGAGCGGAGGGGATGGGCTGACCTCCAGTGCCTGGTCCCAGGACGGTGGGGCTGCAGATGCAGACAGACACCAGTGGGCTTAGAGTGCAGTTGGAAAATCGTCTTGACTCAGCTGTGAAGTGTCTGAAAACAAGAGAGCTGGTTTGCAGCTGATTCCGCTGTTCAAGAAGTTGTATGTAGTGGATCTGTGTCTGTGCTGAGAGACAGAGTATATTACGAGTATTGCTGGAACTAAAGTTTCCTCTGGCTTTGTCTTCTGGTGGATTACATTTTCAAAGATTTGCTTTGCTCTATCCCTCCTCCCAGCTCTATACCTTCCCTCCCCTTCTAAACATATGAAAGGGAAAGGGACAGTGTGCAGTGTGCTTTTTTTCTAGATAGGCAGTTTGTTATGCTGGTAGACATATTTTTAAGTTGGAAAAGATATCTGTAGTTTTATTCTTTAAGCTCTTTAGGGAGAGTTCCCATTTTAAACTGCTACAAAGTAGGTACTTCCTTTAATAATTAGGTTGCTTGAAGATTTTATACAATGTTTAATATTAGGTTAATTTGAAGATAAGATATTTTGTCTATTTTTATAAGGTGCTTTATGCCTCTATATGTTCATATTATATATATTTATATAAACATAATCCAAATAAATATAAAAATATATATTTTGCAGGCTGCTTTGTATTTATACATCTGTAACTAAACCATTGACTTAGCCATTCATGAAATTTTTTGAGTTCCTACTATGTGCCACATATCAGCCCTTCTAAACTCTGTTAATACAGTTTGCTCTTAGTTTTACTTTTATTATCTATTCTGGGAATTTTTCATGTGTCTTTTAATTTTATTATTTTCATCTCTCCAGTTACCTGCTGAAAACTCTTCTTTTACTTTTATTATCTATTCTGGGAATTTTTCATGTGTCTTTTAATTTTATTATTTTCATCTCTCCAGTTAACCTGCTGAAAACTCTTCAGTATTGGGTTTGAAATGGTTAAATAAGAGGGTATCACACACAGTATAAAGCAGCAAGTGGAAAGGTCCAGGGTGTCTAGTAATTCCGATACTGACTTTACACATTTTAAAAATGTTTTGTTCATGCCTTTGTGGTTTGTCCTGAGAGACATCTTTCCTTAAAGATCCCGTGTACAACAATATCATGCTAAGTAGGTTTCCCAGAGTACCAAAGAAGAGTTGGTGGGATATTGGCTCGTCGTGAGAGTGGGAGAGGGTGGCTTGCTGATGAGTAGGGTAAACTGGTAGCAGCAACAGGGGCCGAAGACAGAAAGAGCAGAAGACGATGGCACAGACCCACCAAGGTCAGTATATTTAAGAGAGTGAAGCTAAAATTTCATTCAAATCTTTTGTAATCTTAAACAAAATATATACATTAGGTCACATTTACACACGAGACTCCAAAGTTTAGTCTAGATAAGATTTACACTCAGTTGTCCAACACTTGTTTACTTGGTGTCGAGACAGACTGACAGTCAGATAAGGAAGGAAAAAGTGTTGCCTTTGCCTCTTTCTGCTCATGGCCAGTGTTCCCAGAGGCCACTGTGTGTTTGGATAGTGGGAAATGACAGCAGTCTTGCCTGCATTAGAATTATGTCTCTGGGCTTCCCTGGTGGCTCAGATGGTAAAGAATCTGACTGCAATTCGGGAGACCCTGGTTGGATCCTTGGGTTGGGAAGATCTCCTGGAGAAGGGAATGACTACATGCTCCAGTATTCTTGCCTGAAAAATTCTGTAAACAGAGGAGCCTGGGGAGCTACAGTCCATGAGGTTGCAAAGAGTCAGACACGACTGAGCGACTAGACTAACACTTTTACTCACTTTCACTTTTTCAGGGACTTCCCTGGTGGTCCAGTGGTTAAGACTTTGCACTGCCCATGCAAGGGGTATGGGCTTAATTCCTTGTCAGGGAACTAAGATCCCACATACAGTCTGGTCAAAAAAACAAACAAACAAACAAAAAAGAATTATATCACTAGCACTTCTGAGTAGTTTCCCTCTGCCTTTCTTCCTCCCCTCACTGCCCATGTACCCGGAGTATATCTCTTTCTTTCTGGTTATACTGTGATAGTGAATTATAAAAAATAGCCACATCCAGTTTTCTATTGATAAGTATTTACCAATAAGACCTTCTTCAAAAGTCCAGAGTTTATCATGGGTCAAATTTACAATTGATTTTGGACTTTTAAGTTTTTAGAAAAACAAGTTAGAGGTCAAGAAAAATGGTGGTGGTGGTGGGGGAAACGAAGTTAATAAAATGTTAATGTATCATGAGAAAGGCTGGGCTGGAATAAGCACAAGCTGGAATCAAGATTGCCAGGAGAAATATCAATAACCTCAGATATGCAGATGACACCACCCTTATGGCAGAAAGTGAAGAGGAACTAAAGAGCCTCTTGATGAAAGTGAAAGTGGAGAGTGAAAAAGTTGGCTTAGACCTCAACATTCAGAAAACGAAGATCATGGCATCTGGTCCCATCACTTCATGGGAAATAGATGGGGAAACAGTGGAAACAGTGTCAGACTTTATTTTGGGGGGCTCCAAAATCACTGCAGATGGTGATTGCAGCCAAGAAATTAAAATATACTTACTCCTTGGAAGGAGAGTTATAACCAACCTAGATAGCATATTCAAAAGCAGAGACATTACTTTGCCAACAAAGGTCCATCTAGTCAAGGCTATGGTTTTTCCAGTGGTCATGTATGAATGTGAGAGTTGGACTGTGACGAAAACTGAGCGCTGAAGAATTGATGCTTTTGAACTGTGGTGTTGGAGAAGACTCTTGAGAGTCCCTTGGACTGCAAGGAGATCCAACCAGTCCATTCTAAAGGAGATCAGTCCTGGGTGTTCTTTGGAAGGAATGATGCTAAAGCTGAAACTCCAGTACTTTGACCACCTCATGGGAAGAATTGACTCATTGGAAAAGACTGATGCTGGGAGGGATTGGAGGCAGGAGGAGAAGAGGACGACAGAGGATGAGATGGCTGGATGGCATCACTGACTCGATGGACGTGAGTTTGAGTAAACTCTGGGAGTTGGTGATGGACAGGGAGGCCTGGCGTGCTGCGATTCATGGGATCGCAGAGTCGACACGACTGAGCGACTGAACTGAACTGACTGAATGTTTTGGTGAAATTGTTTACCAGTATAACTTGGGAATAACTGACCCTCCAGCAAAGAACAGTCCAGGAGAGACTGTCCATTTTGAATCACAGATGAATTCCATTCCCAGTGATTGAAAGTCATGTTTGCAGTAGAATCTATTAAGATTTTAACCAGGTTTTCTAGTCTGATATGAGTTTGAGCAAGCTCCCAGAGCTGGTGATGGACAGGGAAGCCTGGAGTGCTGAAGTTAATGGGGTTGCAAAGAATTGGGCCCGACTGAGCGACTGAACTGACTGACTAGTCTGATTGGGTTGGTGAGGTCTCTGTTGGCTCAAAAGAGAGGAAGAGGTTCCTCTTCAGTCCCAAATATATGTCCCTGGATTACACATTTGCCTAGAAAAAAAACTTTCACCTGGAGGTGACATCGGAAAGCTGATTGACTAGTCAATTGGCAGGGGAATGTGGACTTGAATCAGACAAATATGTTGGAACAGATAATAGACTCTGGAATTTGGGAAATAATGTTGGCTCGGATATTCATTTTGTTGGCCTCTAGGGACCCTCAAAACTAAATGAAGATGAACTCCATTAAGGATGAAAGCATTATCTTAGTAAAACTCTGAGGCTTTCATTTTCTCTCTTGAAGGCTTGTTTGCTACAACACATATGTTGCACAGCATATGCATTTTGAGTTATTCAGGTGTAGATTCTAAGTGCATACTAATACATTCTGTTTAAAATGGAATTCTTCAGGGTTTCTAATGCAAATTCTGATCCTATGAACCACTCAATGACATTAAACAGATATATTGTTCAATTCCACTTTTGATAGTGATCTAAATGCTTTCTTTTAAGAAAGCATTTTTGTGATAATAATCTTTGCTCTCATTTCTAGGAGACTTCCTATGTGCCAATGAGGCATTACTGTTACTACACTACTTTAATAGAGATGCGATTCAAAGAGGTGAACACATGTAATGTGAATAGCTAAGACAGGTGCAACCCAGGTCTTCCTTGAAAGCCTATTCCTGGTGGTGATGTTGGAAGGCCTCTCTAACAAGCAAGATTGTTGTTTATCGGGGTTATTATAATATTTTTGGCTTCACAGATGGCGCTAGTGGCAAAGAACCTGTCTGCCAATGCAGGAGACATAAGTGACACGGGTTCGATCCCTGATTCAGGAAGGTCCCCTGGAGGAGGGCATGGCAACCCATTCTGGTATTCTTGACTGAAGAATCCCATGGACAGAGGAGCCTGGCAGGCTACAATCCATGGGGTCACACAGAGTCAAACACGACTGAAGAGACTTAGCATGCATGCATATAGTATTTTTAACACAGGATGAAATGGACGGGATTAAATCCGGTTGATGAGAATCGTACGTGGGCATGCTTAGACACTCAGTTGTGTCTGACTCTTTGCATCCCCAAGGATTATAGCCTGCCAGACTCAGACTCCTCTGTCCATGGGATTTCTCAGGCAAGAATACTGGAGTGGGTAGCCATTTCCTTCTCCAGGGGATCTTCCCAACCCGAGATTGAACCCACAACTCCTGCATCTCCTGCCTTAGCAGGTGGGTTCTTTACCATGGCGCCACCTAGGGAGCCCCGATGAGAATACTAGAGCTATTATTTAGGACAAGAACTTACTTCCCTTGTTCTGAAGCAACCAAGATTTCATGCTGCAACATGTTTATCAGAAACCAAATACAGGAAAGAAGCTTTCAGAATTGCTAAACTTTTGACAACTATTTCTATTTCGTTAGAATTAGAATCGTAATGACCAAAGTTAAAAAGCTTGGAAGTTACACAGTTAAATGACTAATAATTTAGTACGTTAGTCTATGGGAAATATATGGGAAATTAGTATATGAGAAGAATAAATATTTGTAGAATAACTGTCTTCCTAGCTTAAGAGTATGAAAGAGCCCCTAAATTACACTTTTTTTCTTGGTACTCATTATTGGTACATTGTACTCAGAGTCTCATAGTCAAGTTTACCATGAACTCTAGCCTCACCTTTGCACCCTACAATTTCCTTGAATTAGGGTCAAGTTTACAGCTGTATAAGATATACTTTTGTTTCAAAGATAATTCTACTGAATATATCGCCCAAGAAAATATTACCATAAGCTTGAAATCTGCTAGCAACTGAGAAATTCTAGATACTCAGAGAAATTCTTAATACTGTTTTCTTCTTCTAGCAAAGTATTTTCAAATAGGTATTTAATAATAAGCAGTTCTTATATAACTAAAAAATTAAGGCTGACTTTAGATCTCCTGGGTTATAATAACCCGTTGGAGTCAGAAGGCTTATATACACCACAGAGTTAAGTGCTCCAGACATCAAAGTGCCTGGATTTTATTGTTCTCGCTGAATCACTGTATTATCCTGATACTTTCTAGCATTTTCAGTACAATTATTGAAACAGTTATAGTGGCTCTAAAGGAATGTAATTGGAAAAGAAAGATGGCCTGTACTTGATGAAATTCTTAATTAATCTTTCACTGTTAAATTGTTCAAAATTAATCAACTATATTGCCTATAAGAGGCAACTACACTTTACATACCTCAGTATTATCATCACCAAGTCATATATTAAAAGTTAATTTCTGATTTAAAAGTGTACTTTAACTGCAAAGCCATTAATCCTAAATAATTCCATTACAAAAAAAAAATACCAAAGAACATGATAGAGTACTTTTGCTTAACATTTTAAGAGTTTATTTTGTTGTTGTGAGCTTTGCAACATCATGTTAGGATGTTGGTTCCTACAACTAACCTCACTTGGGAATACTGTTCATTCACTCATGGATTCATTCATTTATTCCTCACGGATTCATTGAAAAAGTTAGATTTCAGGCATTGAGAATAATGACTATGAAATGCAATAGCAATTTTCTGGTGTGTCAGGAGGCAATAAACAACTTGAGTTCTAATCGCATTTGTGGATAAACATCCTTGGGGCTATTTGAGAAAATTATGAAAAGGTGGTCTCCCTCCGCCCCAACTTGTTTTGAATTATGCAGATTATACTCTTCAGTGGTTCTCAATATTTTTACCACCTTAACACACCATAGTGACAAGACACACCCCACCAGACACACTTGGCCCCTCGGGCAGTGCTTCTCAGCTGGAGAAAGAAAGTCACTTGTCCCTTTGCTGGAGCTGGAGATGAGTGAGTCCCTTGGCTCACTGCCCTGTTCCTAGGTTCAGGATCACCAGTAAATGAAATTTTGCTTAATTATGGAGCAGGCCACAGAGGTAAATACCTCAATACATCCAGTGTAAGGTCCGTATGTTTCTGATACAGTCAGTAGAACTACATAACTTTAGTGGATTTTTTTCCCCTGACAAATAAACTAGTTATTTAATTCAATCAAGTAACTATATTTTTGTGTGTTGGTCTTCCCTGTGGTTCAGATGGTAAAGAATCTGCCTACCAATGTAAGAGACCCGGGTTCGAACCCTGGGTCGGGAAGATCCCCTGTAGGAAGAAATGGCAGCCCACTCCAGTATTCTTGCCTGGGAAATCCCAGGACACAGGAGCGTGGTGGGCTATAGTCTCTGGGGTCGCAAAGAACTTTATGTGTTTCACAAGACATAACGTATATAACATTGGCTGGGCACTTTGTCAACATGTGATGGTGAGCAGGAGCATGTTTTCTTATGTTATGATTTTATCGTTTCTTTTTTAATTTTAAAAATTATATTTATTTATTTTTAATTCGTGATTGCTTTACAATATTGGTTTGATTTCTGTCACACATCAACGTGAGTTAGCCATAGGCGTACATGTGTCCCCTCTCCCGAGTCTCCCTCCCACCTCCCCACTCCATCCCACCCCTCTAGGTTGTTACAGTGGGGTGTAACCACTCAAAGCCGCTTTGAGCTCCCTGAGTCATGCAGCAAATTCCCATTGGCTATCTCTTTTACACTGGTAGTGTATACGCTTGCATGCTACTCTCTCCATTCACCTTACCCTCCCCTTCCTCTCTCCGCCGTTGTCCATAAGTCTGTTCTTTACATCTAAGCAGGACCATTTTAAGATAAAGGTGTAACAGATGTTCCTCAAAGCCAGACTAGCGTGAAATACTGTATTTCATGGAATGTAGTCAGATCTAAGATGTTTTGATGATGGACGGCTCTTGATCTTACCAAAGGTGTCAACAGTTGCCACTTGGCTGGCAGAGACTATAAGGAGCTGTTTCAAAAACGTTAAGATGTAAAGAAATGTGCTGTTGTTCTTAGAATCAATGACATAGGATACTAGCTTTTCCTGAAAATTTTGTCTGTATCCTGATAAATACTGTATTCTTATTTTTTTCCAATACTGTATTCTTAAAACCTGCTTGTAAAGCATATAAAAGCTATATATTAAGAAAGACTTAAGTTACTCAGCTAAGGAGTATCGTATGTATTCAATGGGCTACATTGATTGAATGCCTTCAAGTTGGGTAAAATCTTTTCTATAGTGGGCTAGTCATACAATTAAGTGGGATGATGCATGAGTAGAATGGACTTTACTTGTCTTTTTATTTCTTCACGTTAAGAATTAACTCAGCTTTGCCTCTTTTAAGTAGATATGTTTCCTGAGAATTAACCTATCATATCCCTAACTGCTTAGTATGAGTTAGTTTTTTGTTTGTTTGTTTTCTCTCCTGGCTGTGAATTAGAAAAATGCAGCACACAAAAGGATGCACTGAAGAAAAACTTGTACTGTTTCTCTGTTTTGCTCAGTCTCCTATAAAGACTTCATTTATCAACTACAGCATCAGCTTTAGAAAACCACTTTGCGAAACTGGCAAACCAAAAGTTAAATGAAGATGGCATCTTTTAAAAGTTAAAATGATGCATGTACTTTAAAATGTGACATTAGATGATCAATTAAAATGCTTCTTGAAAAAGGCAGACTGTTACATTAATTATTAGTTCAAGCATCTGTAAATTTCCAAAATATGTACTCTTACTGTGTAAAGATTCAAAGGCTAAATTAAAACAATCAGGTGTGCCAATGCATTATCCCAAATTCAAAAATTTTCTTCCTTTTCTAAATGAGGGAGCTGGGGAACCAACAGCTGTTTCTATTATGTATCAATAGTTTGGGATGCACTGCTTTCTCTCGTTCACTCTCTAAACTGTGAGGGTTTCTAATGCTTCATACTTGAGTCAAGGGATTTATCCTGATGGCCTTGCTGTTACTTAAGATTTTCCTGGTTTCTTTTGTATGGTCTTAAATGTGACTTAGTGGTATCATCAAATTTCATTTGCATTACGGGCACAAAATAAACAAGCATGCAAGAGTCAGACAGTTTTATACAAATAGTAGAGCATCATGGTGGGGGAGATTTTCCCATCCTTCTGTTATGTAAACAAATCATGCAAACCAAGATAATTTGACTTAGAAAACTAGATGATTCTTTTTCTCCTATTGAATAGAGGCTACCTTTTATTTTGTTCAAAAATACATCTTTACCTTGTATTTTGGAACAGAATAGAAACATTGAATGAGATAGCATTTTGTTGAACGAGACAGAATTATTGAAAGAAATAGAAGACAAAGCCCCCAACCCCTTCAATAAGCTCCTTTCAGCCCATCTCCAACATGGTGACATTGCTACCGACAGGATTTGTCACCCATAAATTTCCAGCTTATTCCCATCTCTTCATAAATTGACTAAATTTTTTGAAAGAAAAAATATATATAGGTGTATAAAATACCAGTTACAGGTTGTGTTCTATTTAGCCCTTGATTGAAACGTATTGCTCCTCAATATCTTTTCGCTATGAAAATTATAATATGGAACAGAGATTAGAATGAAATTATCATGGCTAGAAGGCATTTACTCAGTGGTGGCAGCCGCATAAACCTGGGTCCTGAGAATGATGATAATGTGTTAGGTTCTGCATGCCCGATATTATTGCCGTACATTATGTATGTTTCATTTATACTATTTCGCACACACCAGCAACGCTGACAGATAGGTAATTACTCTCTGCGCCAATGAACAGTTATCAGCACCACCACTGTTTATTGCTGGAATGAAGTGCGTTTGTCAGTCAAGGTCACTTGTTTGTGTGTCCTCTCTAATAGTTCCTTCACAGTTGTTGAACTTTGCACGCAATTCTTATGGCAGTGTTCCTGGAGGTTGCTCTACTACTTAATGCGTTTCTCAGGTTACCAAAGTCACTTGTATTTATCACTTTAATTGATAAACAACTAAGTTGCGGGAAGCAGAACTGAAGATGTGAAAGAACATATTTTGCTCGTCAGCTGATCCCACGAGGTATTCAGTAATGAATGACCGACCCCATACAGATGCTTTCAGTGCAAACTCTCTGAGCCAGCCTGAGCTGGTGAAATCTCATTTTATAACATTAACCTTAATTTCAGCTGCTGATGGATACTGACACCATTCCATAACTACTATGGACCTAACATTTGTACCCTCTAGAAGGATTTTTCTTTGTTCATTTCTTGTGAGATGCAGAAGTGATTTTCATGCTTAGTATACTTAGGTAATGGGCTAAATCCATTTGGTTTGACTTTAAACCAGTCATGTTTATTTTTTAGATATGTGCCATTAAGCCTCTCCGTCCCATAAAAAATATTATCAGTCTAATGCTGGTTATCATCGTTGTGTTTAAAGCACCGGTCTTGTTCCAAAATGAACATTGCATGGTGCATCTTTGAGAGTAAAAATAAATTCGATGCTGTTGTGTCTATTCTGGGCAGCCTGTAATTTCATCTGTTATAAAATAAAGAAAACGGTTGATCTTTTTTATTTTTGTTTGTTAGCTGCAGTGCTTTATTAGAAACTGGAATAACCTCTAGGATATAATAATTTATCCAGTCAAGATAACTGGAGCTATTTCCTTAAGCCTGTGATCAGCTTGAGTTTGTGTGTGGGGAGATTTATACTGCCGTCGCTTATTACCAAAGAAACAGTTAAAAAGGATTTATGGGGCTGCACATTATGTGTGTGTCTGGAATTTTTGTATACTTAACTTCTCTCCTTGCCTGTCTCTGTTTATCCTTTCTTAGCATTATTGTCAGATAGAGAGCATATCTATACCTACTATTAAGTGTAAATTTTGTTTGGCATTTAAGCAGAATCACGTCCATTCATTAAACCAAATGATTCTCTTATTTGAAAAAATGTATCAGCGCAAGGTAAGATCAACCCCTCTTTACCAGGGACTTTAGTTCTCTGGTACTGCAAAAGTTTCCTGTTTCATTATTAAAGGATTAAACTGTGGTAAAAGGTGCCTGGTGACTGTGACTGTTTTAGTTAATTTGATTATACCAATAAAAATAGAATTTAATTCCTTAGCAGTCACTGGGTCTTTTCCCTGGCAGTGAGATTGCAGTGTATTGACGGGCTGATCTTGTCCTGGGAGGGGCTGACATTGCCATTTGGGCGAGGCCAGTGGGGAGCAGTGAGCAATTTAGTTCTCTCATGAACCCAGGTTAACACCATGCCTCTACGTTTTCAAAATGCTTCCTTTTCTTAGTTCTTAGTTACCAGAGTGTTACAAAGAAAGGGTTTTGATCTCATGTAGATAGCATAGCATTAATTACCCTGACACTAATTAAACTGCATCAAACAAATACCACCGTGTTCCTCAGGGGGACAACAGAAGGCAGTTTAAAATAATTACTGGAGCTCCATGCATGTGTGAAGTTTTCATTACTCTTAGGACACAAGCAAAAGAGATTTGATATCATTAAAATAGCCACCTTTTAGTGATTGCAACAACCACCAAAAAAAGTGACTAAAATTTCCTGGGAGCATATTGATGTCTAAATAGTAATGGCTTCAATCCTTGGGAATGGTAACTTTTCCTTAAGAATTGCAAGTCTGCAGAAGCAGGAACAGGTGTTCCAGTTCACATTCTGGTATGATTATGTATTAGCTTATGTTTGTCAGACCATTTCATTAACCACCTACTGCTATCACATATACATATACTTTGTTCTTTCTGAACCATGAAATGAAATGCATATATCTTCACTAATGCTTGCTATCAATGTAAATGAGAAAAAGAGGCTTAATTACCAATCATAGTTGCTGTGAAACCCACACCTCTGTACACTTACAGGTAATAAACATCTTTTCATAAGTAGGACCTGAGATATATTGAGTTCTGCCTATAATAAGAAATGGGCATCTTGTCCTACTTTTGTGTTAATGGATGGTATTCCCTATACATATTTAGACACACTGCAACGGGACCATGTTGGAGCAGGCGTCTTCTCTCCAAACTGGAGGTGGTCATTTATTTCGAGCTCTTTTGTCATTCTGGAGGTAAGCAAACCTTTATGGTCGCAGATAATGGATTTTTTTCCTGCCACTGGAGGAGTGTACCAGATCTGTAGCCATGATGATTGGGATTGGAGATGGTCTCTGTAAGAGTAACTCGAGGAAGGGATGGTGGGGAAATGATTAAAGCCTAGCTAAAGGGAAAGGTGAACAGAGCAGTGGAAGGGATCAACCAGATCGTGGACAGTTACGATGACTGTGGATGTCGCATGTCTGATTCCTTTCAGGTCGTGTGTGTGCATGCCCGTGTCCCTGCACATGTGTGCATGTGTGTGTGTGGTGGGTCAGATGTATTCTCCCCTGGTCTGCGCTGTATGTGCACACACTGCATAGTCCCTGGTCCTGTTCACAGGGTCGCTTCCCCTGTTTATTTCAGTGACGTATGAACAGGGGGATTCGAGTTGCCTGGCTTCCAGCACCAGATGCCAGCCATCCTTCCTGAAGGGTGTTGGGAATTAAAACGAAAGAGTGGTCATTGTCAGATTTATGCGTCTCATATTTCATTCGGTGAATGAGTTTTTGAATGTGATTATGGAGTAGTTCTGTGTATGCAGTACTGCATATTATAAGCCATTTATTTTTTTTTACTTCCTTCTGAAAGCAATAATTTAAGGGAATTATGTACTAGAAGGGTTTTTCAGCAATTTGAAAAAAAATTAATATAATGCCAGATATTTTTAGGAAAATAACAGTGAATTTGTGTTTTTAAATTGTCACACTAAGCAAAAAAAAAAAAAAAAGGATCAGAATTGATCATAGAAGAATAAAATCTAATCCAGTTGTAGAAATTTGATGGGTCCAAAAAATATGCAAAAAATATACTTTTGTTCCTTTATAACCAGATGGTTTGTCCTATTTTAAGCTGATAGTATCTTCATACATCTCTCTTGAATGTCATTGGTTTTAACTGGCAGACAGTCTACTATTAGAATTTTCCTTATTCCTGGATGATCTAAAGTATATTTTTGGAACATTTGGATGATCATACAGTATACTAGGAAAATTTTTTCATTACACTTAGCTCATACTCAAAGAAGTGTTTATATAATTAAAAAAAAAAAACCTCTAAAAATGAACAGTTCTTTTGACATGATGTTGACAGAAGTCACTTTGATGTAGTTTAGAGTCATGAATTTTCTATCTGTTCCATTTTTCCTGGGGCTCCATCAACTCAGACATCCTGATCTGTCATTTCGCAACTCTTTGTGAAGGCCTTGACAGATAGAGGTTTTGACAAGTGCTGGACATCAGCAGCAATGCAGAATAAGCAGTGTATATTTCTCCAGGTAAAGTGACAAAATGTCTAAAAGCGTCAGAACTGTGCAGTCTTCAATCATATCTAATATTCTAAAGCAGGGCTTTCTTTACTTTCTGTGTTGTAGCATCATATAATGGCCAAGATTCGAAATTTCATTCGAACCTGAGATTACAGACCTTTTGTTTTATTTAGGAGTGTTTACAATAACGAGAACAATTGGGGTTGCTCAAAACCTTGTTTAGATTCCTACTGAGTGAATGACGGGAATTGAAGCAGAATGTGATTAGGCTCTTTAAAACTGTAGCCTGCCATTAGGTATTTCTCGCAGTACTGACATGAGGAATTCTGCTTGATTGAAAAATCCTTCCTCCTCCTTCAGAGTCAATGGTTTAATTGAAGAGAGCCTCCACTGGACACTAATTAGACTTACTGGCCGGGACGCTAACTTTTCAGATGTCAGTGCCTGTCTTAGTTCCATCTCCATTTAATGACTATGGAATAAACATAAACATTGGCCTGCCAATGTTTGTTGTTCTTTTCATATAATTATTTTGCGTCTGTACTCACTCAAGAAACAGCTGTTGAAAGTTGAGTGGGATGCAAAATGGCACCGCCCGAAGATGTTCTTGTTCATGCAGCCAGCTCCTTTTTGATGTGATGCCTACTGGCAGGGTGGTGTGGTGACTTCAACTTCTGTGACAGCCGTCAGTGCAACTGACCAGAGGTTTCAGGTTTTCTAGTGAAGGCAAAGAGTTAGGGAAGGATTCCATAATTTAGTTTTTCCCCCCCTGCTGCTGGATCTAAAGCTTCTGCCAACAACCATCTAAATCAACACCATGCCGATGTGCTCTGCAGACCGAAGGTCACCCCAACATCTGGCCCCACTGCCTGCTTCTTTCAGGTTGGTCACTGGGCAGCATCTGTTATGGAGTCTGATTCAACCTCCCTTTGATCTCTCTGACAGTAAAAAGAAGCTTCTATCACCCATCATGTGTTAGAATTTTTTTTTAATTCCAAAGCATGGAAAACTGGTGGGATTTTTGTATGTCTTCAGCTCTTTTTTTGTTTTTAAGCTGGGCTTTCTGTTTGACAGAGACACAGAGTAAGGTGATTCTGCTCTTAATTTCCAAAATATTGTCACAGTTGATATGTCTAATATGTGATGACATCTAGTCTAAGTGAGCCCCGACACGTTCCTCTTGGTCAGCCTGTGAAGAATGGAAAGTGAATCGTGCAAACCGTTCTTCTGTGTTGGTTTTGTATTGACTCTGAAGAATTGGTGTTGATATCTGTTGTCTGTTCTTTTGACATTTCTACCTGTGGTTAAGAGCTCCTGCATCTCTCATCCACCAGTTTGGGATGTAGGGGGCAGTTTAGGGATGCTACATAATCTGTGGGTCCGTATTGGTGCCAGCTGTGGTCAGTGTTTGCCCATCTGAAGAGTGAAGTCCCAGACTGAATACCCTTCCCCAGCCACTGGTGGTTGGATCGCATGCTGTTTATAGAGGCTGCAAAGCATCTCCATCTTCTTTCAGTCCTTCAGCCCCTTGCCCTTCAGGAGGGCTCTGATGATTTCTAGTCTGGAGTTCAAATTTAGCAAACAGTCAAGGAGAGCCTACCCTGTGCCTGGGTTCATCCTATGAGCTGGGTGTACAGAAGAGGCCAAGACAGACATACTCTCCTGGTCTTTCAGGGTTTATAGTCTGGATTGATTCAGGGCTTAGAAGTGTTCATGTCAGGAAACAACTCAAGGATTCAAAATGTGTTTGGCCTTCCGTAAGAACTGGCAGCGCATGGGTGCGTTCGTGCTAGGTTGCTTCAGTCGTGTCCGACTCTTTGTGGCCCTATGGACTGTAGCCTGCCGGGCTCCTCTGTCCATGGGATTCTCCAGGCAAGAATACTGGAGTGGGTTGCCATGCCCTCCTCAGGGGATCTTCCTGATGCAGGGATTTAACCTGCGTCTCTTGTGTCTCCTACAATAGCAGGCGGGTTCTTTAGCACTAGCACCACCTGGAAAGCCTCTACTCTATTTGTATGTGAATATATAATTATGATAGTTCACAGCTATGATTATAAGATTTTAATTCTAGTGCAAATCAAATGTCCAAACTCTCAGGAAGAAGTTATAGTGCCTTTTTCAGCACCTGACACAGCTGCTCGATACACATTTGTGGAGAACATTTGAAGTTCTTCTGTTTTCATTCATTTCCTAAAATGATTGTCAGTTTCCTTCTGTTTTTCTTCATTTTCCAGAATATTATAGCCTTAGATAAAATCTTTTTTTTTCCCTGTGTGATTTTACTTTGACTAAAACAAGATTTTTTAAATCGCATTTATAACAGTTTTCAAGATACTTTTACTAATTTGGCATCATTTTTCTTCCCCAAATCCCAGAAATTTATAAGCAACATAAAGTTTAACTCTTAAGTCCACGGTAAGGAGGAGATCATTAGGACCAGGAATATGCATATATTATTGTTATTATTAATTACTAATTTTTACTTTTCATTCCGTTTCCCTAGGAGTTTGTTCTTTCAGTTAACAAATGCTTCTGAAAGTGCTTAAGTGATCAACAAAATGTAAAAAGTTGTAAATGATATGTCTAAAGGAATGAGATTGTTTCATATGGGAATCAGCCTGCATATGTTATAGTCACAAGTCCATGCAAAGTGCAAACTTAAGGGGAGGATGCTAATAAAACTAGAATTATTTCTCCTCAGTCATAGGTAGTCAAAACAGAGTTGTGATCCCCAGATGCCAGCTCCCTCTTCTGTTTCACTAGTTCGGTGATCCAGGAGCAAGTCATCTGAGTTCTCTTGTTCCCAGGTTTTTATATTTCACCTGTAAAGCAAAGTCTCAGGATCAGATGGCAAAAAAAAAAAAATCATTTATATCCAATTTTTTGCTTTGCAATATAGCATTTCCACCTCTATTATCTCCTCTAACCAAACATTTCAATTCTAATGTTTTAGGAATCTGTAATTTCACTTTAAAGGGTACACTTTTGTCATGTAAAACAAAGCCTTCGTTTAAGGCATCAGATTATCATGATTCTGTTTAATGATACCTGTTTTGGAAAAGTATCTGTCTGTGGAAATTCAGTCACCAAGATGCTAAGCCCTGGTAGTGGTAAACAGTAATCATGGCTTTGTTAATAAATGTGATAATGAGTCTTCTTTGTTCTGAACATTTAATATTATAAATGCAGGAGGATGAATTTGTGTCTGATCAATTATAAGAACTCTAAGCTAAATATAACATTTATCATATACACTTCAATACTTTAAGAATAAGATCTTCATTTTACAGTTTCTTAGATTTATATACAACTGCTGCTGCTGCTACTAAGTCGCTTCAGTCATGTCTGACTGTGTGCGATCCCATAGACAGCGGCCCACCAGGCTCCCCCATCCCCAGGATTCTCCAGGCAAGAACACTGGAGTGGGTTGCCATTTCCTTCTCCAATGCATGAAAGTGAAAAGTGAAAGGGAAGTCGCTCAGTCATGTCCGACTCTTAGCGACCCCATGGACTGCAGCCTACCAGGCTCCTACTTCATTTGAAAAAATAGTACAAAAAATTATCATCTCTCGAAAATGCAAGAGCTAAACCGTTTTTGTCATCAAACTAGGGAATTTACATATTGCTATATTATTTTGGCCACTAGAGGGAGTCTGCCTTGTCACTAACTCCCAAGAAACCCAAGAGAACAGGAAACAGGCTGTATTAGAGCATTGATCATACATCCATTGTCTCCCCACGAAACGTATGCATGCATGATGTCATACAAAAATCATGCCAATACAAAATAAATCAATTTTATCAGGTCCATTATTTTGCTCCCCCCCACCCCAACCATGGAACTTTTCATCATATGTTATTTTGTTCTTGGGGAAAAAAAAAACAAGTGCAACTTTCAAAAGGTGATAACTTCACAGGCTTCCTTCTAAAAACGGAGATTCCTTTCCTCTCTCCACACAAAGAGCAGCTGTGCTGGCGTTTTTCATGCTGACCTACTGATATCCATCTTCCCTAACCTGCGGGGACTTCTTTGGAGGGCGAGAGGGTAATTGTGTCTCATGTCCGGTCAGTCCTCAGCTCCTCTTCTGAGACCACCAAACAAGTGGCTCTGTGTGTTTTCGCAGAGCCTTTTTATAAATGAGGAACTGAGCCGAAACCACCTGCTCACTCCACTCTGCCCCAGAAAGCCGAGGGAGAGCGAGGGCCACATTCCCTGCTCAGCATAGCTGGTTTTAGCCAGCAGAGTTCAGATTTTTAAAACTTCAGGTTTTTGACAGGGCCCCTTAGCTTTTGCTGAAATAGCTCACCTTACCCGTTCGTGACGTTTGATGTGATTTATTCCTGGATTACTTGCTTGTTACACATGGGCTTCCCAGGTGGCTTAGTGGGTAAAGAATCTGCCTGCAATGCAGGAGACGCCGGAGATGCAGGTTCAATTTCTGGTCCAGGAAGATCCCCTGCAGGGAGGCACAGCAACCCGCTCCAGTATTATTGCCTAGAGAGTAGAATCCCATGGACAGAGGAGCCTGGTGGGCTACTGTCCATAGGGTCACAGAGTCGGATGCGACCGAGCACGCACGCACCCATGTATGCGGAAGTCAGAGGATCACTGTACTGAGTGTTATTGACAACACAGGTGATTATTACAGATATGTGTTGATATTTAACTTACCAGCTGGTTAGTTCTCAGCTTCAGATAGAGTTTTCTTTGCTATTTTAGGGAATCATTCTTTTCCTCTCAAACAAAGCCCGATTCAGAAGCCCTGGCATATTTGTCCAGCACCATGTCTCTCAAAGTCATTATGGTGATAGACCCATTCTTTTATTCCTCTTCCGATTGGTTGTGAATCAATACTTCTGTCAAGTACGATAAAAATAAATGACTAGACAAACGAAATAAGCATTGGAAATACTATCTAGTTTTTTCTTATTACATTCATTGGACATAAAACTACTCTGAAATTGCTATAAGAGTTTCTAAACAATGTCCCTCAGGTTCTGAATCTCATTGTGGACCAGAATGGACAGTCTTAGGCCTAGTAGCATCTTTGTTTTTTTCACAGCTTCCTGGTGATCCAGTCAGAGAACAGGTAACCTTGTCTTTCAGAGTAGCAGAGAACAGCAGCTTTTACAGAACTCACTTATTTGCCCTTATCCAGAGCAAGGGAGGAGCTGGAAGGTTTTGCTTCTGAGCTGAATATGTGTGTTAGTCGCTCAGTCATGTCTGATTGTGACCCTCTGGACTGTAGCCCACCTGGCTCCTCTGTCCATGGGATTCTTCATGCAAGAATACTGGAGTGGGTTCCCATTCCTTTCTCTAGGGGCTCTTCCCGACCCAGGGATTGAACCATGGTCTCCTAAACTACAGGCAGTTTCTTTATGATCTGAGCCACCAGGGAAGCCCAATATAAGGTTGGGGTAAATAGGAAAGGGGCTGTATTAAAAAATTAAAAAGCATAGTTGATGGCAGTGCCAGTTTAATGAAAATAAGTCTTCAAATGTTTGACCCTGCGCATATAATTAAAAATTTGTTGCAAATGATATTTTCTAATCAGCTTTCACTATAAAAGGTTTGAAATTAAGTTATTTTTGTCTTTGAATTTGGGGCAGGAGTGAAGCAATTAAAGGAAGTCTTCATATTCATGAAATATTCAATAGGTAAAGAATCTGGAGAGCCTAATAAAATAATAGACTTGACCACATTGCCTTATTTCTCTCTTTCTTATTAGTTGCCCTTTTGACAGAGGACTAAGGGTAATTTTGTCTCCCAAGCCTCAACGCATATTGAGGATAGATTAACTAAACAAATATGCTGGACTGGGGATCAAGAGACTCGGTTATCATCTTGTCACTATTAACTAGCCATCTAGCCTTAAGCAAATCACTTTAGACCTCAGTTTTCTCTTCTTAACATGGGAAGACTATTAGTATATTTTTGTCTTCCTCACAGGATTCCTAGGAGGACCAGGTTAATTAGGCAGTTGGCTTTGGCAGGCATCAGGCATGTTATCCGCATGCAAATGTATATGTGTGTGTGTGTGTGTGTGTGTGTGTGTGGCATTATTCTTCCTTTTCTACTGGAGTATAATTGCTTTGCAGTGTTGTGTTTGTTAGTTTCTGCTATACAACAGTGTGAATCAGTTCTATGAATACACATATCCCCTCCCTCTTATTCTTTGTTTTTCTTAATCAAACATTTATTTTCTTGAACTCTCCTGCAATACACATTTTAAGTTCCTTGTTAACTCATTCCATGTATATTTTTTGGTCCTTTCTATCTGGTGGCTCAGACAGTATAGAATCCACCCATGATACAAGAGACTTGAGTCTGATCCCTGGGTTGGGAAGATCTTTGAGTAGAAATGGCAATTCAAGATCCCCTTGAGTAGGAAATGGCAACCCATGCTAGTATTCTTGCCTGGAGAATTCCATGGACAGAGGCACCTGGCGAGCTACAGTCCATGGGGTGCAAAGAGTTGGACACAACTGAGCAACTAACATTTTCAGTTCATTCATTGACTCATCTATCTACCCATTCAAATATTTATTGAGCACCTGTTAGAAACCAGAGTCAATACTTTGTGCTATGTAGACGGAGGCAATGAAAAAATAACCTGGGTCCCTGCCCCTGAGAATCACAGATGGTTACAATGTAAGGAATGGCTTCGGCAAACTTCTCTTCTATGGGCTTTGAAAGTATATGCAGCTTGATAGAAGAAGTTGTAGAAAACCAGCTTGGGTTTACATTTACTTTGCCACAGCTACAACTGTGAGTCATTCCGTCCGCTGTGATGAGGCTTTCTGCTTTCTCTCTGAGCTCCTCAGAGACATTCTTCGAAATGTCTCTGGCCAGTTTCTGTTGTTGTTACAGACAGAGCTAGCAGCTGGCAGCCCAGAGCAAGGTTCCAGCTCCATTCTTGTGCTCCAGGGCCTGCTTCTTGCTGGAGATAGACCCTTTCAGAGAGAAAAAAATTAACATGTCCTAATCAGGACATTGGGGTAACTTGAGATCCCATTGGTTTTCCAGTGGGATCTGTTTTTCATGAATCAGAATCAGGAGCAATGGAAGCTGGATAGTCCTGGGACTGTCGTGAGCAGGTATCAATTGTCAGTGTATTGTGTATTCATTTCCATGAGGCTTGCTTCTTTCTGCATCTGTGAGTTTCTTTTCTAATAATATTTTGCCCACAGAGTACACGTGTTTAGTGCTGATTAGTTTTAGCCCTTCGAGACAGAATCTAAATATGGACACGGCACCTTGCAGTATAAACACCTTTGTCAGGAAGTACAGCCCTGGAGGGTGTTCCCAGAGATTCTGTGATAAGCGTGGTTGGTACTGAGAAGTCCTGATCTAACAGTTATGAAGCAGGATGCTTACAACCATGGCTTACCTCCTCTGCAGGTGGAAGAGGCGGGGTTGGGGGAGGAATAAGGGCCTTTTGAGCCTTGTTTCTCTGATGATCTCCAGGCTGTGGTGCCATACACAGACTTGTTCCTCAGGCTACACGAAGGTGGAAGGTACTTTTTGTGCTATTATCATTTCACTGAAGGTCTTCCTTTATATGCCCATGTTGTTTCTGCACTTGAGAGTCAGAGGCTAACAAAAACTAGCCTGTTGCGTGTAGATGTGGAAAGGACCTGGAGGCCACCTTGGACCACCAGCGTCCTCCACCCCCGCGGGCATAACAACCATAAACTTGTATTATATTGGTGTTGGATGCATGTGACAGTGGGTCTCCTGCTTTCCTGGTCTTCTGGAACCTTTGACAGTGGAGAGAGGTGAGAATAGGAGGAGGTGAATATTCCTTTGGCTTCTCTGTTCTTTATTTTAGAGCTTTAGGGAAAGCTGATGTCATTTTCTTCTGTGGTCACCAAGCCAACAGTCCCTAAACTCTATCCCCTAGTTAATAGATGCATTTGCTTTGATATATGAGGAAACTGATACTTTTTGGTAAAGACTACAACCTTGAGAAATGTTTACGTCAATTTAGGTTTGGATGTTGTTACTGAAGCTGAAGCTCCAATAGTTTGGCTACCTGATTCAAAGAGCCAACTCACTGGAAAAGACCCTGATGCTGGAAAAGGTTGAGAGCAAAAGGAGAAGGGGGTGACAGAGGGTGAGATAGTTAGCATCGCTGACTCAATGGACATGAATCTGAGCAAACTCTGGGAGATAGTGGGTGACAGAGGAGCCTGGTTTGCTGCAGTCCATGGGGTTGCAAAGAATTGGACATGACTTAGCAACTAAACAACAAAAACATAAAGCTATTGATGTTGCTGTAGAATGTTTAAATAACCTAAGCTATTGATATGACTCTTCTCACTACTGTTGTTAAGTTGCCTCCATCCCCCACCCCAAACAGCGATTATTCCGGGAGCCACTCCATCTCAAAACACTGAATTGTTCATAAAACCAGGAGGGGGGATGGAGTGGTGGGTTCCGTGCAAAAGTGGCACATGTGTGAGCCCTTCATACCGTGAGAATTCAGTTCCATTTCTCACTGGAAGGCATAAAACTAATTGCTTGTGTGCATGTTTAAACCACAAAAACATCCTGGCAGAAAGTGAATGCCTGGGGATATTTGCATCCACAACCCACAGTGGAATGAACAGGAAGAATAGATCCAGCTACAGGAGAAGCACAAGGCAGCCTCGGACATTCTCTTCAATTTCCAAAATGTATTTTCTGCATTCTTTTTTTGAATAGAGCAAGTCTCAAATATTTCTTCAGACACAGCTCTGCATGTACATGTTATTGAAAATGTGTCTTACTCTTTCAAATTTGGGAAAGAATAATTCTTGGGGTGGGGTGGGGTGGGGTATGTGTGTGTCTTTAACCAGTATTTTCTAAGCAGAAAGATAGGATTACTGATTACAAGGGCCTTAGAATTTGGTGAGTTTAAAGAAGGCTGAGACTAGGAGTAACTCTCTTATCTCTGCCCCACCCCCATATGCAACATCTGGATTGGTGCATGATTTTTGAAATAGAACCTTTTGTGGCACTAGTGGTAAAGAACCTGCCTGCCAGTGCAGCAGACGTGAGAGACGCAGTTCGATCCCTGGGTTGGAAAGTTCCCCTGGAGAAGGAAACAGCAACCCATTCCAGTGTTCTTGCCTGGAGAATCCCATGGACAGAGGAGCCTGGCGGGAGACGGTCCTGGTGGACTCTCAAAGAGTCAGACACGATTGAAAGTGACTTAGCACTAGCACTAGCATCATAAACATGGAAAACTGGATGGTGTCAAACAGTTGGTTTTATTTTCAAGAATATGTAGTGTTGGGACATCCTTTTAGAGTTCAAAAATAAAAAAGTATTAAAAGAGTAAAAAAAAAGAGTATTACATCACCATACATTTCTCCTTGTTTATGTTGTTTATGAAGGGAAGATATATTTTAATGTAGTAAGTACACAGCTGCAGTTTATTTGAGGCATTTTTGAGTGAAGATGCTTTTTGAAACCCAGAATCACATGATTTTTTTCGGTAGATGGTTATCCAGATCGGGGTTGTGTATAATTGGTAGAGACAATGGATATTTCGACGAGAACTGATTTAATTAATAAATAATAGGGAGAGTATTATGCTTTTTATTTGAGGGACAATAACCTCTCTGGATATACGTCTGTTGGTGTCAGTTTAGAAGGTAGAGATCCTAGTGGTTCCTGTCAAGGAAGTAGAGGCAACACGTGGGTGCATTAGGAAGGAATGCAATTATTCACATGTCTAAGAAAAACCTAGAAATAAAATTGAATTTACCATTCAGTTATGAGTATTTTGAATTTATATGTTTACTTCATTATTTCTTTAAATGATAAGTACCGGGGACATTGTAAGTAGATTGTTTTTATATTTTATGAAATTTACGTTTTCAAGTTTGATGTTCATATATATGTTAAAGACTTTATCTCAAAAAGTATGTAATATATTTGGAAACAAATACTCCAATACTTTGGCCACCTCATGTGAAGAGTTGACTTACTGGAAAAGACTCTGATGCTGGGAAGGACTTGGGGGCAGGAGGAGAAGGGGACGACAGAGGATGAGATGGCTGGATGGCATCACCAACTCGATGGACATGAGTTTGGGTGAACTCTGGGAGTTGGTGATGGACAAGGAGGCCTGGCGTACTGATTCATGAGGTCGCAAAGAGTCGGACACGACTGAGTGACTGAACTGAACTGAACTGAAGTATTTTTAAAGGTAAAAATGTTTATACAGCTATTTTATAAAACCAATACTAGGAAAGAAATGAAAGACTACTAAAACTTAACGACATACATCACAAAATCTATTTTTAAATCAACAGCTTTTTAGCACCCAGTGCCTAGAAAACCAGAACCCCAGAAACTTGCACATCAGCCAAAGTTGGACTCCTGAGAGCTTCCTGGGAGGGCTGCATTTTTAAATGAAGTGTAAACTGCTCATATGTCATTATTGTTGTTGTACAGTCACTAAGTTGTGTCCAACTCTCTTCGACATGCCAGGATTCCCTCTCTTTCACTGTCTCGAGGAGTTTGCTCAGATTCATGTCCACTGAGTCCATGATGCCATCCAACCATCTCATCCTCTGCCGTCCCCTTTTCCTTTTGCCCTCAGGGTCTTTTCCAGTGAGTCGTCTCTTCGCATCAGGTGGCAAAGTATTGGAGCTTCAGCTTCAGTATCAGTCTTTCCAATGAATATTCAGGGATCATAAGTGTGTCTTTTTCATTCAGTTTATCAACATCCAATGTTATGTCTGACATTTAGTCTATATATCATCAATATATGTTGCTAAATAAATGAGTGAATTAAAAAAAAAAGTAGGGAGGAAAGAAAGGTCCTGAAAAACGGAAAAGCGTCACAAAAAAGCTAGTTTTCAAGGCTTTACACATATTAATTGTAGCCACGACAGTCCCCGCCTCTAAAGCTTTGCTTGGCGAGGCGATAGGGGAGAACAGGAGTGCTCTATTAGAAGCCGCCAGGACACTGTCACAGTTTCTGTGATCCAGCTTGAATTTGGGATTATATGGGCAAACCTCTGTGTTATCACCATGGCTGTCACTGAGTTGGGAAATGAGTTTTATGCTGATGATAGGAGCTGAGAGCATAGGAAGGACGATTGAGTATAATTATTTGGTACTAAATGCACTTGTCTGCATTGAGATGCTTGATGAGGGAGCTCTGCAAGCCCAGGAGGCGGCTGGGAAGGGCACCGTGACCTCCAGGGTGTCCTGTCTCATCCCCTGTACCAGCAGCTTCAGTGAGCTCATGCTGAAGAGACTGTTGTGGACAACGTAGGATAAATCCACTGGAATGTGAGAGAGATTTTATCCAGCGAAAAGCCCACAAGGAACAGAGTGAGGCTTTTATTATCTATTACTCCTTCCACAATGTTGAAAGCAGGTGGAGCTGTTTTCCCAGCTATCCAGAGTGAAAACACGCATGTGGAAAATAATTGAAGAAACTTTGAATTGGCCAAGGAGTACTTTTTAAAAGAAAAACTTACATTTCTTGAGCATCTATTATGTGCTGCATACTTTTAGATGCTATCGAATTTGTGAGGGGATGCATTTATTTTTTTGAGATATAATTTGCACACCATAAAATACATCTTTTAAAAATGTACAGTTTTATCAGTTTTCATTATAGTCACAAGACTGTGCAGCCATTGCCACTATCTGATTCTGGAACATTCTCATTACTCCACCACCTGCCCCCATACCTAGTTGTTGTGTAGTCCCTGTCGTGTTCAACTCTTCTGTGACCCCATGGGCTATATAGCCCACCAGGCTCCTCTGTCCATGGAATTCTCCAGGCAAGAATACTGGAGTGGGTTGCCATTTCCTTCTCCAGCGGATCTTCCCAATCCAGGGATCAAACCCTCATCTCCTGCCTTGACAGGTGAATTCTTTACCGCTGAGCCATCTGGGAACAGCCAAAAGGAACCTATCAGGAAAGAAAGACTGTATTTAAAAGGAACACTCAACTGGTGAGACAAACTAAAATAAGCATGTACAACATATGAGAGAAAAATGAAGATGTGATGAAAGAAAAAGTGGGCGGTTTCCCACAAAATGAGGACAGGAAAAGAGCTGGTTTTCTTATCTTCCATTAAGCATAAATATAAAAGCTACTATACTTAAAATAAGGGGGAAAGTTTTCGGTTCCCTTTAAAAATAAAAAAAAATAGAATTAGAAATTAGTAAGCAAGAAAAAAAAGTTGAAAAACACACGACAACTGCTATAAAAAAGAATGAGCATCTCTGCTAGCATTCACTGAGCCTTTTGCCCAAAAATGTTTTCTGGTTTTCTTTTTTTAAGAATTGTATGTAACAGATAGCAACAAAAATATTTTCAAAAGCAAGAATATATGTTTAAAGATTTTTTTCGTCTATCGACATAACACAGATCCTAGGAAAGGACTCCTGCTTGGTGGACTGTGGGTCTTGGGGAGTCGCCACCAGCGGAGGTCAAAGCTAATAGATTTGCTTATGGGGAAGTGTGAGGGCTGACGTCTTCCTTTAACAAAGGATTTCCTCGTTGTTTCCTGTCCATCAGCCCTGATCACTGGCCAGAGAAGCAGTGATGACAGAAATCCCTGTCCACTTCCACAAGAAGTCAGTAAGGTCTAGCGCAAAAGAAACTGATTTTGGTCAGCCCTTCCTCCTTCAAGCTAACTGCTGGAGGCATGAATGAATGTGGAAAAAAATGGGCATTCTAGTTGGATTATCTTAAGAAGTTGAATTTCAGCCAGAAGGTTGTGAAAGTTTTACAGGTCTGTTAATCATCAACTCTACCTTTTCTGCCCCCTTGAAGCTCAAAATACACAAGGACTGTCATAGGTGTGCAACCAAATACATTTTCAAGTCTCTTGCCCAATTGCCATTACACTGTCCTGCTTTTCAGAAGCTGTCACCAGAGTCTCCTTGTATCTCTCTCTCTGACTCCTAAATAGATAGATAAATAGATAGATGCATACACACACACACACAAACACACATGATGGTCTTGGATATATGGCATTACTGTTTAACAAAACCAGTTTCCTTAAGCTCTGTCAGAGTTCTGATTTCTGCTTTCTTTGTATATGAAAGGTCCATACAGATTTCATCATATATGAAACACTGCAGTCTTTGCATACAGATGTGGCTGTCAGTGTATATTCTCTGTCTCAAAGCAGTATTTTCCTCTTTATTTCTCTATGGATGCAATAATCATCTCCAGTGATTGTCATATGGCCACATACTGATGGTATACCTTGTTTTGCTCAGCTCTGCACATCACCACATTACCCCACCTCTTGGTTGAAAAGCTCATCTTGGCTCATCTTGGCTCCTTGACTCCTTGTAGGTGAGAGGCCCACCCTGGACCAATCTACTGTTTTTGTTAGACCCAAGATTGGGTCATATTATAGCACGTGGTGAGGATGGTGGGAGCATTGGTTCCTGGATGTCGTGGGTGTCCACTGAATCATAGCAAATGAGCCAGAACTTTATTTGTAACTAATAAATTGGCTTTGTTGTCATAAGAAGGAGTTTTCTTGGGGGGAACAGGATAGGTACTTTCTTTTGTTCTAATAGCTTTTCTAGGGGAAAAGAGATGATGCTAAACAAATCCTGCTGGACTAGTGATCCCCAAGAACCCTGTGAGGTCTAACTCTTTCATAGGGCTTAGGGCAGGGCAGTTGGTGGACTCGAAACCTTTTCTAGTGAAATGAAATTCACTCATCGAATCCCCAAACTCTGCTTCTCAACAAGCAGGCATTGGAGCCTAGCCCTGGGCTACATGTGTGGGAGGTTTTGTTCATAGTGTCAGATACAGAGAGAGACAAGGGCAAAGTCAGGGTGAAATGAGCCATAAAGGCAAGACATACAGATTAGAGCCTCGGCCCTAAGCATTTAGGCAGAGAGAGGGAATTTAGGTAGAAGACAGGAGCTTAGAATTAGTGCACCAAAGCAGAATAAAAATATCCAGAAAGGAGTGTTAGAAACAGAATTAGCTAGAATTATGGCTTAGCCACAAGCTGTCCTTCTAGGGGCCCTTTAAACCTTGGGAGGGAACCATGAAAGGCACTAAGGGAGCTGATTCTGACATCACAATAATAATAACAATCATAAGAGCAGCTAATGTTATCAGACGCTTTCTGTGTGCTGACATCCTAGCTGACTGCTTTATAACAAGGATCTCATTTGGCAAGACCAGGTTTTATGTTGAGTTTATTTTAAAATGTAGATCCTACGATGCATTTCTCCGTGAAGAAACCCAGGGCTGTGACTCCTCTTTATGTATTCTTTCCGTCACATAACCTTTGGGAATATTTTGATGAATCCTTAATTTTCTGACATGCGATGATTTTAGATTAGGTTTTTAATGCGATGGTGATAGAGCTTTTATGCTTTTATGGCTTGTCCTCCTCAGTTGCTTGAGACTGTTCTGGTGAGCAGTTAGTTCTGTACTTGTATGTAATTATCATTTCTCTGGCAATTGTCTAATATAGTCATGAGGAAATCATTGCTTTTTTAGCCCTTCAGAATGTGCTATTTACCTCCTTTCTATGGGTCTTTGGTAAGAACTTCAAGTTCTTACATAGCTGTTGTTTGCGTGTTAGTGTTATCTTTTATGACAAGTTATATTGAAGCATATTATGTTGGTCAGCTTGAAAAGGTTTTGCTTTTTTCTTAAGATGTTTGATTGTCCAGTGAGCACAAGACAGCTTTGTTCTGAATATTAATGACCAGTTAGGGCAAGAAGCATCACTTTTTGTTTTGAATCTATTTTGCCATGCGTGTGTCTTTTTTTACCCCCTGTAACTCAAAATATTGCATGAGTATTAGGCTTCTAAACCATCTTAATTCCAATCTTACATGTAAATATATTTTGTCTAGTGGGCTTTTCTGTTAACATTTCAGAGTTTTTGTTTTCGCAGAATAATATGCTGCCTTTTACATTAGAACAAAAGCCCCCAAATGTCGGTTCATCAGCTGACAATACCAGTTTTGTCTCTTAATTAGAAAAGAGAATAAAGCTGTTTAGGGGTGTCAATAAAATGACAGATGCATCATTAGCAGACGGTGATGGTGGATCAGTTCTGTGCAAATACTTGGAATGGAATTAATAGGAATTTCTGCAA
This sequence comes from Ovis canadensis, assembly GCF_042477335.2. Lineage (NCBI taxonomy): Eukaryota > Metazoa > Chordata > Mammalia > Artiodactyla > Bovidae > Ovis > Ovis canadensis. Next base: position 52,418,998 of record NC_091253.1, on the reverse strand, counting down.
GCATATTTAAATCACAGGCTGGGGGGGTGTAGTAAGCAGTGTTTCAGTGCAGTGAACTAGTAAAAGAAAACGGGAGTGCACGACCATTTAAGAGTGAATTAAGAGTGCAAGAGAAATCCGGTTGCAGCCGAGACTGTATTCCTGAGAAATTTATATATTATTAATAGATCACAAACGAGCCATTGTGGATATTGTATGATTAATTCATTTAATAAATATTTATTGAGGGTCCACAACATGCCAGGTGGTAAATTTAATGAGAGTACAAGCCCCAAGTCCAAAACCAATGTGACTGCCCCTTGTAATTAGGAGGACAAAATTGCAATCCAACCATAAATCTCTGAAGAGGTTCTTCAAAGGTTTTGCATTGGATGGTCTCAGACTGTGTAAAATCCAGGTCACTTGGTGAGATTCAGGGAAAATTCCATGTAGTCCACATTTCCTGAGTGGCTAGCAGGTACATGGGGGTGTGTCATGCATAAGATGTTATATCCTGGTATTCTGTAATCAAGAAGCACTTAACTCATGAGACTAAACATTGCTCTTGTCAATTATTACATTCCCAGGGCTGAAAATAGTGCCCCCAAAGAGTAGGCACCTATCGACATTTACCAGAGAATGGGTGAGAAAAGAATACATATAAATCTGAACACAAACAATAGACTATTTGGATACAATTTTAAGAAAAATATAAATTATCATGGTAGAAGACCTTTGTTTTATTTGAAGTCTATTCACTTGCTTATTTATTCTGTTGACACACAGAACATCAGAGCTGTCCCATGCACTGTGCTTGGACTGGGGCTTGAGAAATGAAACCCAGTCTCTGCCCTCAAGGACTCCCCAGTTTTTTTTCAATGCATCTCCTTTTTAAATTGAAATATAGTTGATTTACAATGTTATGTTAGTTTTAGATGTACAGCAAAGTGATTCTGTTATATATATATTCAGTATATATATATATACATACATATATATCTTTTTTTGATTCTTTTCCCTTATAGGTTATTACAAAATATTGAGCTCCTTGTACTATGCAGTAGGTCCTTGTTGATTATCTATTTTCTGTATGGTAGTGTGCATGTATTAATCCCAGATTCCTAATTTATCCTCCCTTTTCCCCTTTGGTAACCACAGGTTTGTTTTCTATATGTGTGGGTTTATTTCTGTTTGTATATAATTTCACTCGTATGCTTTGTTAAGTCGGTAAGTCATGTCCAACTCTTTGAGACCCTATGGACTGCGCACACCTGAGCTCCCCTGTCCTTCACTATCTCCCCCAAGTTTGCTCAGATTCATGTGCATTGAGTCAATGATGCTATCTAACCATCTCATCCTCTGTTACCCTCTACTCCTCTTGCCTTCAGTCTTTCCCAGCATCAGGGTCTTTCCCAGTGAGTCAGCTCTTCGAAACAGGTGGCCAGTTTTGGAGCTTCAGTTTCAGCATCAGTCCTTCCAATGAATATTCAGGGTTGGATTGACTGGTTGGATCTTCTTTTAGTCCAAGGGACCCTTTTATAAGATTCCGCATATAAGCGATATCATATGGTATTTGTCTTTCTCTAAGGAGCCTCCAGTTTAGCCTTTATAGAATGAGTCATTGGGTCACATTAGAGATCGGCCTGTATTCCCCCATGACGTAGAAGAATACAAGATGGCACAGACCTCTGAGCGTTGGCCTCGGAGCCATGTACAAAAGTAAATTTTTTTGGTAAATCTCTGTAGGAAAAATGTGTCCACCCGTAGGCAGGACCTGTGTATGTAATCCTGTGGGTGACCTTGAGATTACACCTGCACATCTCAGGGACATCCTCTTAGGTAGGACCTGCTCCCTCACTCCCCATGCCAACCACCTTTGCTCCAGTGTTGGAGCAAGTGTATTTAACACTCTCAGATGTGATTTTTTAATATTTCTTCTTCTTTGTGACACAGTCATTGAATAATATTAACAAGTTATGTTTAATATTATACTTTGGCCACCTGAGGCAAAGAGCTGACTCATTGGAAAAGATCCTGATGCCGGGAAAAATTGTGGGCAAGAGGAGAAGGGGTGACAGAGGATGAGATGGTTGGATGGCATCTCTGACTCAATGGACATGAATTTAAGCAAACTCCAGGAGATGGTGAAGGACAGGGAAGCCCAGTGTGTTGCAGTCCATGAGGTCACAAAGAGTCAGACACGACTGAACAAGTTATGTAATGATTCTTCATAAGTATAAGTTAAAACTTGCATTTACCAAATGAAAATATCGCCCCTTGCAATTTGTACCATTTCATCATTTAAATTTTTGAGCGTAAATAAAAATTCCAGGGCATCCATAGATGACAGAACTGTAACACTGAATCTGTTTCTTCACCATTGTAACCACTGTGCTATCATGTTTATTTAGAATCCACTATGGAAACACAGAACTATATAGAACCACTGGGTTAGGAGAGGTGAATCATTTTCAAAATGAGTTTATATTCTTTTCACAGTGAAGAATTTCCTCTTGAAATAAAAGCATAGTGCTGAGTCTGGGTGGGTCAGGAGAGAAGATTGTACAACTGGTAGTTCCCCTAACAACTTTCAGGTAGAAGCCCATGTTCATGAAGGAAAATGTAAGAAAAATTAACTAACTTGAATAGGCCCAACACATGCTTAGAATTTAAGGTCAACAAAAGGTTTTTAGAGTGAGGAGTATGTTGTCATGAACATCATTTAGAGTTGCTGGTGGCTGGTGATAGTTAAAGAGTAGGCTGACGCTTAGTAGTTTCATCCTTATATTTCAGTTCTCCGCACAGCATCCTTCTTATTGTCTCTGCCCCAGATGGACCCATCCCATCTCTCTGCCCTTGAGCTGCCACTGCACCTGACCACCTGCCCCCACCTATGGGCCCAGGCCTATCTGAACAGCTGAATCATTTTGCTGTACCCCTGAAACTGTTGTTGTTGTTTAGTCCCTAAGTCGTGTCTGACTCTTTTGCAACCCCCATGAACTGTAGCCCACCAGGCTCCTCCATCCATGGGATTTTTACCTTCCTGACCCAGGGATGGAACCCGTGCCTCCTACATTGGCAGGTGGATTCTTTACCACTGGGCCTCCAGGGAAGCCCACACCTGAAATTAAATTATTGTAAATCAATTCTACTTCAATAAATAAATGAATGAAAGAAAAATTTAGAAAATATTCTTCTGCATAATACCTAATGTCGTAAACATCAGCTTGCTTAGTTTCTGCAAGCTATGCACACGACAATGCCCAGTTCACTTTACCTTTATTTCTTTTCACATAATAACCACAAGGTGAGGAAAGTAAGCTAGAGTATCAGTGATATCAATTTTTAAAAGTTATAATGACTCACTCATTCATGCACGTGTGTGTCACATACTTGCCATATACCAGACCTTTGCCAGGCTCCAGGTAAACTGGACCAACAAGGTGGTGGATACATAGGGAAATATCCCCTCTGGTATAGCTTGGTCCAGGCCAGTGTCCAAAGGTGGATACACTCAGCTCTGGGAATGTAGGTGCTTCTGGAAATGGGAAACACTGGAGCATACAAGAGAAAGATGGAACTGAATTTAAAATATCCGTCTCTGTATGCATTATAGCTGGAGTCAGTACTCAGCTGTTAAATCCGGCAAAAATTCCATTACTTTAATTAATTTCTTTGTGCCGATTCTTCCTAGTAAGCCTTAATTTTAACAAAGTTAATTAGGTTGAAGATTAAAAATCCCATTAGTGTCGATCATTCACTTCTTGGCTCTGTCAACAAGGTGCTAAAAACGTTGCTCAGTTCTGAAAGGGCAGAAAGAACACTCTGAACACTTTGGCATTTTTTGGAATCAGGTATTACATACCATTTTTAAGGCTTTAGATGGATATCACTTTAAAACATATTTTTGTACTTTTCCAAACGTATGTGTCTCAGATCCTTTAGACTTGTAGCTATTTACTTTCCGAGAGATCTGTAGCAGTGGTGTGTTTGCTGAGAAACTCTATCCCATCTCCTCTGATGATCTAATTTGCAGGTTTGCAGGGCATGGATTTTTAATCAAGGGCCTGTTTCCACTGTCACCTTGTCTGCCCGTTTATTATGGTTAAAGACTCAATGGTGGCTAATACCTCACCCAGAGCAGGAAAGAACAAACAATTAATAGACTCATGAATTACCTGCAGGTCATAATTCTGTTCAGAATACTGGTTTGAGTTATGCTTTCTGCTTTGGCTTCTACATCCGACTTACAATGGCAAAAAATTGCAGAAATACAAGCACATATTATTAGCACGGGCTCCCAGGAAGTGGCTATAATGCCCATGCAACAGTCATGCAGGCAGAAGGGGAACAAGACCAGAGCAACGAAGCACCAGCCACAGGCCTAAACCTATTATCTTGTTCATGATTGAAAGTCAGTAACAGAAAGGAACCCAAGAGTGTGGAAGAGGCAGGAAGCCGTCTGATATCAGGTTCAAACAGGGGTAATGCAAAGGCATTCCACTTCTTGAAAAGAAGTCAAGAAGGAGGAGTTTGATCAAGGGTTAGGATTATAAAACAGAATGAACATTATGCAGAACAGTATTTTCCAAATAGATTCATATAAACAAACATAAGATGAGGGGAAATCAGAACACGGTACAGCCTCATAAGATGTGTGCAACACCAGGGCCCATGAAAGATGGAGAAACTCCAAGAGACCAGAGCAAATGGGTGTCTAGATAAGTTACTTGAACCTTCCAGGTTGGGAGGAAGGCAGGGGGAGAGAGGAGTTGCATTGTGTGTCAGTCACTCAGTAGGGTCTGACTCTTTGCGACCCCACGGACTGTAGCCTTCCACGCTTCTCTGTCCATGGAATTCTCCAGGCAAGAATATTGGGGTGGATTGCCATTCCCTTCTCCATAGGAACTTCCCAATGCATGGATCGAACCCTGGCCTCCTGCCTTGCAGGCAGATTCTTTATGGTTGGAGCTACGGGGAAGAGGAGCTGCAGAGCAGTGCACCAAATGTTCTGCACATAGTGGATCATCCGCAATGTTGGGCTCACAGGAAAAGTCTAGTGTCTTTCCATGAGCTCCTGCCTATAAATCCCTGCCCTTGACATCATCACTTGCCTGTGTGCTCAGCTGTGTCTGAGTCTTTGCCACCTCCATCAGAACTGTAGCCCCCCAGGCTCCTCTGTCTGTGGAATTTTCCAGGCAAGAATACTGCAGTAGATTGTCATTCCCTACTCCAGGGGATATTTCTGACCCAGGGATTGAACTTGTGTCTCCTGCATTGTCAGGTAGATTCTTTACCATTGTGCCACCTAGGAAGTTCATTATTAGCCTGGTGGCTCAGAGGTTAAAGCGTCTGCCTGCAATGCGGGAGACCTGGGTTCGATCCCTGGGTTGGGAAGATCCCCTGGAGAAGGAAATGGCAACCCACTCCAGTACTCTTGCCTGGAGAATCCCATGGACAGAGGAGCCTGGTGGGCTACAGTCCACAGGGTCGCAAAGAGTCGGACACGACTGAGCGACTTCACTTTCACTATCATGTAATAGCTTGAATCAGTGTTAATAGGTGGGACACATGAAATGCAAAGACAAAAACAATAAATAAGAAAAGACCACACCAGGATTTTATTTATAAATGGTCTCTTGCTATAATATCATTGAGAACCAGGATCTAGGCAAGCACTGTAGAGATGGCCTCCTGTTAAGAACCTATTCAAAGACTTGGGTAGCCTCTACCTGAGAATAAAAGTACCTACTCATGGCAGAAGAAAGGGATTTCTTTGAATGAAAGGGGTTTCTCTTTGGGCATCAAGTTCATCATTGAAATAATGACGATGAGAAACTGAGTTACTTTTGTGGTCCATTTTAATTCTATAAAATCTATGATTCTTGACTCTGAGAGTTATCTTTGTGTCACTTACCATAGCCTTTCCTTTCCCCCTCTTCTTTGCTGGGGAAAAAAAAAAAAAAAACCTCTTCAAATCCATCTTCTATGACCTCACCCCCAAAACATGGCCCCACTACCTTGAAAATCCTGTTCAAGCTGGTTGAGCAAAGTATTCTGTCTGTTTCTCAGAGCACAGATGTTAATTAAGTCTTTAACACCACCTCTTATCTCCTCACACACTCCCTAATCTGGTCAACCTCTACTGCCTGGGAGCTCTGCTTGAAAATGCTCCAAAGAACCTTCTATATTCAGAGCATCAGCCTCTACTCACAGTTTTTGCATCACAGCTCAAAAGAGGAAGTAAAGAGGTCTCAACTCAGTCCTATCTCACTCAGTTAATCCCTCCCAATAGGTGGAATTGGTATTGCAAGACATGATATCTCTCCTTGAAACTTTTTTAACCTTTAAAAAACCCATCATCTTCATCATTCCAAGTATCTTGTTCTGGGATGGCTTCACTTGGCTTTATTTTGTCTAGACGCCCAGGTCTTGAGCTGGTGTGTGGCAGGTACAGTGCTTCTTGAGATGTAACTAGACACTTTGAGTCTGACTTTCTTAGGTCTAACTTCTGAAATGGAGGTTATTTTGCCACTGTACTTCATTTACTTTTTCATCTTCTCCCTTTGAACATAACTACTCTGTTCATATTTGGCCCCTGTGAGACCCAACTGAACAGAATGAGTATTTTTTTAAGCAAAGTTAACATCAGTTCTCACATAACATTGGAAAACCTGCCATCCAAGAACAGTGGAGAACAGACAGAAGAGGGCGCACTAGCTGAAGGTGGACCTCTCTGTGCCTTGTTTGCTCACCAAGTTGTGTCCGATTCTTTCTGACCCAGTGGACTGCAGCACGCCAGGCTTCCCAGGCTTCCCTGTCCTTCACTGTCTCCTGGAGTTTGCTCAAATTCATGTCCACTGAGTCGCTTTGCCTACACTTGGTCTTTAGTCATAGCCGAAACAACAACGCCTCATTAGCTCATACTAGAAGTCAATTTGTATGTGCTAAGAAGCAGAACCTTCAAGTCTGCATTTTTTGAAAGGCAACCCTAGATCTTACTGTCTCATCTGAAATGGTTGTCTATGCAGATCTCCCTAAGTGATATGAGTTACAGCTGTTGGATGATAAGGACATCTCTTGGGCTAAGATTTGGGCGAATCTCAACTTTCTTCCCTCCCAAATTCTCCCCCTTCACACACACACAGACACACATACCATTCAATAATAAAAATAGTAAATGTGAATTCCAGAAAAACTTCTGCTTCATTGACTACTCTAAAGCCTTTGACTGTGTAGATCACAACAAACTGTGGAAAATTCTGAAAGAGATGGGAATACCAGACCACCTTACTTGCCTCTAGAGAAACCTGTATGCAGGTCAAGAAGCAAGAGTTAGAACTGGACATGGAACAACCGACTGGTTCCAAATTGGAAAATGAGTACATTAAGGCTGTATATTCCAAATTGGGAAAGGAGTGCCTCAAGGAGTACAATATACAGCTGGGACACTGCTTATTTAACTTATATGTGGAGTACATCATGCGAAATGCCAGGCTGGATGAAGCTCAGGCTGGAATCAAGATTGCTGGGAGAGATATCAATAACCTCAGATATGCAGATGACACCACCCTTATGGCAGAAAGCGAAGAAGAACTAGAGAGCCTCTTGATGAAAGTGAAAGACAAAAGTGAAAAAACTGGCTTAAAACTCAACTTTCAAAAAACTAAGATCTTAGCATCTGGTCCCATCACTTCATGGCAAATAGATGGCAAACAGTGGCAGACTTTATTTTCTTGGGCTCCAAAATCACTGCAGAGCATGACTGCAGCCATGAAATTAAAAAATGCTTGCTTCTTGGAAGAAAAGCTATGACCCACCTAGACAGCATATTAAAAAGCAGAGACATTACTTTGCCAACCAAGGTCCATCGAGTCATAGCTATAGTTTTTCTAGTAGTCATATATGGACATGAGAGTTGGACCATTAAGAAAGCTGAGTGCCGAGGAATTGATGCTTTTCAACTGTGGTGTTGGAGAAGACTCTTGAGAGTCCCCTGGACTGCAAGGAGATCAAACCACCAGTCCTAAAAGAAATCAGTCCTGAATATTCATCAGAAGGACTGATGCTGAAGCTGAAGCTCCAATACTTTGGCCATCTGATGCGAAGAACTGACTCATTTGAAAGATCCTCATGTTGGGAAAGATTAAAGGCAGGAGGAGAAGGGGATGACAGAGGATAAGATGGTTGGATAGCATCACCGACTCAATGGATATGAGTTTGAGTAGGCTCTGGGACTTGGTGATGGACAGGGAGGCCTGGCATGCTGCAATCCATGGGGTCACAAAGAGCCGGATACAACTGAGCAACTGAACTGAACTGAAATGTGAATGGCTAGATAATAGGAATAATGGACAAGAAAGATGAAATACAGAATGTTTTCTCCATGATAAATAACCCATCACATCTTGTGGGTTTAAAGTAGTTGAGTGTTTATGTGCTTTGAAGAAAAAGAGGAGAAAGATGTAAGAAGAGACAGAATAGGGTCAGAAAGGGATCATTGTCCTGCTTTGTACTTTGTCTCCCAACTCTGTTATATCTATATTGTTTTCAAATTAGTGCAGGTAAAAGGAATTGCATACCCAGAACGACTTAATCAGTCACCTCCATTCATTAATCAAGCCAGAAACAAGAGCCTCCAGCTCCAAGGTGATGTAATTTCAGTGTAAAGACTTTCTTCTCATTAAGGTCTTCAACTCAGCTTGTTTTTTTGTTACCTAAAATTAGAACGGCCAATCTTCCATAAGACCTTATTATTAATCTACTCATTATTTATTCAAAATAGTATATTGAGTGCATACTATGTAAATCACTTTATACAAGCTCTATGGAAGGGACAGAAAAAAGGAGAGTATCAACTCCTGTTTCAGCATCAATGTCATCGCTTCAGAGACGCCTTCCCGAGTCGGTCTAAGTGGAGGTCACCAGCCATTTGCAAAAATACTCATCTTGTTTTATTTTCTACACAGCCTTGTCCCTCACTCTATATCTTTTGATTAGCAGTGTATTTAAGTGATTATTAGTTTGCCCCTGCTGCTGCTGCTGCTAAGTTACTTCAGTTGTGTCCGACTCTTAGCGACCCCATGGACTGCAGCCAATCAGGCTCCTCCACCCATGGGATTTTCCAGGCAAGAATACTGGAGTGGGTTGCCATTGCCTTCTCCGAGTTTGCCCCTAGAAGACTATATCTTCCATAACAAACCTTAAATCTTTTCAACTCTCATAATAGTCCAAGTTTTCTGGAGAAACAAAACCAATAGGATAGAGATATACATAATAATATGCATATATACACACATATATATGTTATATATAAAGTATATATCTAATGTGTATATGTGATATATATAATGCATGTATGTATATAACATATATATTTATATGAGATTTATTTTAAGATTTATTTTACATTTTCTCACAGGATTGTAGAAGCCATCAAGTCTAAAATCCATGGGCTAGATTGGCAGCCTGAATATTTTAAGACAAGAGCTAAGCTGATTCTATCTTAAGGAGGAGGAAGACTTTCTCAAGGAAAATTCAGTTTTGCTTTTAAATCCTTTCAACCCTGCTTGGATTATTAAAGTCAATGGATTGTTGTAATTTGATGCTATAGCTTAGCCAAGTTGACACATAAAACTAACCATCACAGCTCTATGTCTCTAGCACATAGAGCAATTCCTGGCACATTAATCCTATTGCCTCTGTAGTAGTTAATTCATTGTATAGACCTTACAAGAAGCCCTGTAAGATACAGCCCCGCCCTCCAGTGCTTATGATCTGGATGGGAAAACACATTCCACTCAAGGAAACAATTAAGCTACAGCAATGGACAATATGTGCTGGGTCAGTGGTAAGGAATCCACTTACCAATGCAGGAGACACAGATTCGATCCCTGGATCAGGAAGATCCCCTGGAGAAGGAAATGGCAAGCCACTCCAATAGTCTTGCCTGGGAAATCCTATGGACAGAAGAGTCTGGTGGGCTACAGTCCATGGGGTTGCAAAGGGTCAGACACGACTTAGGGCTTCAACAACAACGATGAACAATGTATGATTCAGAGATTAAATGAGTGATATTAACACAAATTAAAAAAAATAAAAGGACTAGGCTTCCATGTGTGGAAGGGAACATCCTACTTAGCAGGAGGAATGAGAGAAGATCTATTTGTGGGTCTGCCTGTCTATGTTGGGCTGTTAGTTCATTGTCATTTTTCATTGTGTGACAATAACTAACAGCCTAGTGGGGTGGGTTTGCCTCTGCCCTCGCTGGGTCTGGAGTTGTCTGTCTTCATCTCTACTGATGAGAATGGCGGTGAGCTGGGAGGATGTGCTGCTGAGGTTTGGTTCCTGTAGAATTAATGGCCCTTTTGTCTCCTCTGAGCGGTCGTCCTCTCGGATCTTGTGGGGTCGGCTCTTCATTGGGTGGGGGAGGTGACTCATTTAACCTACTTTGTGCTTAGCGACTTTAATGTTATATTTTTTTTGATGGTAATAAATGTCATCTTATTCATTAGTTTGGGAGTCTTTTTATCTTGAGGAGAATAGTGGAAACCAACCTTTTTCTTATTTTTGTACTTAGATCATTTCCTAAAGTTATCTCTCCTAAGGAACCTAGATGACTTGAAGCAATTATATGTGTGTGTGCGCGCGTGGATGTGCACGCGCACATGTCCGCACATGCTCAGTAGCTCAGTTGTGTCTGACTCTTTGCAACCCCATGGACTGCAGCCTGCCAGGCTCCTCTGTCCACAGAATTTCCTGGGCAAGAATACTGGCGTGGATTGCCATTCCCTTCTTCAGGGGATCTTCCTGACCCAGGGATTGAACCCGAGTCTCTTGCATCTCTTGCATTGGCAGGCGGATTCTTTGCCACTGAGCCGTCTAGGAAGCCTGTTTATCTATGTATGGTTTTAAAAGGTAAATATAAATATTTAAGCAAACATGAATAGGAAAGCTGGTGTAGGATGAGGTTCATTTATCACTTTGTCCCTACTGCTGGTTGCTTTTGATTCCATGTGTGGAGCTGTGAGATTGGGGCTCCCTATGCTTATGGAGAAGCCTTGGGTTACAGGGCATTGGGGAAGGTGGAATTCCTACTGTTCTTTAGGGTCTGCACTCGTGTGTGGCTTTGGGCAAGTTGGGTTATTGTCATTGTGGGAACAAATTCAAAATGGAGTGGGAATAGCCCTTCAACATTCTATGAAAAAGACATGTTTTCTTTAAAACAGTAATTACAGAAAAAATAGGAGGACATAACTTCCTATACAAAGTTTAACTGATAACAGGGGTCTCTGGGCAAAGCACCTTCATCTTGCACCCTTCCCCACTCTCCCCATCATCACCCCAAGCTTTGTTGGGAGTTTGGTTTGAAGCCTGTCAGATCTTTATTTTTGCATTTATTTTATATATGCATGAGAGAAGGGGTCATTTATATAGATTGGACCATATTAGAGTTACTATTCTATGACTTAACCTCTTTCACGCAACAGCATGCCTTGGAAATCTTTATGTATCAGTAAAATATACTGAATTCAAAGGATAAAAGGGTATGAATATCATCATTTGCACCCCGCTATCAACAGCACTGGAAATTTTCAATCTCTGAAATGTTTCCTATCTGAATGGCAAATTTGAAACCTTCCTGTTGTTTTAATTTATTGTCACTGCTGTTTCATTCATTTGAGTTCTGTATATTGGCCATGTACCTTTTCCATTACCTGTTACATTGAAGATTGCCTAAGGGGGTGAATATTGCTTAAAAAAGAGCAAACATTTTAACCATGGAATCTGTTTAACAGAGTCCTTGGTTGTTACGTTCATATGTCTCTGATAAGAAATTTAGGCTTTGTAGCCTAAAAAGCAATTTTCTTCTGCAATTCAAACATATTTTGGTGGACTCATAGTCATTAGTGGCCTTGGTGAAGACCGTTTTATCAATTAGAGGAAACTTATTCTTGTGATAAAATGTAAATAGAATCATCATTCCCCCCTTGATTTAAATTGCCATGTCCAGAAATCCTAGAAATCTCTTTATAAACCATTTTTTTAAGTCAATGTACATAGTTGCCAATTTAATAGAGGTTTTTTCCCTTTAAGAACAGTACAAAGCAAGACAGGATATCAGGCTCCAGCTTCTTATTTCATACACCAACCAGTACGTCAAGTAAGTTGCCAACCCAATCCATCATAAGGAGGTACAGATCTCCTAAGTAAATGCCAGTAAAAAGAAATAGATTTAGTAAGATTAATAATCACTTTAATTTATAGCACTCTGCCCCCCAAAGACACTTGGGAAGCTTTGCAAACGTCTGAACCAAAGTGCAGTTTAAACCACTGGGAACCAGATATGTAAACTTGCTAAAAAAATAAAATATGAGCCTCATATAGTGGTCCTTCATATTCAGAGATGACACATTCATATTATATAGTTATCAGTTCAACAAGTTTTTACTGCATTTTATTTGTTCTCCCCAAAGCCTTATTTTTGATAGATGATGCCTAAGATATACAGGGAGCGTCCTTTCAATATCGTGTGAGTGATGAAAAGCAAAACAAAACAATTTATCAAATCACACTGCATACATCCCTATAAATTTGGAGAGTGATGAATCTGTAGACCCATAGAACTTGGCATGTCATGTATTCATCAAAAGGTAAAGCCCCAAACATCGCAAACACTGCTTGGGGACAGGAAGGCCGATCTTACTTGGGGGGTTAAGGAGGGGAGTAATTACCCTCTGAAACTATTCCTATATGAAAAAGATTCTTTAAAAGATGGAACAGTTGTTTGAAGAGTTGTTTGAACTGTATAGAGATTTTGACATGAATATTTGCACAAAAATTTGCATATCTGATATGAATATTTTTTCTGTTTAGCAAAGTTAAGTGGGTTTACCAAAGCAATCCAAAGCACCTATTATATATTATCCTATATCTAATATTTATAGCTGTGGATGGAGATCCAAATAAAACACTTCTTTAGGTTGTTAAAAAAAAAAAAAAGGACTAGATAATCATTTATCCCCCATCCTGTTTAAAGGAAAATGTTAGTCACTCAGTTGTGTATGACTCTGTGTGACCCCATAGACTATAGCCTCGCCAGACTCCTCTGTCCATGGACTTGTCCAGGGAAGAATACTGGAGTGGGTTGCCATTCTGTTCTCCAGGGGGTCTTCCAAACCCAGGGACTGAACCCAGGTCTCCAACATTGGAGGCAGATTCTTCCACCTGAGCCATTAAGTTTCAAGGAACCAAAACAGTTCTTTTTCCCATCATAGATATTTTGCAAATATGTATAAGAAACATATTCACCTAAGTTACTGTCTCATGGCAAGGTGTCCAGTTGGTACCTCATTAGAGGTGAATCTCATCTCCTGTAACTTGGTGAGTAGATTAATGAATCATTCCAGTATGCTTTAGTACAAAAGGATCAGACGATAATTATCTTCCTTGTCTGCTTTGAGAGCTCAAGATTTTTACAGATCACTATTTTCATCAAGTCCTGAAAAACTGATGTTGTTTCCTGCAAGCAGTGGAAAAGTGGTGGCTTTTTAAGGTTCTCGGTTTGTTGTTATTGTTGTTGAGTCGCTAAATTGTGTCCCACTCTTTTGCGACCCTATGCACTATAGCTCGCCAGGCTCCTCTTTCTATGGGATTTTCCAGGCAAGAATACTGGAATGTGTTTTCATTTCATTCTCCAGGGGATCTTCCCAACCCAGGGATCGAACCTGTGTCTCCTGGGCCTCTGCGCTGACAGGTGGATTCTTTACCACTGAGCCATTAGTGTTCTCTGGGCCCATGTACAAAATAAGAGAGAGTTAATCTTCCCTAGCTTCTGGCCTGGCTCTCTTGAGCCAGGGTGCTCCGAGGAACCACCTGCTTCTCTTCTGCAAGGGGATTCATATGGTGGCCCCTGAGGGAATTCTGCCCAATTTCAAATTAGAGCTGACCCTTGAACAAGGTGAGGATTAATCCTTGTATAACTTGTAGTTGGCTCTTCACTTCTGCATCTGTGGATTCAACCAACCAAGGACCATGTAGTGCTGTAATATTTACTGTTGAAAAAAATCCATGTATAAGTGGACCATGCAGTTCAAACCCGCATTATTCAAGGGTCAACCACACTTAGTTATTATGAGACCGTCACCTCAAAATCTTTCTGTTTACTTTTTTAATCAAGTATGTAATTCTACTAACACAGCTTAGCACATAGTATTAATAGTAGGGTTTGGTTTTTTTCCCTTCTATTTCCCCCAGTCAGAGTCCTCCCTCTCTTTGAGAATGATAGCTGCATTTAATTTAGGAATATATCTTTCAAATAAAGCAGAAAGTTTACTTTGACAGATAGTCCCTGAACCCATGAGAACTCTGACTTTTTTCTATAGTATCCAGTAACTTTAAGGTTGTCTGGGTGAGAAGCTGGATAGAAATAAGGGAATTAGAGTAGAAACCTCATCTTATAAGGCCTGTATAAAGACTTGAGAAGTAGAACAGATGAACATTCTAGCATGTGTGTTTTCACTTGAATTTCTCGGATCAAATACAAATAACTACCTTCCCACAACTCCCTTTCAGTAGCCAACAGCGTTTGTTATTTGGTGGTACATGTAATATTTTTAAGGCAGATAATGGTTATAGCAAACCAGCTCAACCATTATGTTAAATAATGGATAACCAGTAGAGTTGAAGGGGGAATAACTGGATAGTGGACTCTTTTTTTTCCCTTCCACTGAGTATTCTGGTGAGTTCTACTCATTCTCATTCACTAAATCAGCGATAAGTTAGTGTCATCAAAGCTAAGCATTCTGCAGAAGACAAATGCACTCTCCTAGGTGGTCACTTCAGATTCTTCTCCTCCAATTTGCATTTCCTCTGGGAGATCAGCCTTTTGGGTTATAAAATGCATTTGTGATAACAAGAAAATGTAGGCTCTCCTGGCAGTGTAAAATACATTTGTTTAGCCCGAGCACCAGTTAAATTGAATGATGCTAACCTAAAACAACGTTTTAAAAGAGAAAAATGGTATGTATGTGCATGTGTGTTTGAGTGTATGCAGGACTTTATTTATACAAGCTCATTTCTTTTGTATCAAAAATTGATACCCTGGGACTTTCTTGGCGGTCTAGTGGTTAAGACACCATGCTTCCAATGCAAGGGATGCCTGTTTGATCCCTGGTCTGGGAACTAAGATCCCACATGCCATGTGGTGTGGCTCCCTCCCCACCCCTCCAAAAATAAATAAAAATAAATTTTTAAATAAAATTTTTAAAAGGACAGGACTTCCCTATAGCTCAGATGGTAAAGAATCTGCCTGCAATGCAGGAAACCCAAGTTTGATCCCTGGGTCAGGAAGATCTCCTGGAGAAGGAAATGGCAACCCACTCCAGTATTCTTGCTTGGAGAATCTGGACAGAGGGGCCTGGTGGGCTACAGTCCAAGGGGTTGCAAAGAGTCAGACACACTAAGCGACTAACACACCAAAAAAGGGCAGTGCCTGGCATGTACGTGGGGTTTTATTTGTTAAATACATTTTTTGTTAAATGTAGACGTTACTGAGTTGCTAGCTTTGATGCTTTCTCTAAAGTAACACTTTAAAATGCCAATTTAAAGTAAGTTTTGTGCTTTTAACTGTTTACCAAAAAATTCATCTTTATTATTGCAGATGTGAAAAATGTGGAAAAGCACAAAGAAGCATTAATCACAGTCCCACTACTCAGAAACAATCATAGTTAATTTACCGTTTTGGTGTGTATATAGCCTTCACGTCTTTTCTCAGTCAGTGCATATATTTTATAAAGCAAATCATTTTAAAAAGAACATTAACATTGTTGCAGAAACAGTACATTAATTTTCAAATGCTTCATGTGTAACTTCTCTGTGTTAGTGAGAGCTAATATATTAGGACTGGGCAGTCATTAAAAAATTTGAAGAAATTTTATTAATTTTTCAAATTTGCTCTAAAGGTGAAGCAATTTGTTTAGGTTAAAACCGTTTGCCCAAACTCAGTTTGTCTAGTTTCATTTAATCACTTGTTAAATATCTCTTTTCTTACACTGCCTTTCTCCAACATTCCTGCCCTTTTATATGAAATGCCCTCTCCTTCTTGAAGCCTTTCCAGATCCCCTCATAAGAACATGACCTTGATCTCCAAAATTCAAGGGTACTTGGTACTCCATATGACCTCACTCTCCCCACCTTCATCATCTTGTAAGCAGATGGGGTAGGAGGTCCTTAGAGGGAGAGAACCAGACCTAAACTTTTAGAACTAAGAGAAGCCATTTTAGGCTGGAGCTATTTTGTGATCTTGGCTACAGTTCTTTGCAAAATAGTCTCAGTAGTCAATGATTTTAAGGCAACGAAAGAATGTGAAAATAAACAACTATTACCAAGTCAGGGAGATAACCATATCAGAGTGTCAGAAGACAATGGAACAGTTGTAAAGACTCACAGTTCTCTTTCAAAGGCAAAGATTAGCCTGAAGCATATTTTTGAGCCCTTCTGCAGAATTCAACCCCCGCCCCACTCCTTACTCCTCAATCATCAAATCGACTAGAACCCAAAGAATGACGAAGCTGACCCTTTCTGACGCTTATAACTTCTTCAGTCATCGAGAGCTGAACTGTATCATCCTTTGCTTCAGTTCTAGGCTGAATTCTCCCCTGCTCAAGACCCTTCATGAATATGCATATACCATCCAAACCCCTTCATGAATATGCATATACCCTTAGCTTAGAACTTTTTTTTTTTAAGTGTTTTCAATTTTGTTGTTTAAGGAGACACTACTTTGGAAAATATCTGTGGTATTCTTACTTGCTGCGAGAATCCTTCCTTCTCCCACTCTGGCTTGGTTGTATCTTTTGGCTTGACAACCCCAAGAGTCAGATTGGAGTAACAATCTGATTTTTTCCCTCCCTTCTAATAATGGCCTCTTAAGAGAGGGCAAAAATCATAGCTTTTTATCCAAACATTGTACCCAGAGCCTGATTCAGTGCCTCTGACACAGTAGGCATTGTCTGCTGAATTAGGCAGCATTAATGTATGTCCCATGGACAGTAATGAGCTAGTGTCATTTTCATATATGACACATAGAAAATAATTGTATGAGTTGCCAGAGTCCAATTCATGGCCAGCCGTGGTCTGGGTTTCTTTTTATGATGATGCCAATATGATTGGCAGAGACAAATTTTAATTCCATGTTTAAAGCCAAATTGCAGTTGGCTTGGGTTCCTTTGGACATATGAATGATGCCATTGTTTCTGTTGGTGTTTCAGCTCTATATTCTCTCTCAGTTTTTCTCGTGCTTCAGTGCCTTTAGGACAGACGAGAATTGGTAAAGGACAGGTGCAATCAAGGTTACTTCCCGTGGAGATAAAGGCTCAGCTCATAGCACTGTCCTCACCCCGGGGTCCCCCAACATCTTGCACTCCTGGCCTTCAAGTCTGCGGCATCAGTCAAAGTCAAGGAAATTGAGTCAGAGGGCATCAGCTTAATGGAATAACAATCCTGGGGCGTGGTTTCCCTGTGCCATTCAGGAGGGAGGGTGAGCTAGGAGCCCAAAACCTATCTTCTGATTCAGAGATGAGCAGATCATTCAAATCCCAGCATTCCTACTGTCAGTGGGAGACAAGTTTCTTACTTCTCAAGTCTTGGTTTCTCTCTCTGGAAAAAAGAGTACAGATAAAAATCTGTTTCAGAAGCTTATTGTAAAGATTCAGTTCAGTTCAATTGCTCAGTTGTGTCCGACTCTTTGCGAGCCCTTGGACTGCAGCACCCCAGGCTTCCCTGTCCATCACCAACTCCCAGAGCTTGCTGAAACTCGTATCCGTGAAGTTGGTGATGCCATCCAACCATCTCATCCTTTGTTGTCCCCTTCTCCTCCTGCCTTCAATCTTTTCCAGAATCAGAGTCTTTTCCAGTGAGTCAGTTCTTCACATCAGGTGGCCAAACTATTGGAGTTTCAGCTTCAGCATCAGTCCTTCCAGTGAATATTCAGGACTGATTTCCTTTAGGATGGACTGGTTGGATCTCTTTGCAGTCCAAGGCACTTTTAAGATTCTTCAACACCACAGTTCAAAAGCATCAGTTCTTTGGTGCTCAGCTTTCTTTATAGTCCAACTCTCACCTCCATACATGACTACTGGAAAAGCCATAGCTTTGACTAGATGGACAGTTGTTGGCAAAGTAATATCTCTGCTTTTTAGTATGCTGTCTAGATTCTTCCAAGGAGCAAGCGTCTTTAAATTTCATGGCTGCAGTCACTATCTGCAGTGACTTTGGATCCCAAGAAAACAGTCTCACTATTTCCATTGTTTCCCCATTTATTTGCCAAGATTAAATTATAAAGATTAAAGGAGGTAATTCAATGCTTTTAGCACAGTATCTGACAGAAATGTGTGTGTTAATCACTCAGTTGTGGCCGACTCTTTGTGACCCCATGGACTAGAGCCCACCAGACTCCTCTGTCCATGGAAGTCTCCAGGCAAGAATACCGGAGTGGGTTGTCATTTCCTTCTCTAGGGATCTTCCCAACCCAGGGATTGAACCCGGGTCTCCTGCATTGCAGGTGGATGCTTTTCTGTCTGAGTTACTAGGGAAGAAATGAATTCTATTATTATTAAAATTGAACAGGAACCAATAATAGTGTGTGTATGTTGTTCTTTTTATTGTTCTGTCGCTGTCAGACTCTTTTGACCCCATGAACTGCAGCATGCCAGGCATCCCTGTCCTTCACTGTCTCCTGAAGTTTGCTCAAGTTCATGTCCGTTGAGTCCGTGATGCTATCTAACCATCCTATCCTCAGTTGGCCCCTTCTCCTCCTGCCCTCCATCTTTCCCAGCATTAGGGTATTTTCCAGTGAGTCAGTTCTTCGCATCAGGTGGCCAAAGAATTAGAGCTTTAACTTCAGCATCAGTACTTCCAATGAATAGCCAGGGTTGATTTCCTTCAGGGTTGAATGGTTGGATCTCCTTGTAGTCCAAGGGACTCTCAAGAGTCTTCTCCAGCATATATAAGGTGTGACCTGAAAAACGGTGAACTCCTGTTAGCTAGATGATTCAAACTGCAAATAGGCCACATCTGAAATACCGCCCCACCACCACAGGGACACTAAAACCCATGACCTTGGGCATGGACAGGGTGTAACCTAAGATACAGCAAGGAGGAACAGTATGAGCAACTTTTGCCCTTCCCTCACCTGGGTGGCTCCTGAAACTGCCCAGCTGCAATCTGTATCTCCAGCCTTTCTAGAGGATCCTGAGGGGGTCTGACCAGGGAGAAGAGTGGCAGGGAGGGTGCAACTGAGAGCCAGGGAATGCTGGGCAACTTCAGAGGAAAGATTGGGTGTCTGGGGAACAGGTGGGTGGGATGTATGATGCTGCCAGGTTTAGCGGACTGAAATGAAATTCTTGGTCCTTATGATCTAGGGCTGAAGTTGAGAGCAACTTGGTCTCTTTAAACCAAAACAGTGGCTGAAAAAAAAAGCGCTTGGAACTTAGCCGAGAAAGGACAAAGAGGGCAGTCATCCATGCATGGTTGTTTGGAACTGGGATACTGGTTGAGGTGAGAGAGCTTAAGAACTCAGGATGTGAAGGGTCTGTGCTGTGTTGCTGTGCTCAGTCATGTCCTCTGTGGACTGTAGCCTGCCAGGCTTCCTTGTCCATGGAATTCTCCAGGCAGGAATACTGGAGTACATTGCCATTTCCATCTTCAAGGGATCTGCCCAACCCAGGGATCGAACTCGTGTTTCTTGAGTCTCCAGAGTCTGCTTTATTGACAGGCAGATTCTTTACCACTGTTCCACTGGGAAATCCCATATAAAGGGTCACTCTGTTGCAATTACCTAACAAATGTTTCCTTTGTATTTGAAACTTTCTGGAGTTAGAAGGGGTCGTTGGAAATTTAATGCATTTTTAAAAATACGATGTTTAGATCAAAGAGGCCGTGCCCATGAAAGGAGAAGGAAAGTGAATCATGGCAAACCATATTTCAGGAGCTTTATAATCTGATTCAGAAATGACTACTGTGGATTCAGCTCTTACACATTGCTGAGTAGAGTCTCCATCCACTTAGTCATTCATGCATACAGTCATTGTTTTGGACTATTTAAGTGTCAGGCACTGTGCTAAGAGCTGGGAAAACAGACATAAATAGAAGACACATCAGTAGGCATTCAAGAATAATTAGTTGTGCAAAATGAATCAATATACGATTCCCCATAACTATCTATTATAAATAAATATTTATAATAAGGTATTAGCAACCTCACAATTATTTACAAAGCATCGAGGTAAATAAAATAGTTATCATCTTCCAGCCAGGAGAGGGTAGAGGGAGGAAGATCAAAAAATGTTTCATAAGAAGCAGTTTGTTTAAGCTGAGTCTTCAGTGATGTCTAGATGAAAAATAAATGCATTCTGGATACAAAGAAGAGTATGTTTCAGAAATTACCTTTTATCTGAATTATATGAGTGTAAGAGTTGAATGAAGGGTAGGAAAAGGAAGAGGGGTAGATGAAGTCATGTGAGTTGGAGGAAAAAGGTGGCGTGGCGGACGGGGGAATATGGGACTGGAGTCTAATAGACTGAGTTTGAACCCCATCTCTGCCAGGATGAATGAATAACTGCTTTGTGACCTTGGAAATCATCTCTAAGATTTCATGTCTTCATCCATTACCATGAAGAACTCACAGTATCTTGTGGGGTTGTAGTGAGAAGCTGTGGCCATGTGAGTGAAATTCTGGATACATAGAAGTTACTTAGTCTTTAAACACCATGAGACTTCCTTGGTGGTCCAGTCTAAGACTACGCGCACACTCCCAATGCTGGGGACCCCGGGTTCAATCCGTAATCAGGGACCTAGATTCCACATGCTGCAACTTAAGAGTTTGCACGCTGCACTAAAAGACCCCACATGCCACAGTTAAAAATAAATAAGTAAATAAACAGGATGCTAAGGAATTTGTGCTTCAGTTTGCTTGTTCCAAGGAGCCAATAAGGATTTTAATCAGCAAAGCAGCCTAGCGTGCATTCACATTCTGGTTTATTGAGAAAAATAGAACTGACACGATAGGAGCAAGTTGCTTAACCTCTAAGTCTTTGTTCATCTAGAAAATGGAGACAGTAATAGAATTTACCTCCTCACTTTATTATAAAGATTAAATGAAATCACGAACAGCCTTTAGCACTGTGTCTAACTCAGTAGTAATCTCTCAATATGTATTCATTATTATCTTTATCTTCTATATAGGGATGAGGCTGAACGCAAAAAGACCAGCCATCCAGGAGGCCTTTGTTAGGGTCCAACTAGGAATCGAGATGGGGCCATACCTTGTGAGATGGACTGGGTAGCCAGGTAATGGATATTTAAAAAGTAGAATCAATCAACAGGCCTGGAATCACTGAATGTGGAAGATAAGCATGTTTCACAGCATGCTTTTTCCTCTATGGCATAAAAACTGTAGCTGAACTAATTTTCCTAAAGTATGTATGTGCTTAGTCACTCAGTCATGTCCAACTCTTTTGTGATCCCATGGACTATAGTGCGCCAGGCTCCTCTGTCCATGGGATTCTCCAGGCAAGAATACTGGAATGGGTTACCATTTCCTCCTCCAGGGGATTGTCCTGACCCAGAGATCAAACTCGTGTCTCTTGCATCTCCTGCACTGGCAGGAGGATTTTTTACCACCTCGACACCTGGGAAGCCCTCCTGAGGTATGCATTTCTGTTTAAAGGCATCCATTTCCAGTCAGGTCTACGCTTCCTGGAAGTCCCTATTAATGAACCATTTTTCTGAGTGTCACAAAGGAAGGGGTCGCTTTGAGTTCAGCAGAATTGGAACAAGTAGGAGAGACCACAGTTGGATTGAACAAATCAACAGAAGTCCAGCAGGAGCTGTGACTTCCAATATGTACCAGACCTGCTCCCCTCTACCCTGCACACAAATCTAAATATATTAGAAGGATTATTAACAACATTGAACAGTTTAACAGAAATCAGCCTAAGCAATGCAAACCATCTGGATATAGCTAGAATCAACTGTTCTGTCTTCACTAGAAAAATGGTTTAAATTATCTCTGGTTCTCCAAAAGAAGGAGATTCAAAACAGAAACTGGCTTCCTTACAAATAAAGAGCCATAAGTCAGAGTCGTTGAACTGGCAGCAACTAACTTCTCAGATCACTGCAGTGGCCTGATGTGGAAGATTTGGCCACCACCTCCCAAACCTTTACAAAGCCCTAATTCTTGTTGGAACTTTAATCTGGAAGAAACTTACAACATCTGATGCAAAATCCCTTACATTCAGGAAGGGCCACCCTCACACTTCTCAGACCTGTGAACATGTGTGAATTTCCAGGATTTCCTATTCTTGTCTTTGACAGCAGTTCTTGTCTTTGACAGCAATTCTTTATGAAAAGGATATATGAAACTCTGCATGTTACAGTTTAAGGCCACCCCGTTTCACTCTCATTTAATCAGTTAAGAACTGCAGATCATCATACATTCTGTTGCAGTGCTGGCCTCTAGGTTTTTTTTAGAGACTTTTTTGGTTGTGGTTTTTTTTTTTTTTTTTGATGTGCACCATTTTTAAAGGCTTTATTGAATTTGTTACAATGCTGCTTCTATTCTATGTTTTGGTTTTTTGGCCCCCAGGCATGCAGGATCTCAGTTCCCAGTCAGGAATTCTGCATTGGAAGGTGAAGTCTTAACCACTGAACCACCAGGGAAGGCCCTGCAGCCTCTTTTAAGATTCTGCTCAGTTTTCTAAAAGTTTCATAGTGTTTTTCCAGCCTCTCAATTATTTGTGAGTTTTCTGTCCCATTGGCTCTTCATGAGCGGGTCTCATATATCCCAGAATTTTACTTTCCCACTGTGTGCTGATAACCACCAAGCTTCTCATCTCTTTCAAAATGTGTGTATATTGTTGCCTGTGGAATAACTATGGATCTGTCCCACCCACAGGTATCTCAAAAGTCCTAGTTTTCCTCCCAACCCGACAGTAGCTATTGCTCCTGTATTCTGCTTGAGAGGAATCGTGATCTAAGAACCTTGTTCCGAGTAGGGGTAACCAAGAGTGTGCTAATCTTTTAAGACAATCATCACAAGCATACAGTGATCTATATACAAAGATACTCATCATAAGGTAGTGCTAAAATTGGGCTTCCCAGGTGGCGCGGTGGTAACGAATCTGCCTGCCAATGCAGGAGACACAGGAGACTCAGGTTCAATCCCTGGGTTGGGAAGATCCCCTAGAGGAGGAAATGGCAACCTGCCCCAGTATTCTTGCTGGGAAAATTCCATGGACAGAGGAGCTTGGTGGGCTACAGTCCATGGAGTCACAAAGAGTCAGACTCGGCTGAACACACACAGTGCTAAAATTAGGAACCGTCTAGGTGTCCATCAATAAGAAATCAACTAAATTGTGCTCATAAATAATAATGAAAGTGAAAGTGTTAGTCACTCAGTTGTGCCCAACTCTCTGCGACCCTATAGACTGCAGGCAACCAGGCTTCTCTGTCCATGGGATTTTCCAGACAAAGATATTGGAATGGTTTGCCATTTCCTTCTCCAGGGGATCTTTCCAACCCATGGATCTAACCTGAGTCTTCTGCACTGTAGGCAGATTCTTTACTGACTGAGCTACCAACAATTAATAATAATAATAGTTTGACATTTACTTCGTCCTTGCTAAAGTTGACTATGCCAAAGCCTTTGACTGTGTGGATCACAATAAACTGTGGAAAATTCTGAGAGAGATGGGAATACCAGACCACCTGACCTGCCTCTTGAGAAATCTGTATGCAGGTCAGGAAGCAACAGTTAGAACTGGACATGGAACAACAGACTGGTTCCAAATAGGAAAAGGAATGTGTCAAGGCTGTATATTGTCACCCTGCTTATTTAACTTCTATGCAGAGTACATCATGAGAAACGCTGGACTGGAAGAAACACAAGCTGGAATCAAGATTGCCAGGAGAAATATCAATAACCTCAGATATGCAGATGATACCACCCTTATGGCAGAAAGTGAAGAGGAACTAAAAAGCTTCTTGATGAAAGTGAAAGAGGAGAGTGAAAAAGTTGGCTTAGAGCTCAACATTCAGAAAACGAAGATCATGGCATCCGGTCCCATCACTTCATGGGAAATAGATGGGGAAACAGTGGAAACAGTGTCGGACTTTATTTTTGGGGGCTCCAAAATCACTGCAGATGGTGACTGAAGCCATGAAATTAAAAGACGCTTACTCCTTGGAAGAAAAGGTATGACCAACCTAGATAGCATATTCAAAAGCAGAGACATTTCTTTGCCGACTAAGGTCCGTCTAATCAAGGCTATGGTTTTTCCAGTAGTCATGTATGGATGTGAGAGTTGGTCTGTGAAGAAGGCTGAGCGCCAAAGAATTGATGCTTTTGAACTGTGGTGTTGGAGAAGACTCTTGAGAGTCCCTTGGACTGCAAGGACATCCAACCAGTACATTCTGAAGGAGATCAGCTCTGGGATTTCTTTGGAAGGAATGATGCTAAAGCTGAAACTCCAGTACTTTGGCCACCTCATGCAAAGAGTTGACTTATTGGAAAAGACTCTGATGCTGGGAGGGATTGAGGGCAGAAGGAGAAGGGGACGACAGAGGATGAGATGGCTGGATGGCATCACTGATTCGATGGATGTGAGTCTGAGTGAACTCCGGGAGTTGGTGATGGACAGGGAGGCCTGGCGTGCTGCGATTCATGGGGTCGCAAAGAGTCAGACACAACTGAGTGACTGAACTGAACTGAAAGTTGGTAGGCCTAGTTCTAAGAACTTTATATATATTGTGCCCCTTAAATCATTACAACTCTGTTTATATTTATTCAGGGGAATTGACACAGCCCGTTTTAAAGGATGCTATAGATCTAACTTATATTGAAAAATACTCTTGAAATTTTGTAAAGTGAGAAAAAATTGCGAAGGTATATGTAATAGCACAGTATTAAAACACATCAAAGGGTAGATGTGGATATATACAATAAGTAGTTTCTCATTACAAGCATTTTGCAGTTTCAACATGAACAACTTTTTAGTTACCATGTCTTAGTTAAGTAACACTGATTCCCCAGCAGCGCTTTTCAAATGTCAGTTGCTACAGTCTATTACTGTGAAAAGTGAAGTACAAACTTTGCTGCTAATTCTTCACTCCACAAATCACCATGTAAGTAACAGATACAAATCCTGTGACAAATCACATCAGTCAGTCCTTTCAGTGTTGATCAGTGATTGGCCATTGCATATTTGTTATTAAGTCCATGCAAGCATGTGACATTACTTTGCCAACAAAGGTCCGACTAGTCAAAGCTATGATTTTTCCAGTGGTCATATATGGATGTGAGAGTTGGACACATCCAAAAAGAGCTGAGCACTGGAGAATTGATGCTTTTGAACTGTGGTGTTGGAGAAGACTCTTGAGAGTGCCTTGGACTGCAAGGAGATCCAACCAGTCCATCCTAAAGGAAATCAGTCCTGAATATTCATTGGAAGGACTGATGCTGAAGCTGAAACTCCAATACTTTGGCCACCTGATGAGAAGAACTAACTCACCATTCCCTGATGCTGGGAAAGGTTGAGGGCGGGAGGAGAAGGGGATGATAGAGAATGAGATGGTTGGATGGCATCACCGACTCAATGGACATGCGTCTGAGTAAACTCCAGGAGTTGGTGATGGACAGGGAGGCCTGGTGTGCTGTGGTGGAAGGGGTCACAAAGAGTTGGACACGACTGAGTAACTGAACTGAACTGAAGCATATGGTTGTGAAGGGTACAATGTTGGAACCTGATCCAAAATTAGAAAAGAATGGAACAGTTGGCCAAGGAGTAGAAAAGATGCTCACTCCATATCATATAACTTATATAACAAGAAGCAAGCAACTCCTTGTCAAACTACTCTTATGTTTTTTATCTGTTTTAAAAAAAAGGGACTTCTCAGTGTTTCTAATGTTTTAAATTACAGTGTACTAAATAAATATTAACTTTATCACTTTTTCCATTTCACTATACATTTATACCAAAGCCTTGACAAAAACTTTTAAAGATCACAAAGTAATCATAATTTTCCCCATTGATTATTAAGATCACTTTAGAGTTTTATGGCCTTCATGCCTGTGAAAAGCAAGGATTGCCTGTGTATAGTAGTAAAATACAAAAAGTCCTTTAGATGACATTAAGATGCTAACAAGATTATTTGGGGATGGTTGCATTACTGATGACTTTTTTATTATTATTATTTCTTCTTTATATGGTGAAGGACAGGGAAGCCTGGCATGCTGCAATCCATGGGGTTGCAAATAGTTGGACACAAATGAGTGACTGAACAACAACTACAAGGAATAGAGATGTTTAAAATCCAGCCTAGTTGGTTAGGCATCTGTTTCTTTAAACATGTATTTTTGAGTTTCAACAACTGGAAGGAATTTGGTGAGTACTGAACACTGAAGAAAGAAAAAGATGAAGGTCGCGGAGCACTGCTAATATCTGCCACGTTACACACAATTTTTGCTCTGTATGTCAAATATAATAAAGATACAAAAAAAAAAAAAAAAGGAGACTACTGGAGAGAAAGCTAGGAATTCCTTCTGGAAAAACTGAAGCGGGCCTCTGGCTTCTTATACTCTAGAATTAAAGTTTTCCCCTAAAGGAAAAATGGATCCTAATCGGCCACCAAATTTTATCCTGGGAATTACTAAAACCTAGAGCCCATTTTCTAGAACCAATTTTAGTTCTGGGTCTCACAAACAAAAAAGGCAAAGCTAATAAAGTAAGGGGAAAATGTGTGAAATCTTTCACCAAAAATTATTCAGATACTGATTCCTTCTGTCATTGAAGCTGGACCACAGGGAATTCATCCTGATTTGTCTTGTTTTTTTTTAATTTTTTTAATTTTTTTAATTTTTTTAATTTTAAAATCTTTAATTCTTACATGTGTTCCCAAACATGAACCCCCCTCCCACCTCCCTCCTCATAACATCTCTGTGTTTTCCATACCACTTTTTACACAAGCCAAACATTTTGTAGTCAGAGTGTTGAATAGCCAGGAGCACAGATGCAGCCTGCCCTGCCCCTGGGCCCAGGGATGTGACTGATACAGGCTGCTCCTGAATGCTGCCTGTCTGCCTTATCACTCCTTATGTTTTGCCTTCAGTTTTCAGAGTTTTCAAATGAAAGTTTTATGTATTTATATGGTGGTTTAAATTTTAGCAATGTCCCCGAGCACATTGCAGTTGTGAGTGACCTTATTAGAAGTCTTATTATTATTATCTCTTATTATAAGTCATTATAAGACTGACAGCATCAAGTAGGGACACCTTCTAACATCAGTAAATGGAATTCAGAAAGAAAATCTGAATACTGCATGAAAGAATTGTACGACTGGGCTTTTTTTCTGATCTCTTCAGTGAACTCTTGTTGGTTAATCTTTTCACTTGGGGACCTCATATATAGCACTTTTCTTACCTGTTGAGAAATGATGATAAATGAAGAGCTTCACTAGTGTCTTGGCAAGGGAGCCTCTCTGATGTTTGCTCCCGAGAACCTATCTCTAGGAAGCAATGTAGACAGCGTTTCCCAAAGTGTACTTTGTGGCTCCAATGGTAAAGAATCTCCTGCAATGCAGGAGACTTGAGTTTGATCCCTGGGTCAGGAAGATCCCCTGGAGAAAGGAATGGCAACCCACTCCAATATTCTTGCCTGAAGAATTTCATGGACAGAGGAGGCTGGAGAACTACAGTTCATGAGGTTGCAAAGAGTCAGACACGACTAAGTGACTAACACTTTCACTGTCACTGTGGCAAGGAGGTAACATCAGTTGAATCATCTAGTGAAAACTTACCCCTTGGCAGTTTTCTTTAAACCTTAATTTCAAAACCAAGTCTTCAATCCCATGAAAGTGAAAGAAAGATGTGAAAGTGTTAGTTGCTCAGTCGTGTCCAACTCTGCGACCCCATGGACTATAGCCCGCCAGGCTCCTCTGTCCATGGAATTCTCTTGGCAAGAATACTGGAGTGGGTTTCCATTCCCTTCTCCAGGGGACCTTTCTAACCCAGGGATTGAACGTGGGTCTCCTGCACTGCAGGCGGACTCTTTACTATCTGATCCACCAAGGGAAACCCACTCCCCATAACGACTCACTAAATCTTTTTTTTTAACCAATAATAGGGTCCAAGCTTGGACCTTTCAGCAGACTAGAATATCCAACTAGAATTTCATAGCAATGTTTAGTTTTGTTTTCTTTCTGTGTGGTAGTGATTTATTTATTTTTAAAAAGTGAGGGCTTCCCTGGTGGGCTAGTGGTTAAGAATCTGCCTGTCAATGCAGGGGACATGAACAGGTTCAGTCCCTGGCCTGGGAGGATCCCACATGCCTTAGAGCAACCAAGCCCACGCACCACAACACCTGAAGCCCGTGCACCTAGAGCTGTGCTCTGCAACGAGAAAAGCCACCACAGTGAGAAGCCTGAGCTCTGTAACTAGAGAGTGCCCCCTGCTCGCTGCAACCAGAGAAAGCCTGTGCAGCAGTGAACACCCAGCCCAGTCAAAAATAAATAAATAAGTCTTTAAAATAAATGAGTTCCTTTAAAGATAGATATTGAGAAAACAGTATGAGCCAGTGTTTCGTGAATATAGCTAAACATTTTGCCAGTGGTCTTTGAAGACCTAAAGTTTGGAATATCAATAATTTGAACAAATTGTAGGCTAGGCGTCAAAAGGCCTAGATTTATATTTGGGGTCTTTGTAACTTTAACATGGTTGCAAGCCCTCAGCCTGTCTGTCTCAATGTTCTTATCAACTAATTTTTAGGTTAGGCTGTATGTGATTTGCAGTAATAGCTAAGAGACTTTCCTTTAAACTTGAATGTTCCCAAATAATTTACATACACCATTGAATCTTCGCAACCACGATAAGGTAGGTTTGCAGAAAATGGAGCCAAGATACGGAAAGATTTTGCCCCAAGAGAATTTTTTTTTTCAGCTTATTTTTGGCAGTGCTGGGTCTTTATTGCTGTGTGGGCTTTCTCTAGTCGCTGCGGTGAGCGGGGACTACTCTCGAGTTGTGGTGCACCGGCATCTCATTGTGGTGGCCTCTTTTGCTGTGGAGCATAGGCTCTAGGTGTGGGCAGGCTTCAGTAGTGGCAGCACGTGGGCTGGGTAGTTACAGTGCCTGGGCTTAGTTGTTCTGTGGCGTGTGGAATCTTCCCAGATCAGGGATCGAACCCGTGTCCCCCGCATTGGCAGGCAAATCCTTATCCACTGGGCCACAGGGAAGTCTCCTAAGAGGATACATTGAGTAGTATGAAACCAGGAATCAAATGCAGATAGTCAGGCCCTAGACTCCATATTCCTCACTGTGAAGATCAACAAGGTAGGGTCTCAGGAAGCTCTGCAACATTTGTTTTAAATTCCAGAGATTCAATGTGCCCATCACCTTCCCCCAGATTATATTCCAACCATACCATTTTATGTGGTGGAAACTGCATCAGCCTTAATGTGGACCTGATGGGTGAAGCAGTGCAGATGAGTGGCCTGAAGGAGAAGATCTGTCCATCTGTCGGCTGCCCTTCTGGCTGCAAAGTGGAAGAATGAGCACTCTTCCCAGTGCTGTCAGAAGGGAGAGAGACCATTTCCATCCAAAGCCAGGGAGCTTTGGATGTTGTGGGATCACTGAAAACATTCTCCAAGTCCTATTTCTCCAAAGTGCAGATGATCACAGTGCATTATGGATAGTCTCTGCCACTCATCCTCATTTCCCACATCCGCTCCCAGGAGTTGGACAGGGAAGCCTGGTCTGCCGCAGTCCATGGGGTCACAAAGAGTCAGACATGACTGAGCGACTGAACTGAACTGAATTCCCATCAAATACACCTGTATATATCTTTATGATCTAAAGATTAGTCAATCATAATTGCATTTTATACACCCAGTGAAAACTGTAAAAAGTATTGGCTTTTTCTTGGCCTGACCCCATTGTGCTCTGTAGAGGAAATTCTCAGGCACGTTCTAGAATAAGGCATTTTTATCTGGTTAAAAGGCCTCATGAAGGCCAACTAGCAAATTTTCTGTTGCTATTAGTTTACACACTGAAGTATAAGTGTCTCAGAAGGTCCAAATTAAAAAAAATAAATTTCAAAGCTATTGTAATTTAAAACTTTAAAAAAATCTTTGCCAGGCTATGTTAGAAAATGATTTTATCCCTGGTGTAAAAAATTAAATATTTCTATATAGGCATGATCCATGACTTCCTAATTATTTTTTAAGGCAGGAAGGCAGTTTTTAGTAATACATCTAGTTTTGCCTATCTGCTTCATTTTATTATTAGGAACAGATACACAAGTTTCAGTAAATTTGACCCATACTGAGCACCCAACATATATCTTTCTTTGGGGAGTTGTGTTATTAGAGAGAAGCCTCTGTTAACTTATGTCCTTGTTTATTTTGAAATTAAAGTATAAAGTAATTTTATTCTAAATGTATGCACAGATTGGAGAAAGCAATGGCACCCCACTCCAGTATTCTTGCCTGGAAAATCCCACGGAAGGAGGAGCCTGGTGGGCTGCAGCCCATGGGGTCACTAAGAGTCGGACACAACTGAGCAACTTCACTTTCACTTTTCATTTTCATGCATTGTAGAAGGAAATGGCAACCCACTCTAGTGTTCTTGCCTGGAGAGTCCCAGGGACGGGGGAGCCTGGTGGGCTGCCATCTATGGGGTCATACAGAGTCAGACAGGACTGAAGCGACTTAGCAGCAGCAGCATACACACCGATTCCAGAGCATGTGGGCATGGAAGGCTGATGCTAATACTTATTGGCATGAAGGTACTACTCAGACTATTATTTTTTAAATCTCAGATTACTCTGGGAGACTGACAGTTGATTGTTTTAATGTGTGGAATTTACTAATCACTTGAATCTCCCATATCTCATTTAGCAGAAATTGGATTTCCGGGGAATTAAATTTTGAGAAAAGGTGTATAGTATTCTATCTTCTAGATCAAACATAGGAAAAGTATTCCTATACTTAGTTCTCATTAAATACCTTTGACATAACCTGCTTGTGATATGAGTATTTTACATCAGAAGAAAAACAGTTATGAAGTTTCCAGTGATTAGCAGAGGCCAGAACAAAACAAATATTGAATCAAATAATCTGATTTCCCGCTTCACAGAGATAGCAATGAGAGAAGGGCCATCAAAACACCACTTAACAAGCACTGAAGTTAAATAATGTGTTGAAAAAAAAATGTGAACACATCCTGCAGGATGGTGAATAAACCACTCTGGGAGTTGCATGTTTATGTGGGGATCTGAGCATAATTTCACGTGACCAAGGTAGATTTAATTGTTAAATATCATTCTTTCAGTTAAGTAACAATATTCCTTTCTTGAGGGTGTATGCAAACCAGATTTACAGTGTAGAGGAGCAGATATGTGGTCTAGGGTTTTAAACTCAACAGAGTGATGACAAGGAAAAATGAAGTACAGAAGCTTTTCAGAAAAACGGAATCAAACTAAGAAGTGAATTTTAAGTCAGAACACATAACTCCATAATTGGTAATGAGCTCTGCCATTACTCACACGGCAGTGCATCTGGGTTATCTCCGGGTATATAGCTGACCCTCAGCTCCGGAACACTGAGCCCTCCCAGGGAAGATCCTGTGTCTGTTATTCTTCCTCGTGTCCTTGTCACCTCAAATAGCATCTGACACAGATTGAGTACCAAGTAATTGTTTGAATTAATGAATTGATTGATCCATTGATGAATGGCTGACCCAGGTAATTGAGATGGCTACACAGAGCCAAAATTCATTTGAAATTATTGGCACCTAAAAGGAATGGTATGACCAGATAAGAGACAATTTTAGGATCTTCTGTGACTCGGAGGCCAAATTAAGGTGACAGGTTTTCAGGAATGAAAGCATGCATGATAGTATAAAGCAAATATATGTCCTAGTGATTTATATGAAAGTTGATAATTAAATGTATGTTATAGCAATTTGTTTCAAACTGATCTATAGGCTTCCTGGGTGGCTCAGTGGTAAAAAGTCAGCCTGTCAGTACAGGAGATTCAGGTTCCATCCTTGGGCCAGGAACGTCCCCTGGAGAAGGAAAGGGCAACCCACTCCAGTATTCTTGCCTAGGAAATCCCATGAACAGAGAAACCTGGTGGGCTACGGTTATATGGTCATAAAGAGTTAGACATGACTTAGCTTCCAAACAACTTACTTCCATCTGCCAGTGGGGATTAAAAAAACAAACAAACCGACATTAAACTAGACTAAGGTTCAATTTCCTAAGTTTCTAGAGATACCCCTTGGAATGCGGAGATGGAGAAAAGGTATGGATGGGATGTGGGACTTGAAACCCTTTTGCTACTACACTCTGGCTGGTATCAAGTGGCTCATTTTGTTTCCAGAGAATTAATGTTGTTTCCAAAAATTAGCTCTCATAAGGCTCATTCAGGTAACCAGTATTGAATATGGAAATGAGATTTTTGTTCATACAAGTCTATTACATTATAGTTTATGAATCACAGTGGCTAGGTGCCAGACTTCCTTTCAAGCTAAGCAGGCTCTTTGCTCTGCTCCTCCAGCTGAGTCTTTTATTTGAAGTGTTTCTTCATCTTGGCTCATTTAGCCACCAACAGAAGTTGCCCTATGGGAGATAACATCTTATGTTTATTTACTTTATAGCATTATCACCTCTGGGCTCATTGCAAGTGAAAAACGTATCAGAAAAGAGAAAAACCTGATTTCAGAAAGCCACGACTCCCTTAACCCTGACGTTGTTTTTGTTCATGCTTATTATTCTACTGAGAGCTAGCACATTTGCCTTCTGATGGGTGGTCTGTGCAAAGAATTAAATGTGTTACTGACATTGGCATCACTTTGGGCAGGTCCAAGTTCAAAATACAGTTACATGTGTGCTTGCTCACTTACACACACACACTCTCACACACACACTTCTTCAAATGAACAAGGAAGAATCTTATCAGTACCTCAGTTCTCTCTGCCAATTCCCGCTAATCCTTCAAGCGTCAGAAACAAGATAATAGCATTGATGGGAGTATTGGAGTAAGTTTGGAAACAATGCAGTGAGCTAGAAGCATCCCTTACTTCATGCTGGAATTTTACCTGAAACTTGTATAACTATACACCCCATCATCTTTTCCTCTTTTCTGACTTTTAATGTTAACACTACATTTTCTTATAAGATCGCCTATCTGTTCTCACCTCCATAAATAGAAATGAACTCTAAAAAATTTTTTATCTGCAAATATTACTCCAAATGACTTTGGCAATAATCTCCACAAAAAATAGAATTAAGAAAAATTCAAAAAATTGTTTAATGTTAACTATTTATAGGAAACAGATTTGCATATGTGTGCATATACTATGTTCTACTCCCAAAGTCCCTAAAGCAAAATTAGAATTCATCAAAGATAACAACATCCTCCACTTAACTGGTAGAAAGGCAGCTCATTAAAATGATGAGGCCCCCTTCCAATCGTGATATGATGAAGTCCACCAGACTCACCAACACACACACAGTGTTGTTTTCAAATGTGAAAGGAAGCTAAGTTCATGAGCCATTGATGAAAGCTTCCATCATAAAAGACAGAGACTATGACAAAGAAACAGAAAAAAAAAAAGAGACAACTTGGGGACAGAAAAATTCCCCCCAAACTATGTGTAGTCATCTTAGAAACATAGGAGAAGAAATTGCATTTATAAAACAAGAACTAAATGTAATTTCTATAAGGTCTAGCAGAGAGCGTAAAAGACCTCTTGCAAATTAGAAATCTAAGAGTAGAAATAAAATAATCTTTGAAAGGGATAAAATCACAAAAGTCTCTTGCTGACTGGAGCAAAATAAAAATTGATGGAAAATAGGAGAGGAGCTATATGAAAATTACAGGACCATATGTCTGACCATATTGAGAGTGATTTTAGAGAGGACTGAAAGAGATTGATCAGAATTAGTGATGGGTACACAGAAAGCAAGGCAAAAAGACAGAAATAAAGCAATTGAACACGACCTAAAACAGTGTGCCTGGTAAAAACACTGTTGATTTCACAGAACATGGGGAAGGACACACAACAGGAGCAACGCGTGCAAAGGACACTGCGATAACATGTTTAAAACATGTCGAAGGTTATCTTTAATAGAACTTTCAAATTTGCAGGACACTATTAGAATTATCTCTCTGCAAATAATCTGTTTATGTCTTCTACGTCCTATGTTCTAGTGTTAGTGATAATGGAGTTCCTGGAGTAGTCATCCATCCCTTTTATGCAGTAACTTAAAATTAGCAACCAAAGTTAGGAACCAGTGTTTGGAAAAGGATGGTATTTTTCCTTTCTAAATGCCCTCTAATTCATGACAAGATCAAAACGTTGCCTTTCTTGGTGCTATGCTGTGTTGCAAATGTACGGCTACTACTGGCTTTTGGTATGTTAATGTTTTACCCAATTTTAAGATATGGTTTTGTATTATTGCATTATATACACCATGCAGTGTATGGTCCACAGGCTTTTCATTAGCTTCCCACCTTAGCAAACCAGAATACCCTTGAATTGCCTTTCCTATGGTTCTGATAAGCTGGACTTGATTATTTTAGTGCTGGCTGTCAGAATTTGGAACTTGGTTTCTTCACGGGCTTCAATTGATAAACCATCGTTTGATAACTTGACAAAGCACTTCTGTGTTGTTGACATTTGTCTCTATATTGTCATTACCAAGGCTGTCTGGGCTGCTGCTAAGTTGCTGCTAAGTCACTTCAGTCGTGTCTGACTCTGTGCGACCCCATAGACGGCAGCCCACCAGGCTCCCCCGTCCCTGGGATTCTCCAGGCAAGAACACTGGAGTGGGCTGCCATTTCCTTCTCCAATGCATGAACGTGAAAAGTGAAAGTGAAGCCACTCAGTCATGTCGACCCTCAGCGACACCATGGACTGCAGCCTTCCAAGATCCTCCATCCATGGGATTTTCCAGGCAAGAGTATTGGAGTGGGGTGCCATTGCCTTCTCTGGGCTAGTTCTCTGTAAAATTTAGTTTTCACACAACTGTAGGTTCTGATTTTTGATTAAATGTTTCAAAGTCAAATGATTTAATCAAATATAAGAAATGAGCTAATGGAATTGATATCTCTTCCATGGAGTCCAATCAAATACTGTCTGTGAAATAAATTAGTAACTGATCATCTCAGAAATTACAAATACAGTTGCATGGTTTTCTATTTTAATTAAGGAGTTGAAATAACATTCCATTATGAATCAATTTCCCTGTTTTAGAATTATCTAGGCCATTTCATGGAGAAGGCAATGGCACCCCACTCCAGTACTCTTGCCTGGAAAATCCCATGGATGGAGAAGCCTGGTGGGCTGCAGTCCATGGGGTGGCTGAGTCGGACATGACTGAATGACTTCACTTTCACTTTTCACTTTCCTGCATTGGAGAAGGAGATGGAAACCCACTCCAGTGTTCTTGCCTGGAGAAGCCCAGGGACGGGGGAGCCTGATGGGCTGCCATCTATGGGGTCTCACAGAGTCGGGCACGACTGAAGTGACTTAACAGGAGCAGCAGCAGGCCATTTCAACATTCTTAACTGGCTCCAGAGCTCTTATGAACCCCTTTTGTTCTTTTGAGTGTGTTTATTCAGAGATATAAAACCTGAAAAATGTAGGAGGGTGATTCTGGTGCCCCATTTCCTTGTCTGAAAATGATAAATGGCAGCACTAAACTAAAATGGAAATTAGGCAAATAAAGGAAGTATGCCAGCAAATGAGAATAAAATGTCTTTAAAAATGGTATTCTATTGAAAACTTTTAGGAAAGAGAAATTAGGAGAAAGTGGTGATTAGATTTATGTTGTGAGTGATCCCAGCAGTAATATGAAGATGATGGTGAAGACGATGAAAGCAGCTAATACTTAGTGCTTACTATCTGAAGTCATTGTCTTCAGTTCTTTTATGTGTACTAACTTATTTAAATCCCACATGAGGAAAGTACAGTAGTATTTCAGGTATACAGTAAGTAGTATTTCAGGTGTAAGTACAGTAGTATTTCAGGTATACAGTAAGCAGTATTTTAGGTGTAAGTACAGTAGTATTACAGGTGAGGAAACTGAAGCATAGATAACTAAGTTGGTCAAAGTCACCAATTGGTGATTGTCTGCAGAAACCCAGATCTGAGCCCCAGAGTGTAGCAAGATTAATCAGGAGTCATTGTAGCAGTGAACATGGGAACAGATAAGGGCTGGACCTATGCCCTGCTTAGCCCAGGGTCAAGTACATTTAAAAAAAAAATGGTATTCCAATATTGTGGTCATTAGGAAGCCTGCTTGAGACTCAATTAGGTTTTAAATTATAGTTTTATGAAATATGCCTTGACATTACTATTCCCTGGTGCCAACCTGGGCATTTCTTCTAGCTTAAAAAAAAAAAAAAAGGCTCAATCATAGACTTCTCGGAGTAAAATCCTATATGGATGTGGTTTTTCTTTTTTAGCCAAAGAAGCATTTATAAATCACTCACTTGATCAAGCCATTAGTATAAATCTGCTAATGGAATCGAGTTCAGAAAGGCACACTGTACAAACAAAGCTTTGTTCAGATCACACGATTGCAGAGATGAACTGACAGTTAAAGATTCAACTGGAATATGGCTTGAAGAGTTATGCTCTGGGGTGTGAAAATACATCTAGTCATGTTAGTGTTAGTTTTGCTCTGATTCCATGCTAATAATGGAGAAATTGTTGACCATTGAGCATTGGTTGCTGTTACGTTGCCATTACATTAAATGCTTCGATCAAAAGTGCTCGAACTTTTGATCGAAGCATTTAATGTAATGGCAACGTTCATGTTTGGGAAAGCATGTAAGAATTAAAGATATTAAAATTTAAAAAATAAAAAACTAAAAAAAAAAAGTGCTCGAACTGTGAACATCTTTGCTACTGAGAAATCATGTCAAGTTTTTAAGTCAGTTGTCATCCTGACAGAGGCAAAACATTTCAAGAATAAAGGGTCTTGTTTCTGACCCCCCAGATCGTCCTAAAGTGGTAACAAAATTTACCAAAGAGCAAAGATTAGAATCGCTGATAGACTGAAAAGTTGCATTTTTTATCCAGGAATTTTTCATCTATTTTTTGTGAGGCAGAGGTTGTGTGAACACCAGATGCCAATCACACAGCACCAGTGGATTTGCAAGATTATCGGACTGGGGAAAAAAATGAAGGTTAAGCACAGGGTACAATGGAGATTACTTATGGTAATGAATTGTATAATTTTTCTAGACAGCGTTGGATTAATGTTCATCCTGAAAAGAGATTACAGGAGATCTGTTTCTGGCAGTAAACAAATATTAAGCAGATCATACATGTACAACATATGAATTGAAAGTCCTGAAGGACATATGATTTATCATTTACACGGGGAAAGTTAACCTGTTCTCTACTGCGAAGATGAGAGTCACTGGAGTCTTGTGAGGAGTGGAGGCAGTGTCCTCGGAGCCACGACGCTTCTTCCTCTGAGTGGAGCCTTGAAGAAGCTATCAAGGTGTCATAGCCCGACACCTGCACCTTAGTTGTGACAGACACCACTCCCCTTCCCGTGACCATCACGGAAGCCAGCTTTGCCTGCCTCACTTGCAGGTCGCCTGGACCCTGGAGGAAGTAGCAGGGGATCCAGGTGGCACCATGCATCCATACTTTGTACACTCACAGAGTCTGATCCCCGGCGTCTACTCTTCCTTTTTGGCTTGTGGTTGGCGGTGTCGGGGAGGAGATAGAACAGGGTAGGGGGAGGGAGGTACTGAGTTCTGTGCTTGCTGAGGGTGAACCTCCACCCTCCCAGCCACCCCCCACAGTGGGAACACTGTGCTCATTTTTAGAATCAGCCTTTGAGTCCTTTGTGGAGAAGGAAATGGCAACCCACTGCAGTAGTCTTGCCTGGAGAATTTCATGGACAGAGGAGCCTGGTAGGTTACAGTCCATGGGGTCGCAAAGAGTCAGAAAGGACTGAGTGACTAACACTTGATTTATTTGTAGAGTTTTTGCCATCAGCTTCTTTTTTTTTTAATTAAACACATTAAGAAAAAAATTTTTTTTGGCCTCTCAACATGTGGGATCTTAGTTCTCCCCACCAGGGATGGAATCCTTGCTCACTGCAGTGGAAGCATAGAGTCCTAACCCCTTGATCCACCAGGGAAGTCCTCATCAACTGGTTTATAGAAAATGGTGCCCTGGGCACCTGGTTTTCATGTTCACACTAAAATAGCATTTTCTTAAATTTCCAAAGCAATACACTGAGAAGGGCACACTTCTGTGGGATTCTTTCCAAAACATGTTACGACCTCAGTTTAATCATGCAAAAGCATCAGACGAGCCAAATTGAGAGATGTTCAACAAAACCAATGACGCATAATCTTCATAAGCACTGTGTTTCTGTCTTGCAAGTCAGAAGACCAGAGGACCAAATCTCTGTAATTTCACCACCCCCCATCTTAGAGCAGACTAGACTCTGCATTTATGTGTGCTTCGCCACTCAGCCGTGTCTGACTCTTTTCAGCCCTTTGGACTGTAGCCCACCAGGCTCCTCTGTCCTTGGGATTTTTCAGGCAATACTGAAGTGGGTTGCCATTTTCCTCCTTGGGAAATGGATCTTCCTGACCCAGGGATTGAACTCACATCTCCTGTGACTCCTGCATTGCAGGTGGATTTTTTACCCATTGAGCCATTGGGAAAGCCCATCTCTGCATTTCCATTCCCATATTTTCTTTAGGAAAATATATTATTCTGTTGTGCTTGTGGTTACTTAACTGCTTTATTCACTTAAAGGTGTATTGTGAACAAATTTCTCTGAGAAGTAAGTGTGCATGGCCTCTGAGATGAATGCCTCTGTCTGTGGATAAGGACTCAGGGCTGATTCCTTTGCACCATGTCATTGCTGCCACCCTTCTTCACACTGTGGAGCTGGGGATGCCACCAACGCGAGCCACCGAGAACATTGTAGTTGGGGAGTGCGTGTGTGCTAAGTCGCGTCAGTGGTGCCTGACTCTGCAACCCCATGGACAATAGCCCTCCAGGCTTCTCTGTCCATGGGATTTTTCAGGCAAGAATGCTGGAGTGGTTGCCATTTTCCCTTTCCAGGGAATCTTCCCTACCCAGGGATGGAATCCACTTCTCTTACGTCTACCTGCTTTAGCAGGCGGGTTCTTTACTAGTAGTACCGCCTGGGAAGGTCAGGGGATGGCCTCCTGCAGTTTAGTTTCCCATTTACTTGAGCTGCAGGCATCCAGGGAAAGTTCACGATTTGCTTTGCAAAGTGCCTCCCTTGCTGGAATTGAGAGTGAGAAATTTCTTGAGCAGGTTTTCACATTCAGTGAGGAGATACGATGGATTGTACTCAGTAACGTTCCTTCTGTACCTTTTAAGTTCTGTCCATCTAAAGGCAGGGATCTGTGTAATCAGTGTGTTTAAAGAATGACTCAGACCCCGCATATCTGCTGCAATGCCATCTTAATTTAGGGGCTGACAGCTCAAGGGGGTGGGGTGGGGCTTCCACCTAAGGCATCCCACTTATTGCCAAAGGTGAATTTGTGACTGAAGCCAGAGTCTGCCACCTTGATGTTCAAGTCAGCATCCAGGGTGGATTGTCCAGCTGCAATACTGTCTGGTGGACATTCTCTGGCAGAAATTGCCTGAGGCCTGTTTCTCTTTCGTGCTGCCATGATCCCTTGGTTGATGGAGCATCCCTCCGCCAGCACACTCCACCACAAAGCAGAGTGTTTCCTCCATGTCCATCGCTTCAGATAGTTTCATGATGTTGGGGTGATCCAAGACCTTCATTATCTTGACTTTGTGGTACAGTGTCTGGAGCCCCAAGAAATTCTGCTGGCTCTTGTGAATGATCTTCACAGCCACCTCTTTCTCAGTCAGGATGTGCCAAGGCCACCTCACCTTGCTGAAGGTAACCTTGTCAATAGTCATTGCCCATATGGGTCTTCTCCTCAGCAGAGATGGAGGCAAGAGGCCTCGAAGCAGATTGCCTTTGCTGTCGAGATAAGGTGCCCCTGAGGTCAGCTTAAAAATGGAGAAACACTGGGGAAAAACTGGATCCAAATCACCTCAAAAGAGAATCCCGAAAAGCCCACCTGAAAAGCTGATCTTTATAACAGAGTCAAAACACAGAGCTAGACAAAAATGAAGTTGAATGGCAATTATTAACAAACTGGTATTTTTAAGTAAGAAAAGTGATTTTTTTTTAAATGGGGTAAAGAATAAAAAAGGAAAATGAGAAAAAGAAATCAAAGGAAAATGAGAAAAAAAGAATAAAGAAAAAGTGAAATAAAAAATAATAGCAAACAAAATTCCCCAAAACCCAACAATGCCAAGGAAGAAACTAACTTTGGTCAGAGTCCCTCAGGTCACTGGAAACCAGCTTCCTGAACTAAAAGATACAAAAACACTTAGTCCAGGCAGGGTCTTAAATATGGTTGGAGTCCTGTATGAGTGGCTCCTTATTAGGTCATAGGAAGAAATGTACCTAACATGAATGAGAATCATCCACAGCCAATAGTCTCATGTTTTGGTTTCCAGAACTCTTTACTCTTAAAAAAAATTGGGACTTCCCCGGTGGTCCAGTGGTTAAGACTTTGCCTTCCAATGCAGTGGGTAGGGGTTCAAACTCTGGTCCAGGAACTATGTTTCCACCTGTCTTTTGGCCAGAAAACCAAAACATAAAACAGAAGCAATATTGTAACAAATTTGATAAAGACTTTATAAAATGGTCCACATCCTGCCCCCTCAAAAAAGAGAGAGAATGTGGCAAATTGTGTCAGTTTACATGACCAATCCTAAAACCTAGAATTGCCTATCTTAAAAAAAAAAAATCTCTTTAGCTTCTTTTAAAAATGGAAACTGATAATATATTTCATGCTCAAAATTCATTATATATATGCTTTATCTTATCGGGCAGTTTGAGGTTCACACAAAAAATGAGAGGAAATTGCAGAGTTCCCACAACCCCCTCCTGACCCACCCAACACTCTTTTTTAACATCCCTTTTATTAACATCTTGCATCAGTGTGGTACCTTTGTCACAACTGAGTCAACATTGGTTCACTACTACTAACTAAAGTCCTGAAGTTTACATGGGGATTCATTTTTTGTGTTGTATATTATGTGGGTTTTGACCAATGTATAATGACGTGTATCTACCATCACAGTGACATACAAAATAGTTTCACTGCCCTAAAGCTCCTGTGTTCCACCTATTCATTCTGTTCTCCTTCCCTGTTAACAGCTAGCAGCTACTAATCTAGCAGATAGCCATCGTTTTACCTTTTCCGGGTCATGTGGTTGCACAGTATGCAGCCGTTTCAGGTTGTCTCCTTCCACTTAGCGATATGCAGTCAAAGGTTCCTCCAAGTCTTGTTAGGACAGGATAGCTATTTCCTTATATGGTAAATACCGTTCCAATACATATGGACTTATATAGAAGTTTGTCTATCCATTCACCAGTTTAAGGACATCTTTATTGCTCCCAAGGGAAAACTAACTCTGTGTACCAGCTACTTTACCTCAGCCTGATGGGTGAATCTCTAAACTGAATATCTTTATTCTCGTTTTCAGGTGAAAAAACTGAGCATCTAGCTACACATAGCTAGCATATGGGATTTGCAGTCTCCTAGGATGAGTCAGATGTGCAGAAATGTAATTTTAATTCTTTATACCTGAACTCAGATTTCTGAGCCCCTGTTTCTGCTTATAGCAGAAAACACTGAATATTTCCAGTGAAAAGTGGCTCAGTCACTTCTCTTTTAAAACTTGGTCTCTTTTGTACCAGGAATAAATGAGATTTGGGATTCTTTCTTCCCCTTCCTTTCTGTTGATCTGGTGAGCCCTGTTGTACAGATGTTCATGTGGTTCATCGACGGCTTCCCGGAGGTGCCTCCTGGCTAGGGTTTTGGGAGCAGTCCTCCACCTTTGCATCCCTTACTGAAGTTCCCCAGCTGATTTTAACTCACCGAGTTTCTGGAGAAAGCGAGGCATGTGGTTCTGGGCTTGCTTGGCCCCACCTGGGTGCTCCCTGAGGTTACTCCAACACATCTTCCACGCGCTCTCTCTCGGGACCTTTCATCCACAACCCTGCGATGATGCTCCCCCTCCACAATGTCCCAAAGGGCATGTTGATTCTCTGCTTTTCAGAGCTGCAGGAACATTTTTAGGTATCTTGGTGCCACCACTGGAGCCAAAAAAGAATGGCGGAATAGAGGATCTTTCAAGAATACAGTTCTAAGAGACACAAAGAGGCAGATGACATTTTGCAAATAAGTAGTTTCCAAAATAAGTCAGGGAAGCATGAAACAGAGCAACTTCAAAAGTGCCTTGCTCAGCAGCACAGTTTGTTCAAAAGATCAGTATTATCATCAGATACTGCAATGCCCTTTAGTTGTGTAATTTCTGAAATTTAACCACCTACACAAAGAAAATATTAGTTAGGAAAAATTTAAAAAAATTACTAAGGTACTGTTCCAGATATTAGGTGACCTGATACAAATGTATTGTCTAGAAAAACTTCATCAACATGTAATTTTATTTTTTCCCTAGATTGTTGTGCATGTATCAGGCTTGCTCCCTAGTTGCTTAGAAGGTTGTTTCAATACTGAGATTCCTAGCCTAGAATGATCATGGGAAAAATGGAGAAGAAAATACTTTGACACATGTAGACTGCTTTAGAAAGTGTTGGCTCTAAATGTCCAGGGGTACAATATGTGGAATGTCAAATCGTTTACCTTGTTTATTTCATGGAAGGTGTAGCATAAAGACGAACTTCATGTATCATTAGAAACCAAGTATTCTTTATTGGTCCCACTTTTAAATTTTTATGTGCTGCTTTCTCACCAAAGGGAAATGTCTTTAATGTCTTTTGTATTCTATAGCTATTTTATGTATTTAGGTTCTTTTCCACTGTTTGCTTCCAGATAAGTCTGGACCATACTGGCACTTTGCCTGAACTCTAAGATGTGTCCTACAGGTTGTAGGGAAGACCTTGTGAGCAGTGATGCTGTGGTCTCTACATAGAACTTGGGATTAATCATCGAGATTCTTTGTAAGCTTTAAGTTGTATAATTTACAGGATATAATCTTGTAGTCTCTAAAATAGTAAAGAAGGTATTTGAGTGTTTATTATTTGAGTGGGGGAAAAAGAGGGATATGGACTGTAGATTTGAGGGGAGAGGTTGGTGATCCACCATCGCTTCAGGACTTGTTCCTCTTAAGCTTTGGAACTGGAGCATCCCCAATAAGCATTAAGCATCCTATCCCTTCACTCAGCAGTGAGCAGTTGGTACTTCGTTTTCAAAGTCACAGAGCATGAAAGAGACAGAGAGCCGTGTTTGCACTGTGCCAGGTGTCAACAGGCCTTTCTGGATCGTGATGATGATGTCTTTCCTCCCTAAATAATTTTTATAAATATAGTGATGAAGACAGACTTCTGTTAACTGTCTTTGAAGGGTCATAAGTTGAACTAGCACTCTATTTTTTTTTCCTGAAAATATGCATAGCTGTGACATGGTATTTAATAGTTAGGACTTCCCTGTAGCTCAGACAATTAAGAACCTGCCTGCAATGCAGGAGACCAGGGTTCAATCCTTGGGTTGGAAAGTTCCTCTGGAGAAGGGAATGGCAATCCACTCCAGTATTCTTGCCTGGAGAATCCATGGACAGAGAAGCCTGGCGAGCTACAGTCTGTGGGGTTGCAAAGAGTCAGACATGACTGAGTGACTAACACATACACATTTAATAGCTTGAGGCTTATTTCTACCCAAATGAGCACAGCTGTAAGAAATGATGACCCTCTCATCTTAATAGCAATAAAATGGCTTCCTAATGTGTTTCCCTGCTTTTGAATTTTCAGTTCATTCCTCTGGATTTCCGAGCTCCATCCTTTACCCTCTCGGAAACCCTGTGAAGAATGTACAACTTTTGACCGGATGACAAGCACAGAGGATGAAATCAGTTACATTCAATTATGATATGACAAAAAGCCTTTCAAAATCTTTGTCACAGTGCAGCATTCAAGCAACATTAAACAGAACAGAGTAAAAGTAGACCGAGGAAGAGAATTAATATTTTGACAGGAAGTTCTGTGAACTAAATGACTTGCAAATTTCAAAAGAGTCGTT
This sequence comes from Ovis canadensis, assembly GCF_042477335.2. Classification (NCBI taxonomy): domain Eukaryota; kingdom Metazoa; phylum Chordata; class Mammalia; order Artiodactyla; family Bovidae; genus Ovis; species Ovis canadensis. The sequence goes on along the minus strand of NC_091253.1, from coordinate 52,374,820 downwards.
GATGAATAGCTTTGGTAGTTTCTAACTTGGGGGCCTACTTTCCAATCATATGTGCAATGTCTCCTTATTGATTAATCTTTGGACTTAACTGTTAAACATTATTTTCTTGATACGCTTTTATATTTCTCAAAAAAGCAAGTCTCCATTGCTGAGCTGCATTCAAGAAAATAACAGTGAGTGAGGTGAAGAGTAAGATACACGTTTCTTTTTGGGGAGGGGGTGGTGGGTTTTTTAATCTTTTATTTATCTGTTCATTTACTTATTTATTTGGCTGCATAGGGTCTTAGTTGTGGCACATGGGATCTCCGTTGTGTCCTGTGGGATCCTTCACTGTGGTGTGTGAGCTCCAGAGTACCGTGGTCAGTAGTGGCAGCAAGCAAGCTTAGTTGCTCTGTGGCATAGGGAATCTTAGTTCCTCAACTGTACTGCAAGGCAGATTCTTAATCACTGGACCCCCAGAGAAGCCCCTAAGACACACGTTTCTATGTTGTGTTCCCTGTCTTCCTATTCTAAGTATATGTGTTTAAACAACAGCTTGTATTTTGTAAATTACTATAAAGATAAATTTTTCAAGTTTAATTCTACCATATTGGGTTGTGGGAAAACAAAAGCTTTTGATAGGGTTAATCTAGCTACATAAAATTCCGTGCTGAGTATGATCATAATCTTGGTCTTTGATTAGATCTGAGCTTATAATATCTTGTGATTAATCAAAATGGGTTGTATTGCGTGTAGTATAAGTCATCTTCACAGATGGGATGGGGAATCATCAGAGTTCTCTTGAATATTTGTTTTAATCCCTTGTAGGATAAAATGGCTTTGGATTTTTTTTTTTAACTTTAAATCAGATTGAGTTCACCAAATAAATGACTGAGAAGAAATTTTGAAGTCCAGTTTTGCTAGGATTATGGGTCAGAAAAGAAGAAACTTGGTTTTTAATTCACAATATTTCAATGATTCATTGAACATACTTCATATATTTTAAAAATCTAGTAAAATTTAATAAATATTCCTATTTGTTTATAGTTTGAATAAAAATCTTCATAAAATAATATAAAAAAAACCTTTCATAGGATAACATTGAGGTTTTTATTGTTTTCAACAACACAAAAGATTTTTCAAGATTAATAATTGCCCCTCTTCTAATTATTTAATTCCAGTCTAATTGACATCTGATAACAAAGAGCTTTACTTTGGCAACTAAACTACCTGACATCTAACCCCCAGAAGCACAGCAGGAGCGCTCACACACAAAATGTTTACTGAATGTGTCTGTCATTTCAGCCAATTGAATCTCACAAGACACAATTTCTCACAAATGTTGCTCACCAAAAACTGTAAATTGAACTGTCTGCCCCAGAGCCACACACATGAAGGGGCTCAATAAATACATGTCTAAGATTATATAAGAATCACTGAATAAAGGGCTTCCCAAGTGGCACTAGTGGTAAAGAACCCGCCTGCCAATGCAGGAGACATAAGAGACAGGTTCTATCCATGGATTGGGAAGATCCCCAGGAGGAAGAAATGGCAACCCACTCCAGTGGTCTTACCTGGAGAATCCCATGGACAGAGGAGCCTGGAGAGTTCCAGTCCATAGGGTTGCAAAGCATTGGACATGACTGAAGTGACTTAGCATTCACTGAATAAAAGAATTGGAAAAATAAAAAAGCTGTGAAGTTCTTCCAGTCTACTTCTAGACTGGATAAATGACCCACAGGTGTTAAAATAAGAATGATTTAATTTTTTCCTTTCTTTTCTTTCTTCTTTTTTCCCTATAGGAGACGTGGTGAGCCTCCATTGATAAAAGGCTGGCTTCCTTACTTTGGACAAGCCCTGAAATTACAAAAAGATCCTCTGGGTTTCATGACTACTCTTCAAAAGCAGTATGGCGACATTTTCACTCTTCTCCTTGGAGGTAAATGACATTTCTTTTAAGTTCCTTACTTACAATTTCTCACCTATTCTTTAATGTTGTTATATTTTTCTCTAGGCAAAATTGGATTATTTGTATAGTATTTTACTTGTAGAGCAATACAAAAGAAAACTGTTGCTTTCGAGTGTAGTAATCCTAACGTTAAAAACAAATTATAGAGTTATCTTGAGAGTGCCTGGGGAATCCCACTCTCCTGTTGTCACATGTTACTGGGTTTGGTTTAGCTTGCCTTTAAGCATTGTTTGTTTAAAAGCCAGAATGCATTGAACAGACTTGGTTTTATGGAGCAGTGTTAGGTTTAGAGAAAATTGATCAGACAATACAGACAGTTCCCATATATGCCCTCTTCTCCCTGGTCGTAACGCCCCCTGTTCTGAACATCTTATGCTAATGTGGCACACTTGTGCTAACTGATGTGCCAGTGTGGATACATCACCAAGTCTGTGGTTTGCTCTGCAGTCCGCTCCTTGAGTTGTCCAGTTCCTTGGGTTTATCCTGTTCCTTTGTGGGTCCTGTTCCAAAATGCCTCATGTCATGTATCCAGCATTATGGTGTCACAAGAGTAGTTTCATTGGCCTGAAAAATCCCCCGCATTTCCCCTGTTCACTTCTCGCCCCTTTCCCCTGAGCCCCAAGCACCCACAGATCAGGATACACCTTTTAAGATTATTTATTTATTTGGCTGTGCTGGGTCTTCGTTGCTGCATGGGCTTTTCCCTAGCTGTGGCGAGTGGGGACTGTTCTCTAATTGCGGTGTGCGGCCTTCTCACTGCAGTGGCTTCTCTTGTTGAGGATCACAGGCTCTAGGCCATGCGGGCTTCAGTAGTAGTGGCTCCTGGGCTCAAGAGCACAGGCTCAGTAGTTGTGGTGTACGGACTCAGCTGTCCTGCAGCAGGTGGGGGTCTTCCTAGACCAGGGATCAAACCTGCATCTCCTGCATTGGCAGGCAGATTCTTTACCACTGAGCCACCAGGGAAGCCCACATTTTGGGGGCAGGGGGGCGGCACGTCATGTGGCATGCAGAACTTCCCTGACCAGAGATTGAACCCATGCCTCTTGCCCTGGAAGCAGGGAGTTTTAACCACTGGACCACCAGGGAAGCCCAGAAAGTATTTTTAACTTAAAAATATTTTTTATGATTCTAACTTCAAGAAGATGTTTACAAAACAAGAAAAAATATACACAGCAGGATCACTACATAGTCCAACATCATGGTGCTGATGGGAAAAGCTGGAATGTTCTCAAATCATCTTCCTTTAAGGCCCAAGCTCTCCTGCTGTGTTAGACATCTCTGGGTGCATAACAAACCTCCCCCAGATGTAATGCCTTGAAACAACAACTGGTCTTGCCCAGGTCACTTGTATGGCTTGAGCCATTTGACTGGGGCTAAATGTCCCAAGATGACCTCATCACATGCCAATTAGGACCTCCTTGTCGTCATGATGCTTCATCCTCAAGATGATGTCCTTATGTGGCAGCTGATATTTCAAGAGGATTAGAGGAAAGCTGCAAGGCTTCTCGAGGCCTGGGCTCAGATGTCATAGAACCTTGCTTCCACCACATTCTGTTAGTGTGAGCAGGTCTCAGGCCAACCCAGATTCAAGGCTAAGAAAAGAACCTCCACTTCTTCCTGGGCAGAGTGGCAGAGTTGCAAAGGAGCACATGTAGAAAGAGCGAAGAAATTTATGGTAGCATGTTTGCTCACAGTCTTCCACATCGGCTTATCACCTGGGCTGGCCATTCCTTTTCTTGCTTTTGTCTCCCGTGTATGTCTGGGAGGCTGATCTTTAACACTAGATTGTCTGCACTCCTCTGCCCTCCTACTTCTGGCTGAGTGTGCAGATAGGAGCTCTGTTCTAGCTCTCGATCACTGGGCTCTGATAACTTTCAGTTTCTTTCCCAAGAAAATTGAAGACAACAGGTATGATCTCACTCAGATCCCCACATACCTATCAAATGCACTGGTGTTTTACAGTGATCCTTACCACCTCCGCATGTTATGTCTGATGCCTCTTCTCAAATCACTCTTAGTATTTCTTTTGTCATACCATTTAATAAATTGTGACTTTATTGTTAACTCACAGTATCTATTTCCCTTCATTATTATCTGACTCCTCTCCTGCCCACATTTAGTTCACAGCTCAGAAAAGATTGATTCACAATAAATATTTAATGAGGAAATTCTCAGTACCTTAGAGCTGATGAAATACTGTAACACATATAAAGGCCATAGTTGGGGCTTCTAGCCTAAGTGAACTATTCATTTCATATTACATGTCTTCACTTAGAAAAAGTAATTCTTGGGGAGGGATAAATTAGGAGTTTGGGATTAACATATACATACCTCTATATATAGGGCTCCCTGATGGCTCAGACAGTAAAGAATCAGCCTGCAAGGCAGGAGACCCAGGTTCAATCCCTGGGTCTGGAAGATCCCCTGGAGAAGGGAATAATGCGATTCACTCCAGTATTCTTGCCTGGAAAATTCCATGGACAGAGGAGTCTGCCAGGCTACAGTCCACGGGATTGCAAAGAGCTGGACATGACTTGGCTTCATAATACAAAACTATATTCTTCACTTAAAAAAAATAATTCTTGGGGAAGGATAAATTAGGAGTTTGGGATTTGCATATACACACTACTATATATAAAATAGATAATCCACAGGGATCTTCTGTATAGCACAGGGAACCAAGTCTGAAAAAGAATGGATGTATGTATAACTGAATCTCTTAAATGCACACCTGAAGCTAACACAACATTGTAAATTAACTATACTCCAATATAAAACAAAAATTAAATTTTAAAAAGTCACTTTTAACTTTAAAAAGTAAACCTTATATTCTAATGAGTAGATACAACAAATTATTGACATTTTCAGTTTTCCTTTCTAATACATTCTACAAAAATAACCTCAGATGATTAAGCAGAAACTTTAAGGCAGATTAGAATAATTTCATTCACTTTTCAGAAAATAACAAATTTCTGCTGACACTGGATTTCTTCATCTTAATTTCTAATATCTATTGACCATAGTTATGTTTTTAAACTCCACAATAGACAACCAGAGTTGAATACATACTGCTACTTCCCTTTGGCTTCTTCCTAGAGTTTGAATAAATCCCTGTCACGAAATCCTTTTCATGTACGTGCTTCTAATGATCAGTTGGCAAAATAGCTCATTTGGAAAATGTTAAACGGGAAACAGTGTCTCCCACCTTTGTCCCATGATGTGATTTCCCTGAGTATATGTTCTCTCATGATGAGCGAATGATTGTCATCCCCAAAAGTCTCAAGGGACACGAATGTCATCTTAATAAAGAAATTAAAAGGTACATCTTTTCATGGGAAACCACGTAAATTCGTGACCTGTCGCAGAAAATAGTTCTCTAATTGGTTTTGTGTGGTGGTGCAGCGGAATCGTTTTCCCTAGATGTCACCGCAGCGAAGCACCACTGTACATCATTGTCAACAGCTAGCGAAATCTCCCTAATAAGAGCGGGAGGATAATGTGGTCATCCTTACCAAATAAAAATTTGGCTCATAGTCCACTCTTCCAATGAATATTTTCAGCTGGAGATTTTAAAATGGAGAGCCAGGTATATGTGGAGATTAAAAGGTGATAGTAATGGAAAATTTCTATAAAATTGTAGTTTATCTCTTATTTATTGAATAGACATTTCTATTCCAAATAGTCAAATGGTTGTTCTGAATTCCCTTGGAGGTCTTCCTGTGCAGCACCAAATATCTGAGATGAAAACATCAAAATTCAAGTTATAATGGTCCAGATGTCAAACTTCTTGTGTAGAAGACATCAGAGTGAATGACTTTTTTTTTTTTTAACATTTAGTGACATACTTATTATGTTGCTTCACCTTCCTAAAAGAAGTAATTTTGCAGGAAGTGAAACGGCTCTTAGGTTAGTAACAGATCATGTGCAGGTTATTCAGGAATGATGGAGTTAATATGTTTATGTTGAGCCAGTTCCTAAAAAAGGAAGACAATGAAATGTTTGGTAAAGAATATATTAAAAAATGTGACCCCATTTCAAATTTACTGCTCAAAAGGATGATTTTGTATATATATATATATATACACACACACATATATATTGTTTTGCAGAAGTGAGCCTCATTTTGACATTTATTCTTTGAAATTCTTTAAATCAATATTTTACATCAACTGCTGATAGCTTTCCTTTCTCTTTTGAAAACATGGCAAAAGATATTGTTTCTATCTTGTGATCTTTGTGAACTAGATGAGTTGCCTATTGACACTCGGCATTCACTTACATAAAAGCACACTGGAACAAAAGTTAATTTTGCTCCAAGAATCCATGGCCTTCAGAATAACTTTTCAAATTTCCTTTGTTAAGAAATTTTAATTCATTTTATGAATGTATATGTGTTTTCCTAACTGTCTGATTAAAGATTACAAAGAAACTCTGGTTTTGCATCTCACATTAGCAGATGGTGGACAGATGGTTTAAATTAATATTAATTTTGGAAAACTTAGCTTAAATTGTTTATACTGAAGATTAAAAGTTGGAAAGCCAGCTAGCATCTCCAGTGTTATTAGTACTTCCAAACCCACTTGAAAATTAAAATCCAGAGAATCAAAATGTCTTACTCAGCAGTCCACATCGTATTTGGATAAGAGAGTCAGTAAAGCATAATGCCTTGATATTGAAGAAAATCAGAATAAGAACTGAGAAAAAAATACAGATCCTGGAGTGTAAAGAGCCTTGGAAAGAGTGAGAATTTTATCTACAAATAAATTGCATTAAACTGATCAGTAATTTTTTAAAAAAGAACCTATGTGACCACTGCCTATTAAAAAATAAGCAGTTATTAAAAATCAATTATACTTGGTTGCTAATCAGACAGTTTTCCACATTTAGCTTTTACTGTTTTTATTTGATATTAACCTCATAAGTTCTTCCCATTTCCTCACCCTCAAGGTGAGATAGAGAAGGGGAGAGGGAATACATGTGTATTCATGATGAATTATAGATAAAAATCTCTGAAGTACATGAAGCTTCTACTCCAATAAGTCAGTGACTAGTGGCTTCTACTGCCATGACTGAATACAGTTTTGTCTTTCTGCTTAGATTTTGATGAATACAGACAATTGGTAACAAAAAATTCCAACTATTCTCTAAAATTATGTTTTACAAACTGAGCCTTTTATGCATTCTCTGAATTTTAGTGACGAATTTAAAATAAATCTGTAAAGGTATGTAGCAAAATCCTTTCATTTAGTGAAAAGAGAAAAGTATGAATCACCACCTGTGAAAATACACAGCCATGCCTAAAATTATATCTTTTGCAACATAAGAGAATTGACTCTTTTTTTTCAATTATTTGTCAGGCAGATGCTGGTAATTTTATTTAATTAAGCTGCTATGGTAAAGCAGGTGTCATAAAATATGCCCAAATCCAGTTGAGTCAGTTTTGCTCTCCTGGGGGGTTGGGAATCCAGTTTATTTTGTAGATATAACTTTGGGATCTGATCAGAATGAGTAGTCACTCGAGTTTTACCCTCATTCCTGAACTGGCCCACCTTATTAACTAAATCAAGGGGAAATAGAGTGAGTATAATTCAAGTCATATAATTTATTTTTAGGGAAAAAGTTGTAGCACATGTATATTTATGTACACTAAAACTTTAAATTATGCCTTAAGACTGAAAAGCAAAAAAATGTATCCTATTTCTAGGATTAGGTGGAAAATTATTCAAAACTTTGTCATAAAACTTGTCCCAAATTGAATTTAATTTCTGTGATGCTGTTTGACTTATGAGAAATAATGAGTTGTTCATCTAAGAAAGGTTCACACACACACACAAACACAGAAATGATGACATGAAGAGCTGAGCATAGATGACCTGACAGTTTCATGTCCAATTATTTATCGTTTCCTAGAAGACAGTAACATAAGCATTACAGTTTGTAGGATCAATTAAATTTCATGTGTGTTCTTAGAAAGGAAGGCTTATTAAAGCTAATATCGAGTATTGAATGCATATGACTTCTCATTAGCAGGAGTCTTGAAGCAACCTTTGAGTGAGAAGGAAAGAGAAGAGTGCCAGGAAAAGCACAGTGTGGGGACTGTTTTCTTACCTAGCTCTGCCACTAAAAAATGGCAACACAATCCTGGCCTTTAGCTTCTCCTGACTTTCTTTCACTGGTAAATGCCCGGGGTGATGGCGGGGGCAGGTTGCACCCAGGAATCTCCAGGGTCCCTGCCAGTTTTGAGAGCTAGACCGCAGTGTGAGTGCGTGCCTTAGTGGTGCTGCTGGTGTTGCAGTGCAGTCACTTAGTCGTGTCCAGCGCTTTGCGACCCCATGGACTGCAGCACACCAGGCTTCCCTGTCCTTCTATCTCCCGGAGTTTGCTCAGACTCATAGCCATCGAGTCAATGATGCCATCCAACCATCTTACCCTCTGTCACCCTCTTTTCCTCCTGCCCTCAGTCTTTCCCAGCCTCAGGGTCTTTTCGAATGAGGCAGCTCTTTTGCATCAGACGGCCAGGTTCCTTAGTGTGCCTTCTTATAAGAACCACTTGAAAGACTTGTAGGTCCCATATCGGAGCCATCTGTTCTTTTAACCAGCACCTTAACTTTGGACCAATATATGGAAAATGCCAAATGTCACCTCCTGAAAGAACGCTTGTTGATCACTCCAGGCAGACAGAAGCGGATTCCACCCTTGCTGCTGCTCTTTGTTGTGTCCCCGCCTCTGCTCCCTTACTGTCCATAATGATGCAGGGGTTCCTTTACATCTCTATCTTAAGAGGAAAGAGAGTCAACCTGGATGTCAATAAATGTCAAGTAAATTCATGAAAGCTTGAATGGATGGGTTCTAGTTTTGGAATCTTCTTTGGATCACAGATCAGTATGATACTTTAGCCATGTTAGTGAATCTCCCTGACCTACTATACTCTCATCTATAAAAATGAAAACATTGGTATTTGTGACTTGTTCGTGTTGAATTAGATGTTCATTTGTGAGTACTTGCTTCACACCAAATCTTCATTTCAGTTAAAATAATTGTATTTAATCAAAGCTAAGATAATATACTTTACCAATTTGAATTGTTTGTTTTCTGATTCTATTATTGAGGAAAAATATGAGAAATGTTTAAGTAATGAATGTTGAGACTATTTAAAAGATAACTTAAATATCTTGGTAGTTCATTAAAATAAAAATATGAAGAATAAGCTATCTTTTTGAAAGTTATTAAGAATTTCAGAATATTTAACTTCAAACTTCTAGGCTTCTCCTACTATCTTCCATTTTAAAAGGAAACATGTAGTGGAATTTTGAATCAAATAGATTTTTATTGTACTTTGCATCTTTTGAGATATGAGTTATTAAGGTCTTTCTAATTTTGAGTAGGATATTCTCAAATTTCAGATATCTTGTTTTCTTTTGTTGTATGGCCACATGAATTCATATTCTCATTTATTTCTTTTAGGAAAGTATATAACATTTATCCTGGATCCTTTCCACTACACATCAGTGGCAAAAAATCAAAAATTAAGCTTTCAAATATTTACTAATAAATTCTTAAAGAGAGTATTTTCTATCAAAAAGATGATAACAGATTCTGACCTCATCGACGAGATTCATAGTACCTATCAATTTTTACAAGGGAAGCATTTGGACATACTGATGGAAAGCACAATGCAGAATCTGAAACAAGTTTTTGAACCCCAACTTTTAAAAACCACAAGCTGGAGCACGGAATATTTGTTGCCATTCTGCAACTCAGTGATATTCGAAATGACATTTGCAACCATATATGGAAATGTTCTTGCTGATGATAAGAAAACATTTATTACTGAGTTAAAAGATGATTTTTCAAAATTTGATGAAAAATTCACACATTTAGCATCAGGCATACCCATTGAGCTTCTAGGAAACCTCAAGTCTGTTCGAACTAAACTTATAAAAGACTTGACAGTAGAAAGCTTAGCTAAGTTACAAGGACTATCTGAAGTTGTTCAAAGAAGGAATGATATCCTGGAGAAATACTATATGCCCAAGGACACTGAAATAGGAGGTAAGAAACTTCTGAATGATAACTTGTCTAAAATAAAATAATTTACAATAGACCTTTGAAATAAAAAGACAAAATGGCGACCTTGAGAATTTTTATGCTCTTTCTAATTGGCTAATGATAAAATGTTTTACTCTGAAACAACCCTTTGTGATAATTGATTTTTTTTTTTTTTGCTGAGATGGTAATGCAAGATACTTAATGGTGATAATGAGAAAGAGTATAACTAAGCTGCATTTACTCCCCTTATCTCGTCTCCCTCCTCCCCTCCCCCACCACACACACATTACATTTTAAACTATTCTCATTAAGCAGAAAATTAGACTTCAGAAGCCTATTGGTCCTCATTAGCATGCACTGATCCTTGGCTGGGTCTGTGTCCTAACATCTTTTAATTAGCACACTGCAAATCTAATCAGTGTAATAAACGCTATTAATCTTCCTTTTCACTTATTTTCTCCCAGCACATCATTTAGGCTTGCTCTGGGCCTCTGTGACAAACACTGTTCCAACCATGTTCTGGGCAATGTATTACCTTCTACGGCACCCGAAAGCTATGGCCGTGCTGCGTGATGAAATTGACCATTTGCTGCAGTCAACAGGTCAAAAGAAAGGGCCCGGATTTTCCATCTACCTCACCAGAGAACAATTGGACAGCCTGGTCTACCTTGGTAATTTATTTTTATCTGTTATGAAGAAAAGAAGGTACCTCTCTGCAAACTCAGTTTATCACTCAAAGCTGTTTACCAAGAGGTGGAGGACACAGCTGCCTAATTGACATAATAACACCCATTTACATCAATTATAAATTATGTAGTTTATAGCTGTAGATGCTCTCATTGCATGTAAACATTAAGGCCTAGGTAATTAACTATGTAAGGTATGCAAAAGGCTAAACCAAAGCTTTGCAATTATTTGAAAAAAAAAAAAGTTTATGCCTATTAAGTCATTTGATTCTGAGCATCTGTTGGTGTGCTAATGCTTTCCAAACACTGCAGTAGTATCTTAACAAGAAAGGTATTTGGGATTGAAAAAGAAAGTATTTCAAACAGGCAGCTTCTGTGTAAAACATACTTACTTTTCCCTAAAATGGTGTCTTTTTTAGGCAGAGATTAGGATGTCATATACAGCTTACAGTGTATGATTCTCCAAAACTTAGTAAGTGATTTTCCCTGGAAATTCACGATTTAAACATACTTGGGGAAGAAAAAAAAAATGAAGGAAGAAAAGGAGGGAGTGAAGGAGGAAAAAGAGCAGGCTACAACTACAGATTACTTCATGTGAAATGTCCATGTTTTATAAAAGAGTCACTGATTCATGAGATATGTGTGGTTACCCTTTCAGATATGTTTGAAGTCAGAAGTGACTAAGTTGCTTTTAAACATCTGTGTAGGTTTGTATGCCAGTAACAATGAGCATTTGATGACAGTGGATTCTCCTTTCCCAGTTTTGATAAGATGACTGTCATCATGTGAATAAATTTTAATTCCCAAAGTTAAATTCCTCATCAGCGAATTATTCTGTTTGGGTTTTTTTTTTTTTTTTTCCTGTATTGACCTTTCTTCCTGTAGCTTTCTTTACACTCTATTCCAGGTCCCTTTGGACAAAGATGTTTGTTGTTTCACTCCTTTGACAATGTAACAATTATTTTAGCCTACATTAGTCTACATTTTTTTCATATTTTAAAAATATGTTCCAGGTTCTTTGATGGGAACTTCTGAGAGTAGAGGCCCTACAGGTCTTGATCAGTGTTGACCATCAGTTGACATTAAAAAGACTGGTCCAAGTGTTTGAGAGATTGTTCCCCCTGGTTAGGATAAGGCCCATCAGAGGCAATCGCAGGAAGCTTGCCTTGTAGTGACAGTTGGCTAGCTTATTCAGTCATGCTGTTTTTAGCATACATTATCAAAGTAATTTTATATTTGCTTGGAGAAGGAAAATAACCCCAGCATTATTAAAATATGAACATTATTATATTTTTCTTTTTCAGAATTACTGGGGACCAAATGCACAAATGGGGCTTCCCTGGTAGCTTAGATGGTTAAGTATTTGCCTGCAACGCAGGAGAGCTGGGTTTGATCCTTGGGTCAGGAACGCCACCTGGAAATGGGAATGGCTACCCACTCCAGTATTCTTGCCTGGAGAATCCCATGGACAGAGGAGCCTGGTGGCTATAGTCCATGGGGTCACAAAGAATCAGACCTGACTGAGCGGCTAACACCCTTCCTTCAAATGCACAAAATTTATATCAAGTTCTGGGTAGTTGCTTTCACATGGATCTACAGTATTTTCTGGGTAGATTTATGGCTCGTATGAAGATCAAGGTTGCATTTCCCATAAATTCAAGTAATTTATATTGCATTTTATGAAGCAGATGATATATACCGGGAAATAAAGCAAATAAACTTTAAGGAATATGTGTTTGTATCCAGTACAATTTAGTTGAAATTCATCAGCTCTCTTTTTACTCTCAACTTCTCACTATTCAAAGAAAAGATTATTTTAAAATTGTTCGATTAGAGCTGACGGGGCTTTCCAGGTGACTCAGTGGTAAAGAATCCGCCTTCCAATGCAGGAAATGTGGGTTTGATACCTGGGTCGGGAAGATCCCCTGGAGGAGGAAATGGCAACCCACTCCATTATCCTTGCCTAGAAAACAGCATGGACAGAGGAGCATGGTAGTCTGTAGTCTATGGGATCCCAAAGAGTTGGAAATGACTTAGCGACTGAACAACAACAACATTAGAGCAGGCAAGTTTAAATTTATTTGAGCAGAAGAAACGGCAAGTTCCAGAGCCATAACTGGGGCCACTAAAGTCCATCACTAGAGTAGAGACCTCATCATTCACTTATCATCAATGAATGGACCACCACCAACCCCAAATGCCTGGAGATCCACCTGAGTACAGGCAGCACCTTCAGCGATCCAGAAGGTTGACTTTGTTCATCACAGCCTCAGGTACCAGCAGAGGCCAGTGTTGCTCATTACTAGAACTGAATCTTCTAGAAAATCGGGTCCATTTTTTTTCTTTTTCCAGGTGACAGTTTAATGCAGATTGAAGCAATTTCTTTAATATGAACAGTCCCAGAACAGATGACCTCTGCATCTAGTCATAACTGTATCATGGGTAGCTCTATCAGAAGGGTATGAACTATAAGCTGAAAGGCAAGATTTACAGAATTAACTATTTACAGTGCACTTCATGGACTGAGTGTATGTGCATCTCATCTCCTTAAGAAAAGAGTTTTATGTATTCTAAATATAATTTCTTTAAAGATAGATATCTTGAATTTTTATTATTGTAAGAAAGAGGATCACAAGGATGAAAGGAATGCTAATTTAGTTTTAAACCAGGAAGGAAAATTTTTATATTAGTAGAACATGCAGAGGGAAGGGAGTTTTTTTAAAAAAATATTTTAATTTATTTAGTTGTTTGCTGCACAGGGTCTTAGTTGTGTCATGCAAGACTGTTCCTTGTGGCACTCGTGTGCAGTAGTTGTGGTGCATGGGTTACTTGCCTGTGGGATCTTAGTTCCCCAACCAGGGATCGAACCCATGTCCTCTACATTGCAAGACAGATTCTTGACCACTGGACTACCAGGGAAGTCCTCAAAGGAGTTTTTTGTTTTTTGTTTTTTTAATTTGTCCAAACAAAGAGGGGAGAGGAGTTCTTTGTATCTTGATTCATCAAAGTCAGCTGTGATGTGCACGTAGAAGAGACCAGAAAATGTGAGCTAGAAGGTGATAGAGTTAACTATATTCTTAATTGCAGAATGAGACAGTATGAATGACAATATTAATAATTATTATTTTATTATGTAGCAGACTTATTAGCTTACTTCATCAAGTATTAACTTACTTATATACATGTAAGTAAACTCAAGTATAACTTATCTAATCCTCAAGTATATTATCTTCATTAATTGTTGGGTAACAAGGTGCAGAAAGATTAGTTAACCAATCTAAATCATAGAGTTAGATAGTGGCAGAGCCTGAAATTAATGTCAGGTCCACCTAATTTCAATGCCAATCCATAAACATTGTCAACTCAGGGAAAAATGCTCTAGAAATGTACCAAGACCTTGACCATTTCACAGGGATATATATCATGAATTCTCAAATGCAGTTGGGTTTGAGGGTAAGGTTGGGATTAGAGGTTCACATTATAATTTTGTGTTTTTTTTCCTAATAAAAATAATTTTTTTATTTTAGAGTAGTTTTAGATTTGCAGAATAGTTACAAAGACAATACCCATATACCTCACACACACACAGTTTGCCTCACTATTAACATCGAGAAGGCGATGCCCCCCCCCCCCAACTCCAGTACTCTTGCCTGGAAAATCCCAAGGACGGAGGAGCCTGGAAGGCTGCAGGCCATGGGGTCGCTGAGGGTTTGACACGAAAGCGAGTGACTTCACTTTCACTTTTCACTTTCATGCATTGGAGAAGGAAATGGCAGCCCACTCCAGTGTTCTTGCCTGGAGAATCCCAGGGACGGGGGAGCCTGGTGGGCTGCCGTCTATGGGGTCACACAGAGTCGGACATGACTGAAGCGACTTAGCAGCAGCAGTGATGTATTACGTTTGATTGTCATAACTGTGGGTGTTATTTTGAAAAAGCTTATTCATTATTTTAAAAAATAGTGTATTTTAAGAATTAATAGTGTCTATAATTTAAACAGCAATAGTAAAGTTTAACAAAATCCTCTCTTCCAGTGGGGCTATACAGGAGATACAAATTCTACTTCACATTAGAAATTTCCAACTGGTGGAGGGGAGAGAGGCATCTCCCACAAGGTGTACACCAGAAATAAGTGATGGTAATTTTGTAAGTAACATAAGGAGACAGTGGTTAAAAAGTGAAAAACACTGGTTTAGATGTTTATCAAGTTTTCAACTCAGCACAAAGCAAAGAGGGCTAGATATTATAATGAATGGTGGAAACAGGTGTTGAAAGGATTAAAAAGGAAATATAAAGAGAATGCAGATTATTGTACATAGGTCCACACATCAACTACGTAAGAATAGGATAAGGAAAGAGATGAGTGGCCCGGCAGAGGAGGGTTTAGGTTCAGAGTCATAGTTCTCAGGAACTTTCCTGGTGGTCCAGTGGTTAACACTCCATGCTTTGAAGACAGGGGTATGGGTTTGATCCCTGGTTGGGGAACTAAGATCCCATGTGCTTCTGCTTTTGGAATCATCTGCAGAGCTTAAAAAAGTACTCACACCTGGTCCCACCCTCAAAGGTTCTGATTTCAATGGCGCGAGTACAGGCTGATGGCTTTACAAGCTCTCAAGGGGACTCAAATGTGCAACTAAGGTTCAAAACCATGAATGTAAAGGTTTTCCTAATGCAGTGGTTCTGACGCCATTGGCCTGAGATAGAGTGTTTTGTTTTTTTTTTTAAACCACCTCAGGTGATTGTAAGCAAGTCAGAGTCAATACTTCTGGGACATCAGAAAGCTTAACACAAGTCCATGGTGATATTACTTCAAAAACCTGTTGTTCATATGCATCCAACAAAATATTAATAGAAGTGTGGTATCTAGGGCAGACAAAGTAATTCCTGTCTACTTTCCCAGCTGAAATAGCACACCCAGCTCTGCCACATTTTAAGAGGCACGTTGACTAATTGACTTAAAGATTAAAGGCTGTTATCATCTCTGACATACAATTAAAAAATGACATGATCATTAACATGTCAAATCTTTAACATAAACAAATCTTTAAATATTTTTAAAGGGCTGTTATATATAAAAGAGATTCAAAATTTTTTGCCTTTGTGTTTTCTAAAGGGAGGAAAATGTCAGCCAATACGGAAAATAACTTGCTAACTAAATGGACTTTCGGAATACCATCACTGGAGTTATCCAATCAGAAATTTAACAGTGTCTTCAGTAGGACCCTGGGGAACATCCATAATCTCTGTTCTCTTTTCCACCAACAGCAGTGGCCCAGTGTCCTGAGCAGAGAAGGACCTCGATAGTCTATTTATTGACTCTATGAATGTTGAATTTACATTTCTGTGTTTTAGCAGTGAACCAAAAGCTGTGTCTGCAGTGCAGAGTGAAAGTAGGCATGCGTACTGATTCAGATTTATTTTTAACTTTACTTAAAATATACAATTGTTGAGCCAAAAAGTAGTTATTTGGCTTCAAATTATCTGATGATGATAGTGTCTTATTTATTCAATAGCTTCTCACCTGTCTTAAAGGCAGTTACATAAAAACTGGCACGTACATCTGTAGCCTCACTCCATTTCTCAGTCTTCTAGAACACTATCTGCAGAGCCCCCCATCCCCTTTCCTGTCTACCTTCTTTTTAAAGACCATCCCAGCCCATTTCAGCAGAGGCTGGCTGTTATTTCACTCCAGCCATCATTGCTATCCACCGATCACCATGGCTAATCAGATGGTGTGACAGTCTGCACCAATCATTAAGATGACCCAAATTAACAGCCTGGCCATGTCACAGTACATTCATTCCACACATCCAGACATGGCCTAAGTGTGAGGCAGAAACTTGGATGTGCTTGTTTGTGTTTGCATTGTAACATGCATTATTGATTGTCATAAGCGGCTTCAGCGCTTTAAATCTGCAAATGAGAATCATCTGTCAATTATTACAGCCAGAATTGAGATCTGAGGGCAGAAGAGAAAGTGTATATATCTTTTTCTACCTGCATTTCCTTTTCTTTACCATTTTCTTTCCCAGTCACATTGTGATGCTTCTTAGCTCAACATACTCCTCAGCTTTTTGTTTAGAAAAGATACTTAATCAGAATATTTTTATATCCTACACATAGAAACAAATCTCTCCTAGTCAAGTGAAGGAGACAGGGCAGGCTCAGAATTATAAGTTCATTGTGGGAATTCTGCAGTCTAATTTCCTGGGGATACTGCTCAGTAAAATTCAGTTCTTCATAAAACATCAGCAGCCTTATTGTATGCACAATTGCAATTGTTGGCACCTTGCAGTGGCTGGTATAAATGATCCTCCAAATATTTGCATTCTTGATAGCCATTTCTCTACAGTGCGTTTAGTAAGTAGAGGGTCCTATTACCTGCTAAATGTAAGTATAAATTAACAACCCATTATGCACAATAAGTTTTATAAAACATTTACAGATAGAGATCACATTTAATTAAAATTAACTTGCCTATGAAAGCCAAGTGCACTAATGATCACAATGACCTTTTATTACCTGCAGTCCCTTGTTTTGGCTGGAATGATTGACAGCTTGCTGTTTGGCTACCATGTTGAATTTCAGCTGACAAGACTTTTCATTTTAACTCAATTTGCCCGCCTATCACAAGCTGGTGGCAGGCCAGACCCAAGTCACCCAGCTTTGCCTCAGCAGCTTGCTCTAGTTCTCATTAGTACGCATTTATTCAGTGGAAATTGGAAGACAAATGCTTGAAGGCATGTGAACTAAGTATAGCAAATTAGGTTTAAAGACTGAATATTTATAAGTGTATGGAAAGTTGTGTTGTTTTTTTTTTTAATTCTAGAGCGAATTGAGAACTGAGTGCTAGCTTTGGTATAAAAGAAATGAAGATAGAAGGGGGGAAGGAAGATTCTAAGAATAACAATACTATCAGGTTTTTCTTTCCATTTTGGCAATATGTAAACTCTCTCTGACAACACCTTCTCAAACCAACCTGGCCCCTCTTTCGTGGAGTGCTTGCACAATGAAGTTTAGCACCTCGAGTGTGAGAAGGGGGAAAAAATGAGGGTCATGTTCATCTGTTGCTTGGTTATCCCTTGGTATGTTTTCAATTGCCTTGTTTGTTCGGCACTAGCACAGAAACAGATGTTGCTCTGGCGTGTAGGATAATTTACTCTACCTCCTGGTGCGGCATGGACGGCCTCCCAAGGCCCAGCTGGTCTGTCAGTGGCACTGGCTGGTGTCTGCTCAACTATGACAACTACAAGTCGAGGCTGCAATTTTTTTTTTTTAATTGTGCAGTTGTCATTCTTCTCAACGTATAGCCCTGCCCGTGTTCTTCCTGGAGCCGGTAGCAAGGCTATGGCTTTTGTGTCTGTACCTTGTGATGCAGAGCCATGGAAGACCCCCTCTCCTCTGAGGATAATAATGTTCATGACTTTGTGTCCTCTGATGATGATCGCATGACCGCGCAGACCCAGAGCCAGCCTCATCTCACGCACATAACTGGTACTGGAAGGTAAAACAGATTTGTCATTTGCGATCCAACCGCTAAGCCACAGTTTGGGCTCCATTATTGTGATTAACTTCCGCCTAAGATACGCTTGCCCGATTGTCATTTGTGATCCTGCGGTGGCCGCAAGCTGCCACGCTTCCCCCAGAGCATGTCAGCCAATGGGATTTGACCATGCTATTCAGACCGTTCGATGCCTGCCCCGTCACAGTGGCCAGCCCGAAATTTCTGTGCTTTTGTGTTTCTACCTCCCGCACCCCTGCTGGACCGGGTGGGTGCCCAGCTCTGCTGCATATGTCAGCTACCATCTCACACCACAAGCTGAAATGATGCTGCGCTGCTGTTGATTCAGCAAGAGCCAGCAGCAGCGCATGGGAAGCTGACCCTTGCTTTGCACCATGGAAATGTTGGTCGCTGGTGTCCTGCCAGCTGAAATCCGTCGTGTCAGGTGCCTTGTGGCTATCTGCAGTAGAGTCCCCGTTCCAAAACCAAAGTTCTTTTCTGGCCTCATCACCAACAAAGCGATTTGACTCTGCCTGATTATAATAACGAAGGCAGTCTAAAAGAATATGCACGGTCTCACTGTGCGTCACATCGAATCACCACACTGGCCACACAGAGCTGACCGCAGCCTCATTTCTTTAGACAAATGCATGCTTAGGGAAAAACCTCCTGGGAGAAGGTCCCGAAAGCTGTTAGATATCCCCATGCAAGCTGTGCATAGATTTCAATTTTCGGGAAATAGCATTTATTTTTATTTGTTTGGCTGATGCAAGCCCTCCCTGAGTGGCCTGCTTCTATCATCTAATAATTAGTCATTCTACATTTCAGAGCTTTACTGAACACTAAGAAACTGGGCTCTGTGTGTGTGTGTGTGTGTGTGTGTGTGTGTGTGTGAGAGAGATTCTCAACTGCAAGCCATAAACACAACCATTTGTTACCATGTGGAGGAGGGAGAAACGCTCAATTTGGAGCTCTTCTTTCACATTGCTGATTAGAAAGAATCAAGCTTTTTATTCTAGGACCCATTCGTGCTGGTGAAAACATAGTCAGTTTTGATTATGAAGGCAGAGATGCAGACCTAGACAGCAGCTACATGCTGATGTGCATGCTATCAGAATGATTTATGCAAATTATGCATATTATTCCCAAAGGAATTCCTCCTCAAACTGCCAGGATAAATTGCCGGAAATTAGCCATAAAATCTGTCGTGCTAGGAGCAAAAGGTGAAGGCCACTGGGAAAGCAAGGACATACAGCTTCTGGAATCTTCCAGGTTATGATGGTGGCTATTATTTTCCCTGGATGCCACGGAGAAATCTGGTTTTCTTCTGAATACTCTCAAAGTATTTTCCCTTTGAAAATTTTCCAGCAAATGCTGACTCACATTTTATTTACAGCTAGCATAAAAGAAATTAAGTGTTAAGCTGTCTCAGAAAGCACTACTACAATTATTTTACTATTAACTGCCTAAGTGGATATTAAATGCCTAAGCCTGGCTTTGAAGGCATCGCTGTTCTTCAGAAGGTTGGTGCAATAACTCACCAGGGGTGTACTTTAACTGGGATATGATTTTAATTTCCAAAGTGTGTACCCCAACACAGCTTTCCTGTCTTGCAGATCAATCTTTCCTACAAAAAGTCCTAATTAATGACTTTCTGTCCCAGTACAGCAGAGTTGTGACTTGCCTGTGAAATGCCCCACAGTCTCACCCCTCCCTTCCTCTCCCATCCAGAGCCCGCACTGGCTCCCTCTTGCTGCTCGATGGATCTGATTGGGAAAGGATTTCCCTGTCAATTGAAGTTATTGGTAATGAGCTTTGATGGTTAAATGAGAGTACTTTTCAAGAGCAGTCTTATTTTAATAAAAATGATTCTTGCTTGTTTCTTTCAGAAAGTACCATTCTTGAGGTTTTGCGACTCTGCTCCTTTTCTGGCATCTTTCGTTTCGTTCAAGAGGACTTGACACTTCATTTAGAGAGCCAGGACTGCTGTCTGCGAAAGGGAGACTTTGTTGTCATCTTTCCTCCCATCTTACACCACGACCCTGAAATCTTTGAAGCTCCAGAAGTAAGTAAACATCCAGCCAGCATCGCTCCCTCTTAGATGCTGCAAGCACATTCCTTCCCTCATGGTCTCTCTTTCTTTTGCCACCTTGTTCCAGAAAGAATTTGAGAGAGCTTAATGACTCCAGTTTTTCCTTCCAATGGAAACATCATCCTATTTACTGAGAGGTTCTCTTAAGGACCTCTCTTTCAAAGGTTTTGTGATCTATAAATAAAAATACAGAGATGAGACTAAACTCTAGTTTCATCAAGTGAAATGAACACTGATACCATGATGGACACTATTCACTTTAGGCCAACATTAAGTCTTGCATGGCAGAGATGTGTTACAAAACCCTGGAGGGCTAGCTATTGACAGGTCACTTAGAGAATAAACATTGGTAGACTGTTCTGCTAAGTGTTTCCAGTGTGGGCTTGACTGTCCCAGAGTCCGATACCATCACTGCTACAGTTAAGCTCTCTACTTTTTCACCTCTTACTAAAGGCATGTGCCCCTCTTGATCAATTAGGATGGCACTGTGAACTTGAGATTGTAAAGCTGCTGCTCACGGGTGAAGCTCTGAGGGTAATTGTGTCATCTTCTTGTATTTTTTTCTGAAGCTGGAGTTAATGAATATCAAAGACTGGAAATTAATCCACCCTGGCTCATCCCTTAATACCACTTCAGAGGTTCACCACCTGCATGCAAATTGCAAGCAGTCATCTTCTGCCTGTGCTTCTCAGGGAGTCAGGTTGTTGCTGCAGTGGTTTTTATATGTTAAATGCCATGTTTCAAAGAGAGACTTCCATGCGCTTTCTGAGCAGTTTAGAGCTGAACCATTTCTAAACCCAGTTTCTAAGGTGTTTGACAGCCAGGCTGGTTTAAAATCTGGTTTTATTTTGGAAATTAATTAGAAAGGGACAGACTTCAAATGTAATGAGATAGTTTACATTTATTTAATCAGCAAAGACAAAATTTCCTAAGTGAGGGGAGAATATACATATAGTTTCTGTGTGTTTCAGAAGAGGTCTTACTTAACTAATGATGGTAAATCAGAAGTTGGGTATTAGTGAGTGAATGAACATTGTGCAGACAACAAGCTTCATCTCTATATTTGTAAATATAAAAAAAATTCCACACATAGTTAGGTGTCCAATAAATAAAGCAAGTAAATAGCTAATCTTTGAGAAATACTTTAAAATTTGAAAATAGTTTCATTTCTATCTACAATTTTTAATTTAATTTCCACTTTGTATTTTTATTTTATGATTATTCCACTGTCATTAAATTTACCATTCATGTCATGATAGTAAAATCAACATTCAAGTCATCAACAAATAATAAATGTTTACCCAACCACAACTGTCATTAAGAATCTCTGGGCTCCTCCTCGTCTGTATCCCCAGCCTTACCCCAATGAATTAGACTCATGGGTTAGACTTTTAGGAAGTTAAACATCTTATGGAAAAACCCAAACAAAATTTTTGGTCAACCCAGTATCAAAGGTAAACATTAGAAGTGTGCTCAATTATATTTTTTCTGTACAATGCTAAACAGCAATTCCCAAACTATACATAATAAATAGTAGTCAGAAGGGTTTCAGTTCAGTTCAGTTCAGTCGCTCAGTTGTGTCCGACTCTTTGCGACCCCATGAATCACAGCATGCCAGGCCTCCCTGTCCATCACCTACGCCTGGAGGTCACTCAGACTCACGTCCATCGAGTCAGTGATGCCACCCAGCCATCTCATCCTCTGTCGTCCCCTTCTCCTCCTGCCCCCAATCCCTCCCAGCATCAGAGTCTTTTCCAATGAGTCAACTCTTCGCATGAGGTGGCCAAAGTACTGGAGTTTCAGCTTTAGCATCATTCCTTCCAAAGAAATCCCAGGGCTGATCTCCTTCAGAATGGACTGGTTGGATCTTGCAGTCCAAGGGACTCTCAAGAGTCTTCTCCAACACCACAGTTCAAAAGCATCAATTCTTCAGCGCTCTGCCTTCTTCACAGTCCAACTCTCACATCCATACATGACCACAGGAAAAACCATTTGCCTCATACTAAATTGGTGGGAAGAACAAAATTGCAGTACTGTGAACCCAAAGTTAGCATCATTAGGACAGCTCTAACTTGACTTGATGAGCATTCTGTACTGTTTACCAGACTTAGCCTTAGTCAGTTATGCCTGACTAATGTTAAAATCAACTAGCTAACTTTTGTTGTGATATCGTTCCCTTGAAATTAGTTGTAGAATGGTGAAATGTGATAGCTACTGGCACAGAAAAAAAATAGTATGGGGCAGAACCAATTTTATATGTTTGGCAAAGTCTTACATAATCATTCATTCTATAAACATTTTCTGAGCACTCACTCCTCTCAGGCTTGTGGGTTGATTTCTATTGTGCTTAATAACTTAGGATAGCAAAAAGTAGATGCTGTTGATGTTCATAGAACAGATGCCCATCCCCAAACCATCATGTGCCAAGAGTAAAAAGAAGAAAATTCTGGAAAGTTCTGTCCTTGGTTATTTGTCACTGACAGCATTGTCCCAGGAGGTTATCAAAGGCTCATATTCCTCACTGCCTGATTGGTACCCTACAGATATAGGAAGACCTGGCCTTCCTTAGATACAGAAAACGACCACTAGCTGTTAGGCCAAAATCATGGAGAAGACGAACTCCAGATATAAGTATAGTTATTCTTAGGGAACGTGGAGACTGAGAATCCTCAGCAGAAGATGGGTTCCTCCTAACCAGTGAGGCATGGTTTCAGGATGTTCAAGCCCAAGAGACCCTGGAATATTCTAAAAGTAGGCCACCTCTTTCCTCACACATCTCTCTATTGTTGAATGTCCCTCTTGACTTGTCTACCGAGAGACTCCAGTTGACTTCACAAGACTCTCTCTTATTCATCATCTTTGACAATGTCCCTGATTTCCACATCATTCCTCAGAGAATCTGCCACTGCTCATTCTGGCCTGTGTAGCCTGTGTGAGGGGGCACACCCCACAGTATCTTGCAGTGACTTGTTTGTTCATGTGCCTGTATCCTGTAAGTTCTTGGAGCAGAGAGACCCTGTCCTCAACCTTCTCTGATTGCTCAGTGCCTGGCATGCAGGAGGGTACCCATAGAAGGAAGCAAATAGGAAGTGCTGAGATGGGTGAGTGTTCTGAAAGTGAAATTATACTTCAGTTAAAATGTTAAATCACTGCAGAGAACGCACACTCAAATGCATCCTGGGCCTAATTAGATCCAATAGATAGGGTGGCTTGTGTGTAAATATTGCAATACCATTGGGAGTGGTAAAAACTCTGGTGAAAGGACCACCCAAGAGGCATGTGAGATCATTTGGCTGCAATCCTCAGTTCTTATAAGCACATAGACCTGATGTAACCAAGTCATTTTTATTATTAGTTTTTTAAACTTCAAAAACAGACTGTTGGGTGAAAGTTAGAATTTTTAAATGTTTGGAAAAATTAAGTCTAAACACAATGTGGGCTAAACAAAAAATGTCTGGAGACCTAATTGGGCCTATAAGCTACCAGCATGTAACCTGTACTGAGAATTATTTTTTCCTAAATGTGGGTTCCTTAGCTTATTGTGATGTTAGCCTGTCAGGTGGCACATGCTAATGTGGGAAAACAGATTGGCAAGTGAAATTTAAAACAGTGGGAGAGAACAAAGGAAACCACCCTTCCCAGTTCTTTCTTCTTCCTTCTTTATCCATCTACATGCCACCCAAGAAAGTCTGGATGCTCTCTTAATTAACTCGGGATTGGTACCTTTTTAAATAGGTACCTTTAAAACTTTCTGGAAGCTTCCTCAAATTTATGTCAATTGTCAACCAGAATTCTAGCCACTGGCTTTCAAGTAATTGGTAACTGGTGATAATTACTTTTCTGGCAAAATGAAGCATCCAAAAGTAGAGCTGTGGAGAAGACCAAATATATTGATTGGTTTCTCTGTGGAGGTGCTAAGGTATAAAGGGAAGCTGACCCATAGGAAGAAATGGCCAACATTATAGATGGTGATGCATTTCTATAACCAAATAGCCTCTAAAGAAGGACACAGTGACACAAAGTAATTACAAAGCCACTGGAGTATCCCCCTACCAACTCCAGAGCTCTGAGTTAATGTCATACAAGCCTTCCCAGTCTACTTCTCAGAGGCAAAGAGATTAAAAAATGATAAATGAGTTTGAAAGCCCTTAAAAAAATTCTAAATTACTGTAAAAATTGTTTCATCAATATTCTTTGGATTATTGTCACTGTTATTAAAATGCACAGATCATGACAAATGTGGAAACAGTCTCAATGATTTTGTGTCTCTCAAACTGAAATAGAGATTGTGCCATTAGTACATTTCAACAAAACAAACCTGTATTGAGCATCTACTATCCAGAAAGCACATTGATGGGCATAATGGGTGATATAGATATAACAAAGGCCCCTGTCCTAAGAGCTTATTATTTAGGGATTTGTCCTTATGATGTGGCTGTGTTCTCATAACCATGTGCTCCATGTTGAGAGGATTTCTGGTCCTCTAGTGAACTGGCATTTGCATTCCTACCATGTTAGAACCAGCAATGTGCTGGCAAACCAACACTCTGCAAAACCCTGATTTTGTCAATTGTCATGGTGTAAATGCTCTCATCTTCACTGATTTCCTGCTACCAACGTGAAGACCCTGAACACAGTGTGGGGAAGAGATGTGTATGTACTCTCTTGCTGGTACAAACTGGCCATAACTCACCACTGATTGGAATCCAAGTCATGGAGATAAAGAAATCTCTGTACTTAGTCATCTTGCTCCCAGGAGATCTGGCTATAAACCAGGGCAAGTGTGCAGCCTCTTAGTCATACATTCAAAATAGTGACAGTTTTTATTTCTAGAAAGTCATATCTTTTATCTAATCCAGATTCCTAAACCCAAAATGATGAATTGAGTGAATACAAGAGCTGATCATATGGATATGAACACCTATAACTACTCCAACAAGACTATGTTTTATGTATTTTACTTTTTAAAAAGATTTTCTTGGCTACACCACACAGCATGTGGGGTCTTAGTTCTCCAACCAAGGATCAAACCCACACCCCTGCATTAGAGGCATGGAGTCTTAACCACTATTGACCACCAGGGAAGTCTCTATGCCTTTTTAGACTTTAGTGCTTCCTTCACATGCTGGAAATGCTTTTTTTTTAAAAAAAAAAAAAAAGCTGTTGACTTGAACTAAACATAAAATTTGGAGAACTCAGATTAGGGTGTTATGCAGTGTTCCTCAGTCACTCAGACTCAAAATTCTTCTCTATCCAGGAAATTGTATCGTCTACCCAATCTTTATTTCTAGCGCTAAATAGTATACCACTTTCTATTTGTAAACATTTTCTATTTGAATATTCATCTACTCTTCATTCTCCCCATCTTTATTTACTCATTCAATATCTCTGTTTTCTTCAAAAGCTTGAAGATTGCTTTTAAAATATGCTTTATTGTCATGTATTTATTCATTAATTCAACAAACATACATAGAACCTCACTATGTGCATAGCGCTCTGGTGGGGACTTTGAAAATATGGAGATAAATAAGACAGTGTGATGAGTCTCATCTCTTGGGAGTTCTTGGCTCTGCCATCTCCTGTGAGTTAGCTTCGTCTTCAGCCTGGTGACAGAACAGCTGCAGCCTTGCAGGGATCTTATTCTCATATAACCAGATCCAGAGTAGGAAGAGTGGTGAACTGTTTCATCACGTTTTTCCTCCTTCATGAGAAGGGACGTTCTCCCAGATGGCCCCACAGACTCTTCACCTGTAGCCCTGAGAGATTGGTTCACACACCCTGTGCTGAATCAGTCAGAGGCCAGAGCAATATGATCACCATGATGGGGGCCTCAATAGGTCCCTCTGAGAAGAATGATGATGGGGAGCAACCCGTGGGGTAGACAGTCAGCAGAGGAGCCGTGGGGAATCTCGGTGCCTAAGGCTTGTCTCTCAGGATTTCTCTCTTCTCATCCATTGAATAATACTGCGTTTAATGGGCCCTTAATTGTGTAGCACTGACCTGTTATGGTAGTGTACTGCCACGTGATGGATCCTGTTTTCATTGTGTTCCTGATCAAAGATCAAGGCATCTCAAGCTTCCTTTTTGTTCTATGTCACTGTGACCTCAGAATCTCTGAAGTGAGACTATTACACCCCTTCTTTTATTAAAAAAGAAACAGACTATATTTCTAGCAGCTGTCACAAGCGCTTCCTAATAACATGGAACCTGCTCAGGTTCTCCATGTCCTGGCAATGGAAAACAGACTGAAAAGAAATTTTAACACAAAAAGCTGTTTATGGGGACTTCCCTGGTAGTCCAGTGGTTAAGACTTCACCTTCTAATGCAAGGGGTGCATGTTCAATCCCTAGTTATAGAGCTAAAATCCCACATGCCTCATGGCCAAAAAACCCATAAAACAGAAGCAGTATTGTAACAAATTCAATAAAGGTTTTGAAAATGGTCCACATCAAAAAAAAAATTGCTATGTATTTCCATATTGCCTTTGAGATTGATGGTAGCCACAGAACAAAAGAAATTGGTCTTTTCCTTTCTTGGTCCATAATATAAACAACTAATTAGGAATTTCTGTGATATTTATTGTGAGGAAATTGACTGGGAGGTGATGGAAAATTGGACAAGTGATATTACTGATTGACTAGAAGTCTGAGGGAGTTGCATATGCACTCACTGAAGGCAGCAGGGGAGAAGGAGGATTTAGGCATGTTTTGTTGGTCACTGTGGCTTCTCAGCTGTATATCCATGTATACAAAAGAAAATCAAAATGCCATAACAGTGTCTGGCTTATTTATGATATCAGCATACTATGAAGTTGTAACTCAAGCTAAATTTTCCTTCTGTATATTCTGACTTAAACGATGAGACTGACTGCAGTGAGAGCTTTTCAAATGTAAAAGTGATATCCACTGGTTTGGCCTAGGCAAAGAACTCTTGAGAAGAGCATGATCTTAGATTGGTCAGTGAGAAAGAGGAAGCAGCAGTATTGAACTCAGGCAGGCAGGCCTGGGCTCCAGTAACGAAAAAAGATTTCCTGAGATACAGTGCCAAGTTGTAATTCCATCTCTAGTAACAAAGTCGATGTCCACAGAGAATGTCCTTATCCATGCTACAAGGATGGACAGGTATTTATAAGTTAGCACTGGTAGATCCTATTCAGATACATCCCAGAACTATCTATGGCAAAATATACTTGCATTCTGATGCAGATTAATTTTCCCCTTATGATCTCATCAGCTTGCAAGTTTAGGGGGCAGCCATGGAATAGAAACTACCCAAGCTGTGTTTTAAAAGCTTAATTAGTTATCAAAATCAGTATCCTAGGTAAATGAGGGTAAAACCAATACTTTTAAAGGAAATGGTTTCACCAACATGAATTGAGCATTGAGCAAGAAAATTAGATCATTTGTGATAGATTCAGAATCTATCTGTGTACTGCGGGGTTTTAGCTATAATCTGAATGCCTTCAGTCTGACCTGCTTCTTTGCCTCTGGCTTCATAGTTCACGGCAAAGTTGTGTGCTGAGCAGGTCTAATGCTAATGAGCACGGCATACAGGACAGACTTAGTCGTTGTCATGCATGCCACGTGTGTTAATCTAATCAATGGTTTAATTTACCATGGGCTGAAATAAGGTCGCTCAGTGTCCTCTCAGAAACTCAGCTGAGAGTAGATTAAGATGGCGGACCAAACACTTTCCATAAACTAGTCCCATCATTTTCTGTAACAAATAATATAACTTATTTATGAAAATATATCAGAAACCAAGAGAGTTAACCCAAAGAACACTCATTCTAAAGAGAACTGTCATAGAAGAAAATCAATAAAACACAAAAAGCGATCCAGACAGACTTTGAATCTTAGTGCTCTTCTTTTCTAGTGCTTAATATGAATCTTATTATTTCATATCTGTTTCATCCAAACATAAGCACTGAATCCTAAACTCATCCTACTTGTCCATCTGTAGCAGCCTCTCTGGTCAGTGGAATTCACTATTCCCTAGTAACCTTGGAGGCTTTGCCCTTCACTTTCCCCCAGCCTTGGTATTTCAGGTGTCGTTAAGTCAAGACCCATCTTAGAGAACAAAAACAGAAATACTGCCTCTATCCCTGTGTCAGGAAGATCCCCTGGAGAAGGAAGTGGCAACCCACTCCAGTACTCTTGCCTGGAGAATCCCATGGAGGGAGGAGCCTGGTGGGCTACAGTCCATGGGATCGCAAAGAGTCGGACACAACTGAATGACTTCACTTTCACTTCACTCTCACTTTCATACTTAGCATAGGAAAAAAATGTGAAGAAAAGTCTTACAGAAGAGTCTGGATTTCTGTTTGATGTGAGAGGAGTAAATGTCTAATAACACTGGAGATTTTTGAATGTTCATACCTAATTTGCACTTAGTTAAGTTTTATTTCCTGGTGTTTGCTAGATTAAAAGAAACCTTTTAAGATGGGCAAGGAGAGCTAGCATCCTTGTGAACTGAACTCAGATTTTTTCATGGAAATTTTTTGTTTTAACATGCTGTTTTCTTCTTTACAGGAGTTTAGATTTGATCGTTTTACAGAAAATGGTAAGAAGAAAACCACCTTTTTTAAAAGAGGGAAAAAGCTGAAGTATTACCACTTGCCATTTGGATTGGGAGTCAGCAAATGTCCAGGCCGATTTTTGGCCATGGTTGAAATAAAGCAATTGTTGGTTGTGCTTTTAACTTACTTTGATTTAGAAATAATTGATAATAAGCCCTTAGAACTAAACTATAGCCGCTTTTTGTTTGGTATTCCTTACCCAGACTCTGATGTTTTATTTAGATACAAAATAAAATCGTAAGCTAAAAGGAAAGGAGAGAAATCTATCTAGAAAACTAACCTAAATGTCCTCAGTTCATCTATTTGTTTTTAATTTCAAGTGTAATTGCTTTGTTTGTTTTAAAGATGCCAATTTCTATTTGATCTAAGATTAGTCCCATCTGTACTTGATCACAAAACCCATAATTAAAAAAAAAAAAGATGGTAGCATGAAAATGGACATCAAAATCAACATAATGATAAATTTAAAGTAGCTTTTTTTAAGTTTCTACGTATTGTGATTTGCAAATGTCATGGTAAATGTGCCTTCACAGTAATAGATCTGACACTGTGGGATTTTGTTAAGTCACAAATTCTTCTATAATATGTAAAAATACACTTTATGTACTAATGGAAATTTATGCTGTAAATGGACACAGTCTAACAAATTTCAAGTTCTCAGAGAAGAAGGAAATTAAATTTCCATGAGATACACTAGATGAAAATGTTCCCTTCAAGTATAATATCAATAATATCTATATTGCTGGGGTACGTTTGCATTAAATGAGGTTTGCAGTAGATTAAATGCTTCAACTTCACTTCAATATTTAATCATCCATAAATGTACTTTATTACTTTGTATACTGTGGCTCAGTAGAACAAAATTTCTTGTTATATAAGGCTACTCATGTTCAAGTTAGATACTGATAAGATTTATCAGTATAAGAACACACAAAACCTATTATATATTCAGCAATTGCCCTAGACATTAGTATTAGGTTTATTGTAGGAGTAAATGTTGAGATCATTACAGGATTGATTATAGCATTTGACTCCAGTGTGAACTGTAAGGGTTATGCCGGTGTTGTAATTAACTTTCCTGAATGCTTTATATCAAGCATTTATATCAACTGAAAAACTAGATAGCAGTATTTGTTCTTGATGCCTCACCTCTTGGACTGGGATTTGATTTGTAGTATTTGAATTACGGCATTATGTAATGCAGTATAATTCCATATGCCAAAATGCAGCGTCGGCTGGATGATTCAAAGATTGCTAATATCAGATTGCCAAATGATGGTTTGTCATTCAGCTTGAATGCTGATGCCATATAAAAACAGGCAAAGCAGGTAAATAAGCCCAGTTATTCCATGGGAACTTCTAGTTATAACTTCTAGTTATTTCATTGAAACTTCTAGGATTTCAGAAATTTGCTTTTGTTTTTGAAAAGGAAATTTATCTTTCAAATAACATTATAAAATACTGAACCATATTTAGTAGCTAAATAGCTTTTCTAGCATCTATTTTTCTCCTTCCTGAAGTTCATGCACTAAATGAAGGTCTGTCCATCTGAACTTCGTTTTTGCCAATTTGAAGATGCTTTCCTTTTGTCCTCATTCCTTAGTTTGCCTTTTTTTCCTGTTTTGATATCTCATGTTGTTAAGAGGTTAGCCTTCATTTGGTTTAATTATTCAGCAGGTAGTCAACCTCTTTTCTCTGACAGCTTTAATATGCTCTCTTTGTCTTTGACGTTCTTAGTTTCTGTTTATAGTGCTTGCATGCCATGGTGTCTTTCATCAAACGTAGAATATTCACAGTCATCTCTTTGAATATTTCCTCTTTCAGCTCTGTATCTTGTTTATAGTCCATGTTGTTTAACCTTTTCTCCTTGTATTTTTTAATCTCTAATTTATATTCTAGGCCATTTCGTTGGATCTTTATATCGCTTTCAGTTTATTCTACTCTTTAACTCATCCATTGGGTTTGTTTCTTCTGTCTTTTTATTTTAACCTTAGGTTCATAGGATTGAGTGATCACATGCCTTATACCCCTTAGTTCACAGTAAACAATTATAATTGGTCCAAACTAGGCTTTCTTTACTCATTCTATTCTATCCCTAAACCCTACCATTATACCCTTCCCCATTATCCGGAAATATTCTAATGTGTTTGGTATGTATCTTTTTATTTGTAGGTGTTTTTATAGAACATATGTTATTATCTTGGTTATATGTGTTTTTTAATTTTCATAAATGTCTAGTCTATACATCATATTCTTTTTAATTTTTTACTAAGCACTATACTTTAAAGATATTACTTTAAAGTATATTACTTTATATGTATTTGATCTATCACCTCTAACTACTGTATAGTATCTCATAATGTGTACCCATGATGTTTCAATGCTCTATTCACCCAGTGATATAAACTGTGTTGGTGGGACAGTTAATTTGGGGGAAAGGCCAAAGCAGAACCGAAAAGCCTTGCCCCCTTGCCCCCGCCCATCCTCTCACTACTTCATGCCCCACCCTCCGCCCTGGGCTGCCGGAAGCCCTGTTGCCAGCACCCCTGTTGCCAGCACCACCCCCCAACACGCACACACACAGGCACACAGTCCATGACAGCCTTCACTCTCTGAGATGCTCTAGACTTCTTGTGTTTCGTGCTCAGATCCTCACTACCCTCTCCCTTCTATGGGGTCTCCAGAGCTGATCTGAGCCAGGGTGCCAGATGTCAGTTTGTCCGCTTTCAGAATTGCAATTCCCCTGAGTCTGATAAATTTAGGGGTTACATTTTCAATTGGAGAATTCTCTTTTGTTCCTCCTATCTGCCTGGTCATTTTTGACAGTATCTTGTTCCTTCATCATATACTCAATATCTTCTTTCATTTTAAAAATATATTAAGGAACTGTATTCATATCTGGTGTTTCCACATCATCAGTGTTTTATGGGTCTGATCCCATAGTTTGTTTTTCTTTTAACTCTTCCTTGCTTGTTTAGTGGACTCGTTCTTTGGAATTTTATCTCTGGAATTTTGTTTAAGACCCGAGTTTAAAGTTCACGCCACCAGAGGAAATTTGTGTTTGCTTTCACCTGGCTGCTGTTACTCTCAAATTCGGATCAATTTAAAATTTCACCTTGAGTATTTTGAAAGAGGATGGGAAACTACATGGGCTTCCCCAGTGGCTCATTGGTAACAAATCCGCCTCCAATACAAGAGATGCGGGTTCAATCCCTGGGTGGAGAAGGAAAGGGCAGCCCACTCCAGTATTCTTGCCTGTAGAATCCCATGGACAGAGGAGACTAGCGGGCTACGGTCCATCCGGTCTCAAACAATTGGCCATGACTAAAGTGACTGAGCACACACAAATGGGAAACTGCATAGATAGGGTGGGTTCTGGCCCTAAGTCAGCCAGATTGCAACCCTATGAGTAGGGATAAGCAAGAATACCCAGTCCTCTGTGGAGTGAGGTTTCTTTCTAGACACCTACTGAAGATGTTGCCTCTGCAAGTTCTTGCCTTTGTGCACAAGTCTTGGATTAAACACACACACACATGCACGCACACATACCCCACGCCCCTTGGGCTGCAACCTTTATCCCATTCTGCCACAAAGCAGAGCCCATTTGTTTTGTACTAGGACATCTATTCCACCATATTGCCTGATGTGGAAACCTCCAGATTGTTAAATTCATCTTAGTAGCACACTTCTGTGATGCTGTAGCAGAGAGAGCACGGAAAAGCACTCCATTCTAGTTTCTGCTTAATTTACAGTGAAAGGAATTTAGGGTGGAAACATTATATAAAAGCAATGGATGGAGTCTTGTGACAGGCTTAAACCTGGTCATCAAAGATTGTCTATGAATAGAATAAATGTCATAGAGAATAAGTTAAAAGACATGAAATTTAGCTACGACACAATTGATTTACTATTATCAACAAGTCACTTTGCCTCTCAGTGTTTCAGTTTCCATATTTGCAAAATAAAAATAATACAGCCTTTGGATGTCAGGGTTCATTATGAGGATTGAACACAGTAAGATGTGTGAACTTATTTTGAAAAGTGTAATGCAATATCCAAATGTAAGTTGTAAGGAGATACTTTGACAATGCTGCACCTTTTAAATTAAAAACTGTTTGTGTATATTTGTTAAAGGGAAGCATTTTTTGTTATTGGTTAAATGATTATTCATTTATTCAGTCAAACATTTATTGAGCACTGGATTACCCTTCTTCAAGAACACACAGTTTATTAGAGAAAGCAATATATACCCAAGTAATTTATTATAAATGTAGTTGTAATAAATTCATCGTCCTAAAACTGTTTTAAAATTCTGATTCAACACTCGTTCTAACTGACCTTCCATCACTCATTCCAAATTAGTGTTCTGCAATGAGAAATTACTATGTGCCTAATTAGATACAACAAAACATATACATCCAGTATTGTGATTATATGTTAAAGATCTCCAAAACAAAATACAGCTATTGAGGCATCAGAATTTTTTGAAAACTGTATTTTACATATAGTAAAAACCCACCCTCTTCATTTTTACAGCCCCTCCTCTAAATGTCAAATTAAAGAAAATGAATGACTAGTGGTATTATTTTATATCAGTGACCAACTGAGGCATCATTTAGCAAAAACTAAATGCTCTGAAGATATTCAGGAAAAAGTTGTTTGTCACTAAGTAAAGAATGTTGGTAAGCAACCTATTTGGGAACTTTTATCTGTCTTGTGTGGCCTTCCCGACACACTTCATTATATTTTGCCGATTTTTATCATTAAGGTTGGGT
This sequence comes from Ovis canadensis, assembly GCF_042477335.2. Taxonomy (NCBI): domain Eukaryota; kingdom Metazoa; phylum Chordata; class Mammalia; order Artiodactyla; family Bovidae; genus Ovis; species Ovis canadensis. The sequence goes on along the minus strand of NC_091253.1, from coordinate 52,341,193 downwards.
CACAAGTCTAAGGCAGAGGAGCTTCTATGCTCAAAATTTGCATGATTACTTCTGTTGATTTTCTTATGAAAAATAATTTGAGTGGCCTTTGTATAAGCTAATCCTTCTAATTAAACCATGGAATCTTAATTTCAAAGATCAAAGCACAAAAATTATCTAGGTTTTGATCTTAGTATAAAATAACATCAATAATTTTAAAACAAGAATTATATGTCCTGAGAATGTACACTGATTTAACCTATTAAATTTGCCAATACTGCAAGCCATTATTTACCAAATTGCATTATTAGGTATTCATATTTACATACTCAATTAGGAAAAAGTTAGCAAGCCAAGATTAAGTTCCCGGTAGCATTATTTTAAGTTACAGTGGGTGATCACATAAAACTCTCTAATGTTTCTATTACTTACTCTATTTCAGAGTGTTAATCTGAGTCGTTGATCATTGGTGTTAGAAATATTTGGTTTGTTTACTTTGTTTGTAATATTTTCTTGAGTAAGATAAAATTTGTGAAAATCTCTACTGAACAATTTTTAAAAGGAATAATTTGACAACACTTAACATTTTAAAGTATTTTTTAAGCAGGAGAATCTCTATATTGTAAAAAGAAATCTTAAATATTTAATACTCTTGATTTTAAAATGGTATATAGGTGGATTTATGAGGAAGCAAATTATCTTGAAAAGATTTTAGGTAAGAAATGCAAATGCTTTGTAAGTCAATTTAATGTGTGTGTTTTTTCTAATATGCAATGAGCCAATAAATTAACTTTTAAAGCACAGGTGAATGACTGTCTCCTTATTTCCCTACTAGGAGCATGTTGGGTGACAGAAGATTTTATTACAGTTAGTAAATGATTTGGGAAATAATTTTGCTGTCTGGAGATCCTCAAACCCTCATCTTTCCCCACCATTTACATATGCGTTCTTATTTTCTCATATTTTCAGTAAAAGAACATTAATTGTTACATTCAGAACATTTTTCAGTATGCATGTGTGTGTACTCAGTCACTTCAGTCATGTCCAACTCTTTGCGACCCCATGGACTGTAGCTGGCCAGGCTCCTCTGTCCGTGGAGTTTCCCAGCAAGAATGCTGGAGTGGGTTGCCATTCCTTTCCTTCTTCAGGAGATCTTCCCAACCCAGATATTGAACCCATGTCTCTGTGTCTCCTGCACTGCTGGTGGATTCTTTACTGCTGAACTCCCAGGGAAGCCCATTTTTCAGTATAGTTTCACGTATTTATGTGGGAAATAAAAACATACAAGAATATCAGTGACTAATAAGTTTTTAAACTTTATTTTAATGACGTTGACCTTGCTAGGTTGCTGTTCTTAATTATAGATTATGATTATAGACTATGATTCTGTGGAGAGATGTACAAGAAAACAAGAATGGGAGAGAGAGTCTGTTTCTCTCCACAGAAGAGAGATGTGGTCTTTGTTTTCTGTGGATAACTTTACCACAGATAGTGAATGAAGCTGAGTAATATTTGGACTGTATTCTGTGTATTCATGAGCTGAAATGCTAGCTGTAAATAAAACACGGAACACAGAAGAGTGTTGATGAAATGTGGCTCCTTCAGTCTCCGTACATAGAGCGTTTCACTGGGACTCTTGGCTTTCCGAAGAAACAATTCATTCATGTTTTAAAGGACTGCCTTGGACTCTGAGGGTGTTTCTGTTCATTGGAACTAGGCAATTCAGTATGGTTGAACACTTAGGGTCAATTATGTCGTTAAATGGACAATCTATGAAATAATCATCCTGGCTTTCAGTTTTACTCTAAAACATACTTACTAAATAAACAATAATTTTGCAGAACTGTCTGGCATTATCCATGGTCATGTGAGTAATACTGTGCATTTTCTACTCACGATATAGTTGAATAGGAAAAAAAATACTCAGTGGCTATGCTGGATTAATTTTAAATGTGTTACAGTTTTTTGTTAATTTTTTGAGGTATAGCTGATGTTCTTAATTCTTAACTGTATTCATTTTTATAAGGAGAGACATGATATACTGCAGACTACCTAGAAAGTAAATATTTAGAGATAAACTCATGAGGTATTTTATTTCCCTTACAATTTATGTTCTGCGCTCATGGAAGAAGCTAGGGTGATGGAAGTAACAGGTAAAGGTACTGGTACCTAATGGTTTGTCATTGGGTCAAATTTAAACACTTATAAAGCACATATTAGCTGGTGATTCTTACTTGTTTGCAAGAGAATGTTCACTCCATATAACTTTTATTTCTAAGAACTAAACCATTATAGGTCACATGAAATGTATGTCATCATTACATGACAACCCACATTTTTAAGTAAATGATTTTGTCTTTGAGATTCAAATTACTGTTGAAATGAAATAGACTTTCATTCCATAACTTCTAAGAACTGGCCAATATATTTAAAATTTTATAAATGCCTTTGTTTTATACCTTAGATGGAATATTTTTGAAGTATTTGAAATCACTTTTGAATTTTTAAATCCAAAAGCATATAGGAAGTAGTACTTTCTCCATTTTTTAAAATTTGATATCTTACAAGGAAAGCTATAAAAATGATTTTATAGCTTTTATAATTTTTTAAAAACAAAGTCCTCAGACTAAACAATGCAGGACTCAGCCAACTGAAGATCTTAGTTAATCCCTGACCTTTGGAGATGTTTATCCACAGAAGGGCAACACACAGAAGTAACACCAGAGTGGCAGAGGTAATTTGAGTATGTATGTGTTCCAGCCAGATCCTCCATAGTTCAAATCAGTGTTTTGTTTTCATAAAAAAAAATAATTTTTCTGAGTTGTTAAAAAGAGCTTACTTTGTTGAATAATTCCAGATTTTTCTTAATTTCACTTTCTCGAGAAATCTGCACTTTGAAGAATGTATTTGCTTGATGCTTCTGCAGTAAAAAATGTAAGTTATTCACTGCTCCTGCTTTCTGATACATTTATAGATTTAATAGATAGATTTCCTTTCCTCCTTCATGGCTATTCATGTTTCTGTGGAGGCCTGGTTAGGAAAATCTTTTTTTTTTTTTTTTTTAATGGAAATCTTAGATGGAGGGGACAAGCTGCACTTAGCACTTGAATTTTGACCATAGCTCTTCAGAAAGAAACTATACGTGGCAAATGGAGCTGCACTTGCTTGAGTAGACAGTGCATGTTTTAATGTTTTAACCACTTGGGTACATAATCTCAGTCTCGCTCACAATAAGAAATTATTTGTCTTCTATTTTCTAAGAGGATATAAGGATATTAACAAAGAAATCCTTACACCAAGTTCTTCAATAATTGCCAGAGCAGAGTAAATGCATAGATTGAGGTTAGGCCATGAAGCATTTTTATGTCTAAAACTAAATTCTCATCTCTAAACATCCCTATTAACATAGCAGATTTGAGTTGCAACCATCCTCCTAATAAAATTATGAAATCTTTAAAATTGGGAAGCATTTGTAAATAATGGGTCCTTTAAATATCCCTGAACTTTATTCTAAAACTTATAAAGAGAAATAATAATTGCTTTATATAACCACTGATACCATTTTAGCATTTGATGAAGATGTTAATTTATGGTTGGTTAGCAGTTTATGGCTGTCATTAGTTTTTTAGTTTGGTCCACATTAGAAACCTATTTTTCTTTTTTATTTTAATCTGAGACAATTATATAAAGATATGGTTATGTTTTATCTAAAATGTATCATTCTAGGGTAGCATTTCAAATTATTCACAGATCATAGTTCTTATATGTGCATATATGAATTTAAAAATACAGCAATAAAACGCTTGAAACAGATCATAAATTTGCTTCATATTTTATTGCATCTCTGAATCAGGTTGAAAAGACAAGGGCAACTATGGTCTTTGGAAAAGAATTAACTCTTTCCCAATCTGGGAAAGAAAATGATATCACATTGTGCATAATTAAAGCCAACTCCCCATCAGAGGGTCCTGGTGACTTCTAAGATAGGCTTGTCCATCACATATTGGAAGCTAGGTCTGGGGGTGGGTGGTAACTGCAAAATCCCTTTTCCTTTTGCAGTCTAGCCTTCCCAGCCCAGTCATTTCTCTTCCAAAGCTCCCTAATCTGTGTTTCTGTACTGCCGGAAGGAGGGGACATACAGTAAAGGACAGGAAAGTCCTACACGAACACTCACAAGCACTTAGGGGGTGGATAGTTTTGCAGTAGTCCAGAAGTCTCCTGGATTATGTTAAGACGAGTCATTTAGGAAAAGTGGTAGAACCAAAATAGGGCTTCAGGGAAAGCGAGCTAATTTTCCTTGCCTGGCTGGGAAGAGATGAGGTTCTTTGGGGTTTAAAACTGAGGTGCTTTTTCGCAGAATTCCGGGGTTTGGCTGGGCTGCAGTCTCTTCTTATAAACCGGGAATCTTCCGGTGAACTCACCAGGCCATGGCAGGTGCAAGGGGCACCCCGATCCAAGTGCCTTCCCTTGAAAGAGTTGAGGCAGAGCCCCCAAGTTCCCTTTCTGTCCCTAGGAACTTAGGGGCTGAATGGCCTTGCGCCCTACAGGAGGGGCCCAGAATGATAGCCAGTCCAGCGATGGTCTGCTGCTGTGGAGCCCAAATCCCTCCCTGGGCGCAGCCGGAGCAGCGCACAGCACAGTGGCACACGTTATGGACATCATTTGGTCTGCAACACTGGGCTGGCCTTCGGGAAAGCCGCTCCCTCCTTCCTCCTGCCCTCTCGGGTCCCCAGCACAAACACTGACCGTAGCCCTGGGGCGAAACAGACACCTGGTTATTTCGCACAGTCTACAAAACCCTGGTTCTGGTAAACACAGATCAACTGATCAGAAAAGCCAGAAATCCGGCAGGGAGAGAAGAAAACTCCTGTCCTGAGAACTGTTTTTTTCTCTTAAGTTACCTTTTCCTGGTTTTCTCTCCTGTTTCCTTCTCTTGTGCCCAATGTCTGACTTAAAAGGCCAACTTTAACCCGGAGCTCATTGGCTTGGCAGATCCAGGGGCATCCAACTTTGTAAGTGCCAAGGCAGAGCTCAAAGAAGCGGGACTCATTTATAGTGCCCACACAACAAATAATGTTAATTCATGTAAAGTTGCTTGGCAAGTGATTTAGTCTGACCTGCGTTGTAATTAAAAGAATACTTTTGTTTCTGACGTTTATTTTGCAATTTAATTCTGTTTAGAGGCAACGTTGTCTGGTTGTCCCAGCCCATCCCCCCACTTCCCCACTACATTAGATTTTCATCAAAGGTTTTTACTAAGGAGCCTCTTCTGGGCAGGATTCATTACCTTCCCGCCTGTCACCAGAACACGCTGGGGTCTCTGCTCAGTGCGTCTCCGGCGGCAGAGCCGCCACTATGTGTTGCGAACTGGGAAGTGATCTTTCATCATTATTTTTCAAAGTCTGGGAAGTGTATTATCCTTTTTCCTAGTGGTAATTAGTTACCATAGCATCTAATACGTAAATGTGCCCAGAGCACACCATTAACAGTTAAACGGAGAATTCAATTTAACACATGATTATATCTTTCATAAGTCATTACATTGGAAAAGTCAATGCCACTCAGGCTGGAACAATCTCAGGGTCCGGGGCGCGGAGAAAGGTTCGGTTCCGGCATCAGGGCCAAGAGCGCGTGGAGACCGGAACCGGTGAGCCTTGGCCCTTCCCAAAGAGCTGTTGGCAGGAAGGATGGTGCTGGGTGCGACAGGAGGGTGCAAAAATTTAAGCGCAGCACGGGGTCTTAGAAGGGATGCCCAGCTGCAGAGGAGAGCGCATCGTTGCGAGCGCGCTCACACAATCGCGCGCGCACACGTTCATGCGCGCGCACACACACACTTACAGGCACCACAGAGAGAGAGGAGGGTGTAACTAGTGAGCTCTCCGAAGATGATCATTTGCGGTTCTATAGGAAGGAGTCCACTAAGAGCCCCAGAGCGCTTCATTCCTGTAGGTGCCCAAAGTCAAGTTGGAGATGGGATCTAAATAGGAATTCGAAATTAGAGAAAAATATAGAAGTTAGAAGCTAGAGAAGGAAACCGGTAGAATAAAAGGCCAAGTGAGATTCTGGTTCCTCGCTCACTGCCTCGGCCTACAGTCAGTTCCTTAAGAAACTCAAGCAGCTGGGATCCTTCGGGCGGTGCACTCCCCTCAGAAGCACCCAAGGCGCAGTGGATGCAGGCTCTGAAGCTGACCGAAGTACTCTGATAGACGCCGCCGCTTTAGGGCCCAGAGTCTCTGTTCTGGCCCAAGGGCACTTCAGCAAGATCACCCTGACCCCTTGGTGCTCAGTCACCCAATCCTGAAGTGGATGCTGCGCAATGGGAAGACATCTGAGGCCAGAAGTGTGTGCACCAACTTTCCACCCTGGGCTGAAAATACAGGTGTCCAGCGGGCCTCGGAAAGCGGCCCAGGGCTTTGCCAGGTGGGGGAAGAACTGTTTCTTCAATCGTGGTTTTCCCCCCCTAAAAACTGCTGCTGAAGAAACTTTACAAAGATTGGCTGAGGGCAGGAAATTCCACCTAGTAAATCACCAAAAAGTCCTCTCTTGTTCCTTTCAGATGTCCCCCATTTATTCCTAGAACTCAACACTGGTCAACTCCTGTATTTGGAAAGAGAATTTATGTGTTTGAAATTATCAAAATGAAACTAAATATTATTAACCCTGTTACTTTGCATAATTGCTCATATTTGTCTGATGTTTATCCTCTCCTTTCCCCCACCTCCATCCATTTCCAGTTTTTTCAGGACAAAGTTTGGAGATTGAGTTATTAAAGGAGTAAGAGGAGGGTGAGTATTTCTTTTTCCCTTGAAGTTCAAGATCTCTTATTTGTACTATTTCTAATCAGAGTTGAACATCACAGAGGTTACAGAGAGAGTAATAATGAGAAATATTAAGCAGTAAAATCCTGCAACAAATACGTCCTCTACAATGTTAACACGCAAAATAGAAAAAAAAAAAATTCGACTGATGGTGACTCTGGTTAATTCCTAATCAGAATGATGGACAGCCAGGCCAGAACAATACAAACTAATGGCTGTGTTGCTGAGCACTTTACCCCTTGATTAAAGACACCCAATTATGGCGCAGAACAGTGTCGTAATTATGTTTCTTAATCACATCCAGGAGGTTTAATTGCCTTAACGATGTGTTTCATTAAATGAATTTAGGTATTATAGTCGACAGTTTTCATACACAGTTGTTTTCAAATTAACATAATATTAGACATCGTCATGGAAATTGTTTTAATAATCATAATTAGACGCACCCAGGCTTTGTCTGGTAAATGCTGAGAGACGGGTCTTCTCCTGCCTGGGGGCTGCCCTGGTCTCTTCCCTCCCTCAACCCCCACTCCCAGACTAGGAGGGCTTCAGCTTCAAGGCCCTTTGCTGTGATGTTTTCTGAAAAGTTACAGGTTCTGATTAATCTTTTTTGATGGCAAGTGGAGCAGAAAATATCCTCCCTCACCCCCTACTAAGTTTGATGGCATTTAGGGATATCATTATGAGCTGAGGCTATACAGACCAAAAACGCAATCAGCAAACTGCCTATAGAGGAAACAGTCTAACTTCACGGCCACCATCTCTATAACCTTCACCACAATAAAAATAAAACCTTCTAAATGTGAGGGCATTAGGAAAGTCCAAATACAATCCTATACAGCCATTCTTTAATAGAATCAATGCCCAACCCAATCCAAACATAGCCCCTACAAATCTCGTTAACAAGCAACACTAGTACATTGTAAAAATCTCTGTGGACATTGTTTACAGATATCATTCAACCTGGTTGACTCTTCAATCACAAAAAGGGGAAAGCCACAATAGAATTCATCCTCACAGAATCCAAATTCATCTGTTTTCCTTGGCTTTCTGGAAGTTGAAGATAGAAATTTTTGAAATAAAAACTCTTTAAGAAACTTTACTCTCTCTGATGGGCCTTGGCACTGCTAGTTAACAATGCCATACAAAGTGGGAAAAGATTTCCAGGGAGAGAAGGGCCTTCAAAGTTCATGCCAGCAGACAGGAGCTCTAGACCTCCTCTGTGTCTCACCACTGACCCCATTTCTCTCTCCTCCAATGACCAGGCCCAGCCATCCTCTTTTAACAAGTAAACAAGTGAATAGGGCTGCTCCTAATTGCATATCCCTGACAGAACTTTAGTTTCACCTTCTCTAAAACTCCTTTCTTTTTTGTTACCTTTCAAGCAAAGAGTTACACAGAAAAGAGGTGATGGCTCCTTCCACAAAGCACAGCATAAGATGTTTGATCAAAATATTTTAATAAAGATTCTTTCTGACATAGATACACATACAAATGGTCGTACATAGCTGTCATAGTCTGATTGACCTATTTAATATATATATCATTCTTTACACATCCAAAACCCGCCAAGAGATCCATCACAACTCCCCACTCACCATCCAACCTGACAAACTGAATTTGTATTATCTGCAAGGAGTGAAAATAGCAGGACTCCATTTTTTAAAAAAGGTTTTCTGGATTTTCATAGGCTAGAAAGGCAGGCAAACAGCCATGCAAACTAAAACTGAAAGCTCGCTTTGGGTAGATAGCTTCTTGCTCTTCCTTAGTTTTATTTTATTTCCTTTTAATTGTTTTTTAGAAAAATAACAAAGAATTTCACACCATAGGCAAATCAAACCAGTCTTTCAACTTAAATAATTCTCCACAGTTAAAATAACTTATATATGTACACATATATTAAAAGCAATTAAATTAGACCTTTTAAAAATGCACAGCACAGCCTGGAAAAAGTATTTGTTTAGCATGTTCTTACTTATAGGATCTATTGCTGTGATGTCTTCCTTTTTAGAATGCAAAAGAGTCCCCTTTTGGGAAAAAAAAAAAAAGAGATCAATTCATTCATTAATTAAGAATACACCTTTCCTGTAATTTTTGGACTGAAGCAATTTATTAAAGCTCAATTTAAATACAGGGATGATGCAACTGAAGATATCCAGGTGACCTTTGATAAACCTAAGCAGCTCAGATACATCAATATGTCTCTTCATACTTGTTGGCAAATAAACCCTTTTAAACACTTGGCACACAATATAAGTTAATCTATAAAACAGAATTTTAGAGGCATTAAAAAAATCTGCACATAAGACCCCATGACCTTAACACATGATAAATACTGTTGATGTGGAAGGGTCATTGATGAATAACAAATAAATACCATGAATCGTTAATACATCATTGCAGAGTGGAAAGTAACAAGGTGCACATAAATATTTTTAAATGCAATTTCTTTCAGCCACAGTCAGTTTTTTTATATCACTCTTGCCAAAACTTTTGAGCATTTTCACAGGATTAAAGTTCAGAGACAATAAAAAATACAGGTCTTTCATAGCAACGTGTCTCTTTCTGTTGTTTTTGTTTGTTCACTTAAATAAATCTACATTTCAAGTTTTTCTCCTGGCTCAGAATCAAATTTATTTTCAAGTGCCCTTTCTGATTTGTCTGAATGAATATTCCGTCCCACAAGCCACCCAACCCCGGACTCCTCCTTCCCCCCTCAGCACTAGCCAAATTCACAATTATCAGTAGGATTACTATTTTGCCCTGGAATACCTTCCACGCTTAATAACGACTACTTCTCAACTTGTGTTTTAACCTTAAAGGCAAACTGCTTCCTCGCGGTCTAAGCTGCCACCAAAGTTGCCACTTTTCCGAGGAAAAAATAAAGATATCTATCCTCCATACCAACTCCACCTCACTCCCCACCCCAAAGACCAAGATTCTGGGGTTGTCGAGGCTAGAAGTCCCGAGTGTCTCTGATACTTCTCAGTTCTCGCCTCCGCTTTGTCTGTTCTGCAAGTGTTTCACAACTACGAGAGGACCAAATAAAAGGGGTGGTGAGCAGCTGTGCACTGTCCTCTAGCTTTGGGGTCGGTCTGGTGTTTTTCGGGGCGGGGTGGTGGTGGATGGGTGGAGGGGATGTTTAAGGCTTCTCCGTGCACTGTTTGCAGAGGCTGGAGGAGACGCTATTGAACAGGGCGCACTTCTCCGGGCAGGAGGCAGCCGGGGGCAGCCCGGCGCTGAACGGGTATCCGGCCGCCTGCTCGTACGCGCCAAGCGCCGGGTGCAGGGCAGCGGCCGCGGCCGCCGCCGCCGCGGAGCTGGGCAGGGAGGCGGCGGAGATGGCCTGGCCCTGGTTGAGGTAGGCGACGAGGCGCCGCATCTCCTCCAGGGCCTGCGCCTGCATGAGGATGTAGTTCTTGGCGAGCAGCAGCGTGGCGATCTTGGAGAGCTTCCGCACCGAGGGGCTGTGCGCGTAGGGGATCACCGCGCGCAGCTCGTCCAGCGCGTCGTTCAGGTCGTGCATCCGCCGGCGCTCGCGGGCGTTGATGTTGAGCCGCAGCGCTTTCTGCTCTTTGGATTTCTTGCTGCCGCCACTACCCCCGCCGCCGCCGCCGCCGCTACCCCCGCCGCCGCCGCCGCTTGGGGCCCCCGGGGGGGCGCCGCCGCCGCCGTGGAGGAGGGTGTTGGAGCAGCCCTCGGCCGCCTTGGTGCCGCCGCCTCCCGCGCCCGGGGAGGCCCGCGGGTCGGTGCCTCCGGGCCGCAGCACCAGCTCGCAACGGCCGTCGCTGTCGTCGTCGGGGCTCTGCTCTCCGCCGCTGCTCTCGGCCACAGAGCCCCGGCCTGCGCTCTCGCCGTACTTGAGGCACAGGGCCGCCCCGGCCGGCAGGCTGCTCAGGCTGGGGTCGCCCCCCACGCCGGCGGAGCCCACGAGCAGCCCGGAGACGCCCACCCCGCCGCCGCCTCCCGCGCCGCCGCCTCCCCCGGGCGGTGGCAGCAGCAGCCCTGCCCCCTCGGGGTCAGCCGGCTCGAAGCAGCCGAGGGGCGACGACGAGGAGGACGCCGGGCGCTCCCGGGGCGGCGGTGCCAGGGACAGGTCCATGCCCGGGGGCGTGGAGCGGAAAGCCGCCTCCAAGCGCTTGGCGGCGGAGGCGCTCAGGCTCTTGTGCAGGTAGAGGTCGTCTTCGCCCGCGGCGGCCGCGCCGAGGTGCAGCCCGCGCTCCATGGTCCGGCCCCGGCGCGGAGCCCGGGCCCGCCGCCGCCTCCTGGGCTCGGGAGTCGGGCGGCGCCGCAGACGCGCCCGAGCCGGGCTCCGGGGCTGGTGCGCGCGTCGGTCCCGGCGCTGCTGGCAGCCCTCTCCCCTTCTTTTTCTTTTTCGCCTTCCCCCGCGCTCGCCGCCTCCTCTTCTTCTTCTTCTTCGTCTCCAGCCGATGGTGCTGGCTGCTGGGGCTCACCATGGGCCGCGGCCCCGCATGGTGGGAGGGTGGGCGCGCAGGGTGTGGAGCTGCCGCCGCCGCCGCCGCCGCCGCTCTGAGCCCAGCCCCGTGCCTCCTCTCCGCACCGTTTATCTTGCTTGGATTCACCTTCAAGAGATTTCCGGACCCATCAACCAGCCGCCGCCACAGACGGGGGAGTCTTTTACATCATTATCTCTGAGTAGGTTATTATGAAGAAGAGTCGCCTGTTGGGACAGCGCTTTCTACCCAATCAGGTTAACGTTTTAATTAATAGGATTAAAACGGTAACAAACAATCGCAGGCGCTATCTGGCCGCGAGTCTGAATAGTTTCATTTCCCAGGTCTGAAGACAGGCAGCAGCTAGAGCTTTATAAAAGGCGTCTGCTCCATTATTCTGCCTGCCATCTGTATACACAGCTTAGCGCATATGTTTGCAAGGCGCTGGGTCCTGTTAGTAACCCAACAACTGCCTTTAGCTTGACATGTGTGGCGACTTTCACTCATCAATGAGCACACTAAAAGCCCTACTTAGAGTCGACGATGTTCTTTGCTCCTTCAGCAAATTGTAGATCGGCGGCGAAGCCTGGGAGTCCGGAGGAAAGCAGACGCCCGCCCCCCGCACCCCTTTCCCCACCCCCCGCCCGTCTCTCGCCACTGCTGTCTCATTGCTACATGACCCTTCCGGGGGAGACTGATACTCCACTCCTGTTCATAGGATGACTCTGATCTGGATTTGGATATGGGACTTTAGGGGGGGGACACGGTGTCTCCGTTGGCTTGCCCTAAATTCACCCAAGATTCTTAGCTAGTAAAAGAGCAAAGCAATCGCTCCCCCCCTCCCCACAACACACCGCCTTATTCCGCCCCCGCCACTATGCTCCCTGCCCATTTCCTACCCGGATTGGGCGCGGGGGGGAGGGGGGAAAGGGGAGTGCAGCCCATTAGATTTTTTGTAAACGTGGTGGTGGAGGGGGTTACTTTCACTGCCGCCTCCAAACCACGGCTACAGTGATGGTGATGATGAAGCCCACGATTTCCTAACCAGGAAGAAACTGATTGCTCAAACTTCCCTCCAGATTAAAATCCAGTGGTTTCAGAATAGTCAACTTCAACGGGAGTCAAACCCTCTCACACACTAAGTGGGGCATCAGGGCATATTTATTTACCCGGAAACGTCGCCTCCAAGGCCAGGAAGCCATTCAGGGACAACTGGGTCTGCCTCGATTGTTCTTGGAGAGAGGAAGCCGAAGTGTGGAAACAAGTGCTGCTCCCCGGATGAGAAATGGGGCCCTGGGTTCCCGTGTCCGGGCGCACATGGTATTTAGCGGCTGGTTTTCATACTTACAACACAAGTAAAAACAATATTTCCCAACATCTCCAATAAATCTTCCTTATGTGGCAGAATTACTGAAGCCTATGAAATTTTTGGTTTCTCTGGTTTCATTAAAAACCTTTTAATTGTGGCTTTCAGAGTTGGCCCCAGGTGTTGGACTCTTTTCATTACATTTTGCTCTAATGTGATGAAATTCTAATTCTCTCCTTACCATATGGTTAAATTTCCCCACTGAGAATTAGTTGAAAAAGGAGAAATAATCTATTAATCTCTGTAATAGATTCACAAATGAGGTTCGCCACAGAACCTGTTTTTGAATGGTAATATCGGAACAGTTGGACGCCTTATTTCAGAAAGGAGGGATGAGGACGCAGAGAAACGTCTGCGTTTTCACCTGGAAAGCAGGGAAAGGGGCCCAGCTCTATCTTTCCAAAATAACTGCCCGAAATTGAATCTCACGGGATCAGAAATGCTACGCAGGCGTCGGTTACCTTCGCCCCTTGGGATTAACTGGAACCCAAAGGGGGAGAAAGAGCTGGCGGACTGCGGGAGGTTTTCCAGCCTGGGACCCCGGCCCTGAGCTCTTGCAGGCTCGATCCGGCCCACGTGTCTCGCCCGGGACCCCCAAGGCACGTAGACGTGCGGGGCGGCCACTGGCTCGTCGCTTCCCTCGCCCCTCCCTCCCCCGGCGCGCGCAGCTGTTAACCTCGGGCTTTAAGATGCTGAAAGACGCGCTCCTGTTACTATTTTTCAGTTAGCAGCTTTGTTTTCACCGGGATCGTAAACAAAGGTTGTCTATAAACGTAGGTGAGTCGTGTGTGTCTGATACTAAGTGACCCAAGAACTCTGGCCACTTGGGGGGGTACCGAGGCTGGCACCGTCTTGGCTCTGGGCGGAGTGGAGACACGTTTCCGGTGTCGGACTCAGTTCTCGGTTCAGGCCGCCTTTCTGATGCGCTGGCCGGATGGATTCCTGCCGGACACTCAGTGGACACTAGACAGACGAAGGGGCTACCGTGTCCAGGCCGAGGTGGGGGAGCTCGGGCTTAGCAAGGAGCGCCACGGGGAGCTGTGCCCTGCCGAACCGGACTGGCCAAACTGGGCCACCACCCAAAGCGGTCAGAGCTCCGCTAGATCCCCGACCCTCGGCAGACCCCGGTCCTTCGCTGCTGTCAGCTAACTCGGCATATCATGAACTTTTCCTTGGACCCCACTTCCGGTCCACATTCCTCCCTCCTCCCTCCCTGGCCACCCAAACTTCTGAGACAAACTTTGGCGCAACTTCGTTTCACTCACTAGGAGCCCCAAACCTCTTTCTTTGGCGGTTCAAGAAAATCCCCCAGTTCTCCCCGGAGGAGGTGGCTGCTTAATAGTCCCTGGAAAGTTAGCTTGGGGAAACTGCTGAAGAATTTATAGAAGCTCTAAACGTGGGCCTTATAACAACCGTCGGGGAATGGTCTTTGAGGTTTATGCACTCGTAAACTTTTGCTGATTGCTTCTGGGAAGTTGTCAGGCACTTAACGCTGCATTTATCTTACAGGGCAATGAAAACACATCTGCCCTGTGTCTCGTTACCTGGTTTAATCGTCGCCAGCCCTGAGTCACGGCCTAGGCTCTTTCTCACCACTTGAGTAGAAATCCCGCCGCCTGGTTTCGGGCCAGCAAAGGGCTGACATCAGCTGCTCACTTAGTACCCCTCTCTGGCCGCAGGAGCTCCAGAAATGTCAGCGCTTGAACTTATATTCTGCTACGAAGAGGGGAAAGGGCCTGGGTTCCTCATCTAACTAGCAAGTTGGAAAGAGAGCAGAGGAAAAACCAAAGGAAGCACTTTCTGGTGGTCTGGGAAGGGTGGAAGGGTGGAGTGCGGTGTGGAATCAGCCCTCGAGGGAAACTCCTGACCCACAAATGACCCCTGGGAATGAAAGGTGGAAGCTAAATCCTCTTGACTCTGCAGTTTGAGAGATCAGGGTGAATTACTGAAGCAATGGGGGGACAGGAAACGCAGGGAACTGTTCCCTCTGCCCAGTCGAGGTGGTGGTAGCTCAGGCCACCCCGCGGTCCAGACGGCGGGGTGGGCGCCGTCCAGGGACACCCCAGCAGGGTGCCCTTGGTGCTGGGCTGGCGGGCGCAGCGGTGCGGTTTGGCAGACACAGATCCGGACAGGGAGCATTCTTGGCCGAGTGTTGCATACCAAATTTACAGACGCCAGCGCATGTTGTGCAAAGATGAATACAGTTTTGTTTCAGCAGGAAGGAACACACCTACGGCTTTGAAAGGACGCTTAAACACTTAACAAGCCGCCCCGCATTGAAATGACGGGGCTACTGAATTTCAGACCAAACTGGTTTATTTTAGGTCGTACTTACATTTCTTGGTGATCATCTTCATTAATACTTGCTTGTAATTTAAAATAGGAACCTGAATAAAATCAGAACGGAACACAATCGAATCCATCATTTAAGAGCAAAGCCAGGAGTTCCTCTTTGTTACTTCTATAGCCGTGATAAACAGCTTATTATTTATCAAGATTTAAAAGTTAGGAGAACCCTAGAATACTGGGATTTGAGTATTTGTGTTTTCTGAAAGGGAGAATTGTACTTGTGTGAATGTGTTTTCGTTTATCTATTTGAGGACATTCTAGAAGGTAAAAAGCAAAGTTTGCCCAAAATGTCACGAACTTTTGCTTGGGAGCTGCTTGGAAAAGCAAATTCCCCTAGAGCCATGGAAACCGCCTGGGGCTGCTCTGCCCTCGAGGCGGAGGAGCCCAGCCTTGGAGATTGCATCAGGCCGGGACCACGGTGACCCCAGCGGAACGTCCTCCTGGGAAACCCCCAGGGACTTGGGGCTCCGAGCCCTCCTCCGCCTCGTCCAAAGCGCGCTCTGACAGGGAGCGTCCCCAGCGCTCAGGCCCTCTCATTCTTGGCAGCTCTTCAGCCCCAATCAGAGGCACGCCGACCTTGAACTTGCATATGCCTACCCGCTCCCCTCGCCTGCTCGGCGCTGTTTGGTAACTCTTAGGTTGGTTTGAAGCCAGTACAGTTGAGGTTAGTCATCCTGCGCCCCCGCCGGCTTCAGGAACAGCAGGATCGACTTGGTGGCGGAGAGTTTCAAACCCATCGAGCTCCTGAAGTCAAGCCTTTCGGCCCCCGTTTGTTTATTCATCAGTCTTTTCTCGCCCTCTTAGCTAGGTCCCCCAAAGCTCAGTGAGAAGAGATGCTATATGTCCGCGTGTGGGTTGGGGATTGGCGGGGCTGATGGGGAGGAGGGCCGCGAAGAAGCAGGGGCCGTGGGAGGTGGACCAGCCCTGGCAGCGCGCCAAGGTCCCCAGCCTTAGGTCTGAAGTGCTTGGCAATTCCAAGGACTTCGACCTTGGAAAAGCAGAAACCTGTTGATATAAAGTTCTTTCGTGAAGATTTTCCTCCCCTTTTCTTTATCTATTTTAAAGAAAAGAGGTTGATCCTCACGACTCTTTGGAGACTAGCTGGCTTAAGTGTGAGCAAACTTTGAAGGGAAACACTCAAACAGCGCCGCCTTCTCCCCCCGCCCCAAGACGAGCAGCTTTTTCGGCGCAAGAATGCGCCCCAGGCGGACGCTCAGGCAGGTCCCCAGGCTCGAAGCGAAGGGCTCACCTGGCTTCCAGGTGACTTTTAAGGGGAGGGGCGTGGTATAGCACTGCTGGGCAGCGGTAGGGCAGGATACGCAGATAAAGGGAAACAGTGAAAAGAGTTTCTGAAGAATTCACTGCCTTCTTGGTTACCTGGACATACTCAGTCGCGCTCCTTAGAGGTTGATAATACTTATTTTTGTTACATGCGTTTATCTTTTCGAATCTTGGAAAAAGTTCGATTTTCGGGGGGTGGGGGGAATTGGCCTAAAAAAAATGAACACTTTTAGGACTTGTCTTGATGTCCACGAATTAAGAAGAAACAAACTGAAAAGGGCTCAATTCTGCCTTTGGGGTTTTAGCTTTGAGATTTAAAACCCACAGCGCCATCTCCTGGCTGTGAGGAGACCGGAACGATGGATGACAACATACTTAAATACTGAGAATGAAGGATTCAAATATGAGAGACACTTTATTTTACGCCTCAAAAATTATTTCAGTGATAAATTGATTGCGATGATAAAAGATGAGCTGGAAATTTATGATCATTAAAGATTGTCAGACACAATCCCAGAAGCTAATTATTTGTGAATAGAAGTCTGTATGCTATATTTACACACATCATTTTTATAGATTCGGATATAGTTATTATTCTAGGGACTTGTGATAAAATATGATTCTTTAATTTATCATCAATACATAATTTGATGGAAGAAATTAAATCCCAGATTAATTTCTAAATCAGGATTTGAACCAGTTATTTTATGTAAAAGATACTGTAACTTTATAAATATCTCTACTCTCAGGTGTTAATTGACTAGTGAAAAGCAATTGCTGAATTACTACTGGAATATTTTAATCACCAAAGCATTTCTTGTTAAGTATGGGTTTATTTATTAAAAGCAGTTGTCTTTTTTTACTTTTTCTGGGTTATGCTTACTATATAATATGATAGAAAGGAGACTACTGTGAGATGATGCTGTGTTGAAACAAATTCTCCTCCTAGTGCCTCATCAAATTTTACTAATCAACATCAGTAAAGAATCTGTTGCATTTTTCTCAATAGCCCTTCACTTTCTTGAAGTCTTCTCAACTCACAATCTTTCAGAATGTCTAATTTAGGCTTTCTGAGCCTGAAATGTCATCTGAAGCTAAATTGTTTTCCAAAAATTTAATGCACATAATAGAACCATGGATACCTAACATGTTTGCGAATTAAAATATTTCTAAAATGTATTTTTGCAAGCCCTACTCCCTTTTGTAAGTAAGACCAAAATCCAGTAAAGAGATGATATCCCAATTAAGAACATTTCTCATCTATGATAATATGCCCAGGCCAGCTGCTTGAAATACAAATGAAAGTATATATGCTTTTTGTAGTGTACAAAATATTATGAGTATCCTTCAAAAATATTGTAGATCAAACAGACAAATGTAAACTTCACTTCAGTTGAAAGATTAATTTTATTTGATTAATTAAAGTGAAGCTCTATTAAGCCAAATATTTGGACTCATTTACTCTGTCAATGTAAGCCTTCCTGTTTGAAAGAAATTTGATTATATATAGGAGGAACAAGATAAACAGATGGTTAGTTAGAGAGCTTTTCACAGTTGAAATTTTTAAACTTAACATGGATAAGTTTGACACCTTCTCAAACATTTTCGATGAGGTCATTTGATCTATTCTAGCAATGCGGTATTGCTGCACATAATCATTTTATGTTTAAGAATCATTTAACTTGGTTTTTCTATTAGGGTATTTGGATTAAAATGGTACTGTTTGAGCTGCCCACTTAGAAATACACACACACACACATACATACACACATATTTGTGCTATATTTTCTCAGTGTTAAACAAGTATTAAAATAAGGCATCATGACATGAGTGTCTTAACATAAAAATAACATTCCTCCAATGAAATACTTCATTTGGGAGCATGAAGGGGGCCATCATTTGCTACAATGCCATTGGCAGGAAAACCAGGATATCTGTCTATTGTCCAGCATTGCCCTGTGGAGAACAGATGTTACCAAGAGGCAGGGAGAAATGAAAGTTAGTCCTAAAGTGACATAAGAGTTGAGCTTCCCTGGTGGCTAAGATGATAAAGAATCTGCCTGCAATACAGGAGACCCAGGTTCAATTCCTGGGCTGGGAAGATCCCCTGGAAAAGGGAATGGCTCTCCACTACAAATTCTTCCCTGGAGAATTCCATGGACAGAGGAACCTGGTGGGCTACAGTGGTGTTTGTGGAAGTTTGCTTGTCTCATGAAGATGCACTTTGCTTTTGTTTTAAAAAGAACTTTTTTGATCCCCGGTCAGGGAACTAAGATCTCACAAGCCATGTGGCCAAAATAAATAAAACAATAAAAAGTAAAAAAGTATTTGAATTGCAATTTTTACATATGTCCAAACTTGATTGCAGTTGTCTGTGAATTACTGTAAAAGGTATGAGTAGGTATAATAGAAATAGCAGACCCTGGGCAGAGGAACTGTGTGATTTTTGGCAGTTTTCTTGATCCCACTTAGCTTCAGCAGAAAAATGGATCTATTCATCATGGCTTTTCTGACCTCCTCTGGGTATCAATCAAAGGAAACAATGTGGAAGCATTTTGTACACACTAAAATGTCATGTGAATTTAATGTTAGCACTTTATTATGCTTCTTTGTGTCATCTAGACCAGTCCAATCACCTTTCATTATCATTATTGGCTTGCATTTTATTTATTTATTTATTTTTTTCAAAAATCACAGCTTTTAGGTGCTGGCAGATTTTAGAGCATCTTTCACTGCTGAGCCATTTTGGAGGGTCATGGAAGTAGCAGCAGGTGCTGGACTTTTTATGTTCCCACCATCAGTGCCCTTTGCCTCCACTGCTCTCCCCTCTCCTGAAAATCCCTACTGCCCTACCTGGGAGTCCTCATTCTCTCCCTTGGATCTTGAATGCATGAATTTGCCCCTAGCCAGTTGTAAAGTGGGCTCCATAGTGTGATTTGATGGCACTAACTGGTATTTGGATGGAGAAATGGCCATGGATTTGGTTCAAGGTCAGTTCCGACTTGGCTATTCCCCTGTGTTTCTGTCTCCCACCACAAGCTTCTATTTTAAAGATTTCAAATGTGTGGACCATGCTTTTCAACTGAGTGACATTCGTTAAATTAATGATTACATCTTTTTTTTTTTCTTCTGTCTTGATCACTAACATAAAAACTTCCTGAATCCAGATCTATCACTGGTCTTAGTGTAGTGCTTGTTTCTTCCCTTCCCACCACTGGATCGGTCAATGCTGTTATTATCTCTGTTGTTGCTGGTCCATCAGGCAGTTTTCAGTTTAGTTGACAGTACTCACTTTGAAGCCAATTTTAATTATTTTTTTATGAAAGACTTATAGAGATGGTGTATGTCCAAGGTCTAAATATATTACACACCTTCTCTTCCCTTACCCACTAATTTTGTTATTTTTATCAAGAAAGGAAATCGGATTTGTCTGAATTGTTTTTCTTTTTAAACTTTCTTTGTTTATTGCCCCCAGGCAATATTTATTATCCTGTAAGTATTTGAAGATAATTTCTACTTAAATTTTGTTTTACTGTTTTACTAGAATCAGAGTTACATAAATTCTCTGTGAACTGAGAAAGGCATAGGGTACCCTGATGATAATACTATTGATAGAGATACTTTGTATAGATTTACAGTGGAGTTCTCCTAAGCAAGGCAAAAATTCAGACACTCACACAGAGAAAGTTTGACACATTTAACTACACATTTAAAAATTAAAATTCCTGTTCTGTAAAAACAAATAGCAGATACATCAAATATACAAACAGCTTCTACAAAACAAGAAGATATCTAATAAAAAAATAAGATAATGGAATCTGTCAGTTAATAGAAAAAATATAAATTTCTAGACGAAAAAGGATATTAAAAGATGTTCAGGGACTTCCCTGGCAGTCCAGTGGTTAAGATTCCATGCTTCAAATGCAGGGGGCACTGGTTCAATCCCTGGTTGGGGAACTAAAGGATCCCTTTTTTTGGCTGCAAGGCATGGCCAAAAAAAGATAATAATGATAAATTAAAATTTTTAAATACAATGAAATAAAATGATGTTCAAAATCTTTAATCAAAGGAAAATAGAAATTAAAGCAATTTTAAATAGGCAAAATTTAAAAATAATAATAATACGTAGACCTGTAAGGGAAATGATTGTAGTGAAAATCAGTATAATCTTTTTGTGCAGGTGGTTTTGAGTCTGATGCCTAAGAACCAATCCTGCAGAAATAATGGCATAGTATAGAAATAGTATAAGTGTTTTCTGAAATGGCAAAAAATAAGAAACAATGTTCTTTAGTAAGCAAATAATTAAATAAATGATGGTTTCTTCATCTTATAAAATAGTATGTGGTTATAAAAAGTAAATGAAGTCAATCTTTATATACACTGACCTGGAAAAACATTTCTGATGCATAATTAAGTTGAAAAACCAAGACAGAATCTAAAGAGTCATTTTTGTATTAAAAAAACGTGGACCCACACAGGGAGGGAACATATATGTATCTATGGCTGATCCATGTAGATGTATGGCAGAAACCAACATAATATTGTAATTATCCTTCAATTAAAAATAAATAAATGTTTTTTTTAAATCTGAAAGAAGTTTACAGACAAGTTAAACCCTTGTTCTCTCTGGGAACTAAGATTTGAGATTCAAGGGTAGGGTTTTTCACGAGTTATTTTAAATAGCTTGATAAAGATTATGGGTGACAGATATTTACTGTCTGTCATGCATGTAAATAAAAACTTACCAATAAATGATTAAATGAAAGTGTTACTATTTCCTATACGTTGTTTGCATCATTATTCATTCTTTTTATTTTAAAATTAAATAATAAATTATAATTAAATAATAATAATAAATCAATTATTATTTTTAAAATGTTAAGAGTGATTTTCCTGATTTTAAACACTTGCTTTCTGTAATTTTGCTTCTGACGGTTTATTACCTAAAACCATTTTCTTTCATGTTGTTTGGATCCAGAATGCCTTTAAAAATAATAGTGATATTTAGTGACAATATATATCTTTACTTAACCAGAGATGTGCTGTGCTGTGCTTAGTCACTCAGTCGTGTCTGATTCTTTGCAACTCTACGGACTGTAGCCCGCCAGGCTCCTCTGTCCATGGGGATTCTCCAGGTGAGAATGCTGGAGTGGGTTGCCAAGTCCTCCTCCAGGGGATCTTCCCGACCCAGGGACTGAACCCAGGTCTCCGGCATTGCAGGCAGATTGTTTACTAACTGAGGGAATTAAATTTTTGAAGAAAATTTATGACCTTAAAAAAATATAATGTGTATTCCTTACATATTGTATAGATTATATTATAGTGTTAGTGGCTTTATTGAATTTCAGTAAAGAAAGACTCAGTTTTACTTTGTAAACTGAGCCATTTTATACTTTCACTTTAGCATGATCACAGAACTCTTTTGAAAGAGCAGAACAACTATAGCTTGTTGTGGGGCAAGAATTCTTATTCCAGATGTGACAAAGTGATTTGGGGGTCTGACTTTAACCTTTGATCTCCTTGCATGTATTTGTATTATCATTTGCCCATTCTGTTTCCTGGTTCAAAAGTGAAAGAACAATGGTTTTTGCCTCTGAGGTTACTAAAATTCACACTTTAATCTTTCAGGGGCTGCTATTTTCCAGTCGCACTCAGATGTCTGATTGTCAGCTTTTATGTCTCCGAAAGTACTCCTCGCAATTCAGGTATAGTAAAGTATGTAGCTTCAGCTCGCCTCTATGTACTATATAACTTTTATAGTCATTATAAAAAATAATTTATTGAAAAAACTTAAACCTTTTCCAACTCAGGTGACTTTTGATTTAAATGTCTGTGATCCTGGCTATGGTAATCAGTGATAGCAGATTTTTTTCCCCCTGAATTAAGTTTGCAGTTTATATTACAAAGTTTAGAAAATATGAAAGTAACATCATCTCAAAGATAACGGGTTAGAGGAAATGGCATGTATAGTCCATGTCTTGCCATTACTTGCTTTGGAATCACATTTAATACAAGGCCTAGAGAAATTTCCTATTCTTTGTGTCATATTTTTCTTCTTCTATATATTTTTACTTTATTCAGGCTGCTGTGTAGTAAAGTCTAAAATACAGCAAGCCTCACTGTGCTGTGACTGTTGATTGAAAATACTTTGTTAGGTGAAATTATGAGAAGCAACTGAAGCTATTAACAGCAACTGCAGATATTTAGAATAATAATTATTAAAAGGTTTTTAGGAGGTTATTTAAAAGTGATGGTTCAGGTAACAAATCTCTGTGAATGCTTAAGTGCTTAACCTCTAAAGACATAAACTCTCAATATATTGTGATCTGAAGTCGGAAGCTCTGTGCTGACAGTGCTATTTCCTATGCATACGGAGGGAGCTGGCAAGATCAGGGTGTCCGCTGCAACCTTAGACAGTCTGGTCAAGGATTGAGGCTGCTACTTGCAAGGTGTGTTTCACTACCCGTGGGTTGCTTTGTTACCTAGACTTTGGGCACTGAAATGAAATCATTCCTTACTCAAATGCACATGGCACCAGGCTATTTTTATATTTGCCAACTGAGCTCTTCTGACTCGGACTGTGGTCAAAGCAATTAAGTCATCTTTCATCTGTGGGTAGTTTGATGTGCCAAGACCCAGAAATATCACTTGTGTTCATCATGCAACCATTTAAAAAAAAAAACAGTTTGCAGACGACTTAAAGTCAGGGCAGCTTTTGACTGTTTTTTCGTTACTGTCAAACTCCCTATATTTTCTGGTTACTGATACTTTATAGCATTTTTTCTTTTTAAATTCATGGATTATTTTTCATTTAAAAATATGATACAGAAATAGACATGTTGACTACAATCTCAGACTACAGTAGTGAGGAAAGCATTTTTTCCTTGTTGAATGAATACAGGCACTTTTTGTAGGACTTGATGTTAGTTAAGGTATGAAGACATGATAGTTACCTATAGAAGTTTTAAAATAAGTCTCTTCTCTCTGTATTGAAATATATTGATGCGTAATGAAAGATAAGAGAGCAAAGCTTCTTTAAGAAGGATCTTAAAGAGATTTAAAAAGTACTGACTTACTTAATAGGGTATCTTAAATGAATGCATGGAAAAAAAGAATCTCGCCCACTAATGAAGTGTCAGAAGAGGAAGTGGATTAGTGAGGTTGACAGACGACAATGTTTCTGAGAAGCACTGAGTCTTAGTGAGTGCGACTTGCAACAGAGGTGACAGTTTTGAACCATGGGTAGGCTTGGGAGGGAAAGGAAAAAGCAGAGGGCTCCAGCAAGAATTTCTTCAGCCTATTTTTGAAAAGTAACGGTTCTGCAAGGAGAAACGCTGCTTCAAAGCTCATTATCAGGATCCAATGTGATCCTTATCTTGATAAGAGTAAGCAGTGAGTTTAAAACTCACCTGAAGGTGCAGAATCCTGCCTCTGTGAAGCATGTCAGAGTAATTTTGTAACCTAAATTAAGGTAAGTGGTGACAAAACCTATTTAAGCATCCTAGCAGTGCATCTATCTGTACAAACTGGATTCAATTCACACATTGCAATCCAGCTCAATTGGACAGAGAGCCACACAGCAAATATTCTGTGGTTGTGTACAGGGCTTTCTTTAAATTTTATTTCTAAGATGATTGCTTTTAGGAGTAGGTGTCTAATTAATTTTTTGTTAATTCAATTCTGTTTTGATAAAAACTAAAGAATTCTTAAGGAGACACGTGTTAATTGTTGGCAAGCTCTAGATGCTACAGGGAGAGGGGATGGTACATTTATCAGGATGAAATGGTTGTTAGGAGGTCAGTGCTACCCTAGATGGAGCCACTGCCACCTAGTGGTAAGAATTTGTGGCCATGGTACATGTACCTGGAGTATCTGGTTAGTCAATGTAATTTCAGTAGCAGTATTTTTCTGCTTGTGATAGAAACTATCAAAATTTACTTTTTTTCTTTCCTTCCAGGAAAGACACCCCTTTAATCACAATCTCTTCTTCTTAACTCTGCATACACTCCATTGCCCTTATAATTGCGTATACGTAGTTTACTTTAGAAAAGAGATAGAAAATAATCATAGCATACTAGACTTGTAAATTTATTTGGAGATTACAAAGGCGCGTATTGCAAAATGGACCATTAGACAGGCAAACAGATACTTCTTAAAATCTCATCTTATAATACAGAAATGAATTGTATGGATTTTCCACTTGCTCAAAAGCGTATAACGTAATTTCAACACTTCCCATGCCTGTAATTACTTACGGTCTTTTAAGGGTGGCTGGCGAATGGCTTCATATATCTTAGCTTTCTCTCATTCACTGATTCTCATCTTTATTTGTTTCTAACACATCCTTAAACACATATTTGATGTTTCATATTCATTGTATTCAGGTTTCATCTTCTTTTCATTGAGGTTTCAGTTTAATTTGTGACTGTGAATAACTACACATTTTGTCTTATGTCTTAAAGAGGAAAAAAACACTTGCAATGTTATTCTATGAGCCATGTACAGGAACGCAGGTCGCTCCATTACTTGGACTGTGAACTCCAGTGCAGCGGGTGAAGTAAGTGAGGAACAGCCATCTTCTGAGACACATTCAAGCATGTTGTTCATGGGGGCGATAATAAAGTCCATAGCTTTTTCTTGACTTTCTATCATGAACTTCAAGGAGTCAAGCGACCAACTGTCTGATTCCAGTTTTCTCATTCATTAAATTATATGACTCTTAACCTCTCTGGCGGAGAAGGCAATGGCAACCCACTCCAGTACTCTTACCTGGGAAATCCCATGGACAGAGGAGCCTGGAAGGCTACAGTCCATGGGGTCGCAAAGAGTCGGGCACAACTGAGCGACTTCACTTTCACTTTTCACTTTTATGCCCTGGAGAAGGAAATGTCAACCCACTCCAATGTTCTTGCCTGGAGAATCCCAGGGACGGGAGCCTGGTGGGCTGCCGTCTATGGGGTCGCACAGAGTGAGACACGACTGACGTGACTTAGCAGCAGCAGCCACCTCTCTGGTAGCTTCCCAGGTGGCGCTAGTGGTAAAAAATCTGCCTGCCAATGCAAGAGACATTAGAGACACAAGCTCTATCCCTGAGTTGGGAAGATACTGCTGGAGAAGGGAATGGCAACCCACTCCCAGTATTCTTGCCTGGAAAATCCCATAAACAGGGGAAACTGGCAAGCTACAACGGGGTTGCAAAGAATCAGACACAACTGAAGCGACTTAGCATGCAACCTCTCTGATCCTCAGTTTCTTAATCTATAAAAGAGTCTACATAGTGTTTTCTTTCTGGCAACTATCAGAGGAAAGACTGACTGATTTCTGATTTCTTCATGGCAACATTCAATGCCCAGACTCCCAAGGGAGTAAAAAAAAGCCTGATTCTGTGGCTAAGTGAGACCTGAGAATGTTACACCCATAAAAGCTGTCCATTAAGTCTGAAGGCAAGAAGCAGCTAGTCCCAAAGAATTCAGTACTGTTGAGTCATTCCTTAAAAAATGACTTGATGCTGAGATTTCTCCAGTTAGGCTATTAATTAAAATAGAGAACTCAGGAATGCAGACGGCTTGATGAAAGGAATGGAAATGAGTACTTCATTTCAGTATAAAACTAAGACAAAACATATATGGGAATTATTAGAACTGGGACAGAATGTAAACTTTGACAGTCCAAAAGAATATTTAATTAACGAAAAATGAAAGGACAAAGTGTTGGTGTGAGAATCTCCTTAGCTTTCCATATTATGAATCAGTAGTGTTTTAAAGTATGTTAAAATATACTAAAAGCAGTATTTAAAACATGGCTACAGTTTAAAAAGTAACCATGATAATTCCAACCACTCAATTCTTTTTCATTGTGTTTTTTATTAATTTTGGTGGTGGTTTTAGTTGCTAAGTCATGTCTGACTCTTGACAACTCCATGGACTGTAGCCTGCCAGGTTCTTCTGTCTGTGGGATTTCCTAGGCAAGAATACTGGAGTGGGTTTTCATTTCCTTCTCCAAGGCATCTTCCCGACCCAGGGATAGAACCCAGTCTTCTGCACTGCAAGCAATTCTTTACCACCCAGCCACCAGGGAAGCCCTTTTATTAATTTTGGTGGTAAAAACTTATCCAAAAGTATAATGTCTTATATTTCAATTCTATTTTGCTATCAAATGCAAAAATTAAATAATTTTAAAACATGCCTAGAGCATTCACTGTGTTACAGTCATTTATGTCTCTTATTTATCTGTATTTATTAAATAGAGATGTCTAGGTTGATGTTCACTTATGTTTCATATGAATAACTTCTAGCTAGTTGGATTTGAAGCCATTATTTCTTTTCTTTTTTCTTTTTGGCTGGAGTATAATAAAAAAGCAGTTATCATTTATAAAAGTATTTTTAAATAAAAGAATAAAATCTGGTGTTTTAGCTTTAGCACCTACCATCGCATTTCCCTATGATTTTTGGTTTGAGGCTTTGTTGGTTATAGACTTAGAGTAAAGCACTTAAATATTTTGTTAACTTGGGTGACTAAAATAGCTGGTACTATTTGACATGCTGATTGCATAACACAAAGATGGAATTCAAAATTAAGTATTCTACCAGATGTACCCACGCTCCATACGTGTAGTTTGCAAATGTCGCTTATTGTGCATTATGCTTATTATGATTTCCTTTGATACCTAAAACTGTGAACTTTTGTTAGAATATGCATTATTTTGCCTCCAAACTCTTAACTCCATGTTGCTAAAATTGTATATGTGAAAGTCTGGCTCTTAAAAGGAGGGCTCTTTGGGTTTCTCAAATGGAGTCTGAAAAGGAGTTAAAATCAACTTAGGCAAAAATCATTATTTGCAGTGTGAACATGGATATGTAATTTGAAATTCAATCTAGGTTTTGGGAAAAACAAAGCATTTTTGGAATATTTGATAGTGATTAATTGACAACAATATGCTGTTTAGACTTTTGTGAGTGCACCCACTCAGAAATACTAGGATCTGGCATAGAATAGTACATTGCTATTGCTATTGCTAAGTCACTTCAGTTGTGTCCGACTCTGTGTGACCCCATAGACAGCAGCCCACCAGGCTCCCCCGACCCTGGGATTCTCCAGGCAAGAACACCAGAGTGGGTTTCCATTTCCTTCTCCAATGCATGAAAGTGAAAAGTGAAAGTGAAGTCACTCCGTTGTGTCCGACTCTTAGCAACCCCATGGACTGCAGCCCGCCAGGCTCCTCCGTCCATAGGATTTTCCAGGCAAGAGTACTGGAGTGGGGTGCCATTGCCTTCTCCAGAATAGTACATAGGAATGTACTATCCTTATCCACTGACAGTGATAGAACTTTCACTGTAATCAACATGTGCAGATCGCCCAAACAGCCCTTGCAAGTACGTTTATGTGATCTATGCCTTTTACTACTTTTTCGTCTTAGTTCTTTCTTAGTCCTCTCACTGGACTTCCTAGTTGGCACTAGTGGTAAAGAACCCACCTGCCAATGCAGGAGACATAAGAGATATGGGTTCGATCTTTGGGTCTGGAAGATTCCCTGGAGAAGGGCATGGCAACCCACTCCAATATTCTTGCCTGGAGAATCCCATGGACAGAAGAATGATAAGACTGCAAAGAGTCAGACACGACTGAAGCAACTTGGCACATGGCACACAGTCATCTCATTATAAATTTTTTTCTTTAAAATTGTTTTCTCTCTTTCATTTGTCTTTTTTTTTTGGTAATATTTTCATTTTAGCCTGCTTGGGAATGTTGTAATAAACGCAGAGAAATAAAACTTCATACTGTGCTCACTTACTGAGCCCCTTCCACGTACTTGAGCACTGGGCCATGTGTTAAGTGGCACAAAGGTGAGCAAAGCGCAGACCATGCTCTCAAAAACTGACAGTGTAGGAAGTAAGATGTGGAAATAATAGATTAATTCTGGTTTATTTGTCTCTGAGGTGAATGCTCTTTCATTGCTAAAGCAACAGAAGTTTTGAATATAATGAAAGCATGGATTTTGAAGTCACAGATATGAGTTTGAACCCTAGATCTGTTGCTTAATAACTCTGAATTCAATGCCAGTTTATTCAAGCTAAAAAAAAAAAATGAAAGTGATACCTCATGCAGTTGTGATGCAAAATAAATGAGAAGATATTTGTAAAACTAGGCCACTGTCTGGCACTTAGTTTCCCTTGATAACAATTAGTTTTCTTCTTCACTTAACTTGGAATATTTGCAAAATAACTACCAAATGTATTGCTAGTTATCTACATATTATTTTACTGTATTTCATACTGTATCTTTATTGTATGTGAATCTCTCTCTGTATCTAACTTTGTGGATTTCCCCCTTACTGGTTATTATATATTTTTATATTAATTTTTTATTAGAGTTTAGTTGATTTACAATGTTGTGTCAATTTCTGCTGTACCGCAAAGTGAATCATTATTCGTATACTTAATGTATAATGTATAATACATATACATTATACGTATACATATGTCCACTCTTTCAGATTCTGTTCCCGTATTGATCACTACAGAGTATTGAGTATAGTTCCCTGTGCTATGCAGTAGGTTCATACTACTTATCTGTTTTAGGTATAGTAGTGTGTATATGTCATCCCAATGTCCCAATTTATCCCTCTACCCCCGCCTGTACCCTCTTGGCAACCACAAGCTTGTTTTCCGCTTCTGTGACGCAACTTCTCTTTTGTGAATAGGCTCATTTGTAGCATTTCTTTAGGTTCCATAGGTAAGTGATAGCATGTGACATTTTTTCTTTCTCTGACTTGCGTCACTGAGTAAAACTTCTCTAGGTCCTTCCATGTCACTGCAGATGACATTATTTTGTTCTTTTTTATGGGTGAGTAATATTTGGTTTTATGTATTTTTATTTGCATTTGGTTGTACATTGGCTTGAAATTATTCCCATTTCTTTTCTTATTATCATAATTGATTGATTGAAACATTAGCGCCCGCGCAGCTAAATTTTTTGCATTCCTCATGGGGAAAGCAGGCAGGCATTCCTCCTCCAGTTTGCAGCAGGACCTGTTCTTGCCTCTAGTTTTTAGAAGAAGAGGTGCCTTTCCTGCTACCATGAGCCTCCCATGGACTTTGTACCTCGCTGTCCCATTTTCCTCTAGCTACCTTCCTGCTTTTTTTCCATGTCATGCCAAGGTTCTTAAAGAAGAGCACTGCTTCACTTCCACTTCAGTCCTCAAACCACTACAGTCTGATTTAGCCTACCAAAGCTCAGTGAAAATTGCTTTCACTAAAGGCATTTATGGCAACCAGATTTCAAAGTTCAATTCACTTTAAATACATTTTTCTTCTTTTTAAAATATTTATTATTTTATCACTATTTTTATTTGGTCGTGCTGAGTCTTAGTTGGAACACACTAGATCTTTAGTGGAGGCATGTAGGATCTAATTCCCTGACTAGGGATCAAACCTGGGCCCCCTGCATTGGGAACATGGAGTCTTAACCATTGGGCCGCCAGGGAAGTCCTGAAATTTTTCTTCTCTTACTTGACCTCTGCATCATGTTTAAGCATGGACCCTGGCCCAGCTCTTCATCAGCCATGCTGACCAAATGCTGTATTCTCTCTCCACTTTGTATAAATATTCTGTCTATGACAGTTTTTGTTCCTTGCTCTGCCCCTTCAATCCATTTTTTATGTGGTTTGTGATAGATGTTTATCCTAAGAAAAAAGTGTTTAGATCAAAAATATAACTTTAGAAATAAAAATATCTTACTAGCGATGGCAATATATGACTAGGCATGGTAGCAAACAGCTCTAAAATATCAGTGGTTTAATAAACACAACTAACTTCTCACCCATGCATGCCAAGTCAAAGTGGATGTTCCTTCTTGGGCTGCTCTCCTGGGTTGCTTTCCTTCAAGTTAAGACTCTGGGATTCAGACATTTTCTTTTTCTTTCTTTTCTTTTTTCTGATGCCACTCTCTTCAATGTACAGGGCACTGTGGGAAGGAAAAGGATTATGGCAAGAGCACAATTACTAATTATCCACCTCAATCTGGAAATGACACGTATCACTTCAATTTACATTCCATCAGTTGGAGTAAGAGAAATGGAGTTCCTGGTTGAGCAGGTGCCTCCCAGGAATGACTCTAAATTACAGAAGGGAAGCCCGGATCTTCAGTGTTAGCCAGCCACAATTTATTACATTTTTCAACTTCTATATGACTTCAACAATTCTCAGTAATGATTGCATTTACTCCCCCAAAGGGTAATTAAGTGCTCTTTTGTGTCTCACCAGTGATGGCCATTAACATTCAATGTTATTTGAGATGCTGATGCATTTAACGTTATAATGAGGTCCCAGGGAATGTAGCAGATTGTCTAAGAAGAGACCTTGTCTAGCTTCTCTCAAGTAAAACAACTTTCCAGGGTTTCTCTGCCTCATTGATTCACACTTGTTTTTTGAATCTCAGCTGAAAACCTGCCCTTCTCCCTGGACTATACCTCTTAATTTATGTTTATTTTTTCCTCTGCTCTTTTTTAAATTTAGCTCTATATTGTTTAATTAAATCAGGTTACATTATTGTGTATTGAAGATGCTATGCAAAAGAAAACTGTTATACAACATTTAGCATTTTTTTTCACTTGCTGTTTCCAAAGCACTTTACAATGTTCATTAGTAAATTGTCACAACAATCAAGGGAGGTAAATTAATTATATCCTTTTTTTGAGAAATAGCTCATCTCAGTGAAGGACAAAAGAGTATACTTTGCTTCAAAGATACTTCTGTGCTAAACTCCTTCCACTTGGCCTAATTCCAAGGGAAGTTTATAATGATAGAAGTAGTGGAATGATTTCTTGATGTCTTACAGTACCTCCGTGGAGAGAGGAGCCTGGTGGGCTATAGTCCACAGGGTCAAAAGAGTTGGACATAACTTAGTGACTAAATCACCACCACCACGATGCATCAGAAACCATACTAAACACTTTACATGGGTGAAATCTTTACTTTTCAGAATATCCCCCTTAGGTAGGTGCCTTGAGGTATTATGCCTGAGATCATCCACCTTACAACCTGAGTTACCTCATTAACATTGTTGGAAGAAGATACAGTATGTCTCCTGCTATGAATGAGTTCTGTTCCAAGAGCATATTCCCAAGCCCAGTTTGTTTGTAAGTTCAACAAAGTTAGCCTAGGTACCCAACTAGCACAGCTGACTACATAGTGCTTCACTGTAAGAGGTTCATAATACTTTCCACACAAATAATACGTAAAAAGCAAACACAAAAAGAGACATTTTGAATCTTATAGTACTGTCCCTTGAAAAGTACAGTAGTACGGTACAACAGGGCTTCCCTAGTGGCTCAGATGGTAAAGAATCTGCCTGCAATGCAGGAGACCCGAGTTCGATCCCTCCATCAGGAAGATCCCCTGGAGAAGGGAATGGCAACCCACTCCAGTCTTGCCTGGAGAATCCAGTGGACAGAGGAACCTGATGGGCTACAGTCCATGAGGTTGCAAAGAATCGAGATGACCAAAGCGACTGAGCACGCACACACAGTACAGCAGCTGGCATTCAGGGGCTGGTATCGCGTGAGCAGGCAAGACTAGGTACTAACGAGAGGAGGGACAGGAAGCGGGAGATGTAAGAGCTGAAGGATCGTCAGCAGTAGGAGACGGACGGCAGGCTGCAGTTTCACTCAGGCCTGACGTTGGTGGCACAGGTTCTGGTTCTTGCTGGAACCAGGTACGTTGGCATCTTTGAAAGATCTCAGTTTGAAGGCCCATATTTAGGGCACGTACTGTAGTCTAGTGCAGCAGGAGGCCAGTGATGTGCAAGGAACTCTGGGCCAGCGCCATCAACACACGTCACAACTCTTCATTAGTTACCCAAAATCTCTTATCTGGATCTTCTGTGGGAAAGACCTCTTTACTGATATGTTTCTCTGCATCATAAGGACACCTTCAGTTGAAGTTAATCTAAACTGCATTTTCTATTGCAGAGGGTATTTGGGGTTTAAAACTTGGCAAGCTAGTATTTTAGGGAGGTACCCAGAGGGCAACCTCAGACTGGATCATAGGAGATACGTTTTGGGGTCTCTTAAGGAAATTTTGGTAGAAATCGCCAACTGATGAGACCAAATTCATGTAAATTTTTGAAGTGACATTTTGATACCACCCTTCTTCTTATCTTTTCCTGTGCTTCCCCCGCCCCCCACCCCCCCCCACCACCACTGACAAGCTCATCCTGTTTAGAGAGGCTCCTTTCTGAACGTGCTCTCTTTTTGTCCTTTTGCACTAGGTAGTGATGCAATTTAATAACCTCAGGCCAGGTAAGATGACTTCCAGTCTTACCAGCCCCCTTGGAGATTCCACAGGGGACTAGCCCCACAATCCAGCCTCTTCTGAGGGGCGTCTCCTTTACATCCTGCCTGGTCTTCTCCCACATGACCCTGTTATTTTTAAAGCTAACTTTAATACTTTCAGTAACCAACCTGGTAAGAGTGACTAAGGACTTCCCAGACGGTTCAGCGGTTAAGACTACACACTTCAAAAAAAAAAACAAAACAAAACTACACATTCCAATGCAGGAGGCATGGGTTTGAACCTTGGTGGGGGAACTAATTTCCACAAGCTGCATGATGTGGCCCCCCTCGAAAAAGAAAAACAAGTGACTAAAAGATTATAAGGTATTACTTAGTATAAATGTAAGGCCTGGAACAAATAAATTAGCTTTTCTAAAACTAAGAGAAAGAAACAACAAGGAAATGAGATCACATATTATTGTAATATATAATAAATGCAAACACACAACAGTATGGCAATATTAAGAGCAAACGTATCAGTAATATCAATAATAATGATGCTTCCATCCAGGTCATGCGGGGGGCGAGTGCTGAGCTAGGGCCGTGGTGCTTGGTGCTAATGTTAGGATGAAGTGAGGCCTTAGATTTCTTGGAAGGACCAAGCTCTTTAGTGCACAGCTGAGGAAACAAGACAAAACAAAAAACCTTCAAATAGTAGCAATGGTATCCATCAGCACATTAAAAATCAATGTAATACCCAAGTGGCTGCTGCTGCTGCTAAGTCACTTCAATCATGTCTGACTGTGCAACATCATAGACGGCAGCCCACCAGGCTCCCGCGTCCCTGGGATTCTCCAGCCAAGAACACTGGAGTGGTTTGCCATTTCCTTCTCCAATGCATGAAAGTGTAAAAGTAAAAGTGAGGTCACTCATCTGACTCTTAGCGACTCCATGAACTGCAGCCTACCAGGCTCCTCTGTCCATGGGTTTTCCAGGCAAGAGTACTGGCATGGGTTGCCATTGCCTTCTCCAATACCCAAGTGGAGTTCACTGAAAAAAACTCCAAGATGTTCAGTGTGATCATCTCCACAGATACTGAAAAGACAGAGAAAATTGAACACATTTGTTCAGTTGTTAAAAATTCAAGAAAATAGGAATGGATAGATCCTTTACTAGCCTGAAATATGCATTTCTCAGGAGGAGAGTCAGCTTCTTACTAAATGAGGAATTAAGTTCCACTAAAGTCAGGTGTTGTCATGGTATTAAAGTGTAAGAAGCAAATGTTGATGAATCATTTTATAATCTAAAAGTAGGGGAAAATCTGACTATGATTCAAAATTCAGAAGTAATATAAGAAAAGATGAAAAAATATTATATGATATGCTAAAAATCTTTTGCATGGCAAGAAAAATCAGACAATAAACAAAGGGGAAACATATGTTTGCAGGTTATATCAAACAATATCTAAATATAAAAGTTTCTTAACGCAGAAAAAACAATGAGCAAAATATATGAGCAAATATTTCATTTAAGACATGAAAATCACTCAAAAACACAAAAATTTGCTTAGGTGTTTTAGCTGCTAATTTGTGTCCAACTCTTTGCAACCCTATGTAGCTGGCCAAGCTCCTCTGTCCGTTGCATTCTCCAGGCAAAAATACTGGAGTGGGTTGCCATTCCCTCTTCCAGGGGATCTTTCTGACCTGGGGATTAAACCCATGTCTCCGGTGTCTCCTGCATTGGCAGGCAGATTCTTTACCTGCTGAGCCATCAGGGAAGCAGTATGTTCCATGTAATAGCAATTCAAGCTAAAATTATCCAAAACATACTTCTCAGATTTGCAGTTGACAGAATCTCGTTTAGTCCATTCTCTATTGATACGGTTGGAGGCAACAGATTCACTCGAGTATTTGCTAGTGACAATGCAAAGTGGAACTCCATGAAGAGGAATTTAGCATCACTACATAACAAATTTATCTTTAATTCAGTTATTCCACTTCTAGAAATCTATCTCAACATACATAGGAAAAATTTGAAATGCTTTATGCAGAAGTCTATTCCCTATGGCATTATTTGTAACAACAAAATACGAGAAACAATCCTAATGTCTGTTGAGAGGTGACCAGGTTGTACAGATTATGGTCCAGTTGAAGGGACCATTATTATGTACAGTTGAAGGGGCTTCCCTGGTGGTTCAGTGGTAAGGAACCCACCTGCCAATGCAGGGGACGCAGGTTCAATCCCCGGATTGGGAAGATCCCCTGGAGAAGGAAATGGCCACCCACTCCAGTATTCTTGCCTGGGAAATCCCATGGACAGAGGAGCCTGGCGGCTATAGTCTATGGGATCACAAAGAGTCACGACTTAGCAAGTGAGCACACACTCACAGTTGAATATGATGCAGATCTCAAAGGCAAATTTCTAGAGATAGTAAGTGGGTTAGTGGTTACCTGGGGTTGGGGATAGCAACATGGGTTAACTATTAAAAGGCATGTGGGATCTTATTGGGCTGATGAAAATGTCCAAAAAATGGATTATGTTGGTGATTGTGCAACTCAGTAAATTTACTGAAAATCATTGACTTTATACTAAAAAATGGGTAAAATTTATAGCGTGTAAATCATATCCTAAAAGAATATCTATAGGCTAAGATAAAATGATCTTTTGCACATACTAATTGAAAAAAGCAAGGTATTGAGTGATATACAGAGGACACAGATTTTTATTTTTTTCAAATATTTTTTAGTGAACAGAGCAAGGAAATGTATATTTTTGAGAAAAAACAATCAAGAGTTTCTACTGTTTTCCATGAAAATTTCCATTCCACAATTTGTGCTTAATTTTACACTTTTATCCTTTTTATCTCTTTTATTTTACACTGAAGTGAAACTATCTCAGTCAAGATGAGCCTTATGAGACATGACAACTAAATGTATTATGTTAACTGGGATGGGATCGTACAACAGAAATAAGACATTAGGTAAAAACTAAGGAAAACTGAATTGAGTGTGGACTTTAAGTCATTTGGAAAATGTATCAATATTGTCTCATTAATTGTGACAAATGTACCATACTAACGTTAGAGGTAAGGGAAAATGTGTGTGTGAAACATATGAGAACTCTTTATATTGTCTTTGTCATTTTTCTATAAAAGTAAAACAATTCTGAAATTAAAAGCTCATTTTTTTTGGTCTCAGTTTTATTTATTTATGTATTTATTTTACTTTACAATATTGTATTGGTTTTGCCATACATTGACATGAATCCGCCATGGGTATACATGTGTTCCCCATCCTGAACCCCCCTCCCACCTTCCTCCCCATCCCATCCCTCTGGGTAAAAGCTCATTTTTAAAAAATCTGTTAATTTTATGTCAAAGGATATAGCAACCAACGTGACAGGGCTCCCAAGGGCCCCAAAATGGGACAATTTTTAAGTGGAAATGACTCGTGGACAGTCATTTGGTTGCACATTGACTATACAAAAACACATAGGTTCATGAAGAAAACTTTAAAATAAAATAATTGAACACTATTTGAAGTAATTAGGTACCAAATTCTTACTCTGAAAATTTGCAATTAAAAGAACATGATTTGGGGGTAACTATAGAGCTCTAGGTGATGAGAAAATTAAATCAGTCCAGGCCCATCTTAGTGTCAGTAGGTGAGACAATCAGATATTGTTTGTCTTACGACAGGATGCTATATGAAGCCCATAGTAACACTGATGAAGTATTCTTATTCTTACAGAAAAAAACAAACAAACAAACCCTAAACCTGAGTCTAATCAAGTGTTTAGAGCTAGCTTCTATTTACAGGAATTGTAGAGACAAAGGAATAACTTACCTGACACCAGGAGGAGGTCGACAAGTACATCTGAACAGTAGGAATGTTTTTTAGGATAATGAATCTGGTTTCTGTCACAGTTGAGTAACAAGAAAAAAGAAAGAAAGAGAGAAAAAGGAGCAGAAATTCTTAGGTTAAAGGAAATCTAAGAAGAGACATGAAATCCAAAGTAGTGTGTGAGCCTGGTTTAGAAATGATTCAAACCAACCAGCCATTTAAAGACATTCTATTTTTAAAAATTTAATTTAATTTTTAGCTGAAAGATAATTGCAATATTGTGATGGCTT
Organism: Ovis canadensis; assembly: GCF_042477335.2. Classification (NCBI taxonomy): domain Eukaryota; kingdom Metazoa; phylum Chordata; class Mammalia; order Artiodactyla; family Bovidae; genus Ovis; species Ovis canadensis. Next base: position 52,304,544 of record NC_091253.1, on the reverse strand, counting down.
CTGCCGTACATCAACATAAATCAGCCACAGGTATACATATGTCTCCTCCCTCTTAAACCTCCCACCCTCGTCCCTCCCCATCCCACCTGTCTAGGTCATCACAGGCCACTGACTTTGGGGTCCCTGAATCATACAGCAAATTCCCACTGGCTATCTGCTTTACACATGATAATGTATATGTTTCAATACTACTCTCTCAAGTCTTCCCACCTTCTCCCTCTCCCTGTTGCACTGTTTAAAGAAATTTGTAGATATTTTTAAATTTTGAATTGAAAAAATTAACATAAAGGTCAAAAACAACTATATTTGGAGAAATTATTTGGAGTGCATATGTTAACAAAGTTGATATTTTTTGATACAGAGAGTTGAAATGGAGGTGAATGAGCCAGTATGCTTTGTGATTCTCAGATACATGTTAATATATTGCTATTCATCTTAGTAGATAAAGAATATTTCCAGTAATAGGAGCCTTGGGAAAAAGAGAAAGAACAATTCTAGGTCTTTTCATACATATCACCTGACTGGCTTCCAGAAAATATATATTAATTTATGCTTCTCTGAGGGACCATTTTTCAGAACACTTTCTAATCCCTAGAATTTTAGCCTTAAAAAATCTTTGGTGACTTGATGGATGAAAAATAGCATCTCATTATTGTTTTAATGTGCATTTCCTTGATGACTAGTGCTTTGTACATCTTTTCATATGCTGTGGACTGGTAGGTTTCATCTTTCTAAAGTGCTTTTTTCATCTTATTTGTAATCTTTTCTACAAGCTGTTTCGTTTTTCTAATTTGTTTGTGATAGACTTTCAATACCTCAATTCTTTTCTCATCATATGTTGCTAATAATAATGACCTGTCTAGGTCATCACAGGCCACTGACTTTGGGGTCCCTGAATCATACAGCAAATTCCCACTGGCTATCTGCTTTACACATGATAATGTATATGTTTCAATACTACTCTCTCAAGTCTTCCCACCTTCTCCCTCTCCCTGTTGCACTGTTTAAAGAAATTTGTAGATATTTTTAAATTTTGAATTGAAAAAATTAACATAAAGGTCAAAAACAACTATATTTGGAGAAATTATTTGGAGTGCATATGTTAACAAAGTTGATATTTTTTGATACAGAGAGTTGAAATGGAGGTGAATGAGCCAGTATGCTTTGTGATTCTCAGATACATGTTAATATATTATTTTATAATATATAAAATAATTTTTTCTAGATTTTTTTGTATTGTTTAATTTTTTTCGCAATAGATCTTTGATGCAGATAAGTTCTAATTTTATATGATTAAACATTGTTAATTCACTAAGTCTTGTTTGACTCTTTGCCATGGACTGTAGCATGCCAGGCTTTCCTGTTCTTCAGTATTTTCCGCAGTTGGCTAAGATTTATGTTCATTGAGTCAGTGATGCTATCTAACCATGTCATCCTATAACATCTTTTTGAAAAATGGTTTTTGTTTTTGGCACAATTCTTGCAAAGGTTGTTTCCACAACATGATTACACAAATCATCACTTCGACTTTCTGTTAATATTTTATGATTTTATTTTTATGTTTAAATCTAAAATCCACATGAAATTCATTTTGGTGCTGTATAATATATGAACTACTGTAATTTGTTGTACAAACAATTGGTAGTGTGTTCCAAAACCATTGAGTGAATAATACATTATTTCATCAGTGATCGGAAGTTCTAGATTTATCAGAAAATAATACTTTTTTAATGTAGTCTTTATACTCGGTGATTGATAATTTGTGAAATATATTTTTCCCTTTTCCCTTAATGATGTGGCCTGCCTAATCCCATTTTTAGTCCCTTAATTTTTCTTAATATCAATCTAAATTAGCTATTTGAGATAGAGAAAAAATTTTTCCTTTGTGGGGCTGTGTCAAGGCTGTAAAGAAGTTTTGTAAGTAACATTGTTTTGTCATATATATTCACACACAACACCAGGAAAGGCATACACTGAAGATATAATTTAACTCTAGGTAGTTATAGAGTTGGGCTTCCCTGGTAGCTCAGCTGGAAAAGAATTCACCTGCAATGCAGGAGACCTTGGTTTGATTCCTGGGTCAGGAAGATCCCCTAGAGAAGAGATAGGCTACCCACTCCAGTATTCATGGGCTTCCCTGGTGGCTCAGGTGGTAAAGAATCTGCCTGCAGTGTGGGAGACCTGGTTTCAATCCCAGGGTTGGGAAGATCCTCTGGAGGAGGGCATAGCAACTCACTCCAGTACTCTTGCCTGGAGAATGCCATGGACAGAGGAGCCTGGCAGCCTACGGTCCATGGGATCACAGTGACTAAGCACAGCACAGTTAAAGAGTTGCTGAAAGCCTTTGGACCTACTTAACCTTGAATGCTGCCTAGAATTTTGGTAATGCTTTCCTTTTTTGTGGGAAGGAGTTATTTGTATTAAATCCCTTTTGCAGTAATTCAGAGTCATCATGTTTTGTCTCCTTCAGTTGTGAGACATGCACAGTTGATCCCTAACTGACCACATCTAATCTTTATTAATTTTTTGGCCAAACCCCCCCACATGTGGAATCTTAGTTCCCAGATCAGGGATTGAACCTGTGACCCTTGCATTGAAAGTGTAAAATCTTAACCACTGCACTGCCAGGGAAGCCCCATGGGCACATCTATTCTTGAAGGAAGGAAATATTTGGAGAAGCCAAAAAAGACAGATGAGTAACATTTGTCAGGAACTAATGGACAGGTTTAAAGGTCCCCCAAGGAGAAGTGATAGATAAAGATTTGGAGGAATACAGAATCTTGTAGCAATATAATTTCTCCCTGGCTTCATCCTTTTGCCCAGGGGAGAACTATGTCCAGTATTGGAAAGTTTTACTTTCTTGGTGGGTAGGATGGTAAAGAATCCACCTGCAATGCAGGAGACCTGGGTTTGATCCCTGGGTTGGGAAGATCCCCTGGAGGAGGGCATGGCAACCCACTCCAAAATTCCTGCCTGGAGAATCCCATGGACATAGGAGCCTGCCGGGCCACAGTCCTTGAGTCGGACATGACTGAGCAACTAAGCACAGAGATATCTGATGACTTTTTCTTTTCCACCTCTAAGTGGGGCTACTCTCTACCACCCGTCTCTTCCACATAGCCAAGAAATTTCACAAAAATGCTTCAGCCCATGACTCTGATCACAGAGCTAGTTCTGGAAGATGCTTTCTCAGCTGAAACTAAATGATACTTTATGTGTCTTCCCTAAATAGAGAGATTAGAAAGTTATATTTAAAAGAAAAGAGGGGGTAGGGAAACACGTTAAATATGTGATAAAGTAAGTGGTTTTGTAACTGATTTTATTACTCAAGTTCAAACATTCTTTTCTTGCTAGTCTTTGTCAACTATAAATTAAGATAGAAGAAGTTGGACAAGGGGGCAACCGGAGCAGTGTGGAATGCTTCAGAGATCACGTCTTTAAGGGTTATTAAACACAATTTGTTTTTGTCAGACTCCAATTTATCTGTATCTTAGCAAACCCAGGGAACGTGAGTTCTGACATCTTGTACATCCTTATTAATTATTCATGCTTGAGATTCTGTACTTGCTTGACCTTAAGGAATATGCGCTGTTTACCCTAGTGAGAAAGGAACAGAATATTCTGCCCATTTTGAATGAACACAGCGGATCCCCTCTTCCCCTTTTCAGTTTCAGACACACCAACTGTCTGCTACCACGCTCCTCCCTCCTTTGGAGGGGAAATAATCACAATAGGTAGAAGTGACCTTAAAGGGATGATATTCATGTTCAGACAATCTTTGAAGATATAAAAGATCTTGTTAATAAAATTCAGTGATATGAGTCCTAAAGAGTTTTATCATCAGAAATAATCACTCTATGGACCTGAGTCCTGCAGTGATGCTTTTTGAATGCCCAGTTATTTCTGAGAGCTCTTCCGGTGTGCAAAGACAGTGTAACTGCATTTGTGGTTTATAATTGGCGGCAGACAGAAGGGGCAGAAGCTTAGATTTTTCTATGAAAATATAAATTGGGGTCCTCCAGTTTATAATATGTTGCTGTTGCTTAGTTATTTCAGTCGTGCCTGACTCTGTACGACCCCATGGACTGCAGCCAGCCAGGCTCCTCTGTTCATGGAATCTCCCAGGCAAGAACACTGAAGTGGGTTGCCATGCCCTCCTCCAGGGGATCTTCCCCACCCAGGGATTGAACCTGTGTCTCTGGTAGGTGGATTCTTCACCACTGTGAGGCTGAGTCATCCTTAATTTTAAATCCCTTCATCACAGCACAGGTCCTGGTGCATGGTGATGCTCAATGAACATTTGCTAAGTGAGTGACTAGGACAACTGCAGAGGTTTTCTGTTCCTCTATGAAGTACATCCTCTGATTCCTCCTTCTCTCACTTTCCCTGTCCCCAGTTTGTTCCTAACATCTTCTCTCTCCCTTCTCAGATGCTTTCTCCCCGGCACGATCTTCTTCCTGGAAGAGAGAATTCCAGGAGTAGGATGAGGTTTTTATTTGACTTGTTCCCAGGAGTTAGGTTTTTTCCTGCCAGTTGGAATTCTTTCTAACCCTAAAGATCAATTCTTTCTCCCAGATGATTAGAAGGCATAAAAAGTCCCATATAGCTGTTTTTCCTGAAATTAAGTTTAATCATCTTCAGTCTCAGTATCATCTCACTGGCCTTCTTATTTTCAGGACTTCTATCCATTCACAACTCCCTGTTAATAATTTTCCCCTAAATGATGGGTGTGGTGTTAAACAAAATAGAAGAGCACAGTAGTTCCAAAATAATAGATAATGGCTCAAAGCAGCTACAAAACCTGCTGAAAAGGACTGGCATTGGTAATGTTACATTTTATTCAATCTAAGTCACCACTAATTGCAAGATTTCACCATTATTTTATATTCCACTAGGAAGAAAAGATTCATTGGAAAAGACCTTGATGCTGGGAAAGATTGAAGGCAAAAGGAGAAGAGGATGACAGAGGATGAGATGGTTGGATAGTATCACCAACTTGGTGGACATGAGTTTGAACAAACTCTGGGAGATAGTGAAGGACAGGGAAGCCTGGCGTGCTGCAGTCCATGGGGTCACAAAGAGTCAGACATGACTTCGCGACTGAACCACAAAGGAAGAAAAATTGCTGTCAGTTAACTATGGCATAATGATTCCTTGGAGAAGGCACTGGGACCCACTCCAGTACTCTTGCCTGGAAAATCCCTTGGATGGAGGAGCCTGGTAGGCTGCAGTCCATGGGGTCGCTAAGAGTTGGACACGACTGAGCGACTTCACTTTCACTTTTCACTTGCATGCATTGGAGAAGGAAATGGCAACCCACTCCAGTGTTCTTGCCTGGAGGATCCCAGGGATCGGGGAGCCTTGTGGGCTGCCGTCTATGGGGTCACACAGAGTCGGACATGACTGACGTGACTTAGAAGCAGCAGCAGCAGCAGCAATGATTCCTTGTCACTTAGAATATTCATTTTATACTTGTTGAAAAGAATATTAGCCTTGATTAGACCCAGATATCTTTTATCATGTATCCCTCTGTGTACATGCATAAGAAGGAAGCAGTAAGCAGAATGAATGGACTGAGGTGTCATTAAAACTTTGTCCCTTCGTTGAGTCCAGCTGTTCTGAACACTGATGCAAAGTCATCAGTGCAGCAGTTTGAGAATAGTTGTGTGTGTGTGTGCGCATATGTGTGTGTGCATGTGTGTGCACGTGTGCACATATGTGTGTGCGCGTGTGTGCATGAGTGTGCGCAGGTGTGCATGTGTGCATGTGTGTGCATGTGTGTGCATGTGTGTGCGCATGTGTGTGTGCGTGCGCATGTGTGCATGTGTGCGTGTGTGTGCGTGTGCACGTGTGTGTGCATGTGTGCGTGCATGTGTGCTCTTTTTGTCTGGTTTATTTTTCTTTTGATCATATATAATTTGAATCTGGCATTCCATTTCTCATGTCTTCCACAAGGATCTCTAAGAGAATTTTTATACCCCAGCTTGTGTTAAATACTGAAAAATGAAGGAGAAGAGATTCATAGGAAGCTTAGGCAGCTTTTTAAAAAAACATTGTTTTCAGTTTATTAAACGGCGAGGCTGCTGTAGTTCTTGATTCAGCAGCAGTCATTCTTTTGTTTGGGCTCCCCAGGTGGCACTTGTGGTAAAGAACCTGCCTGCCAGTGCAGGAGATGTAAGAGACACAGGTTCAATCCCTGGGTGGGGAAGATTCCCTGGAGGCAGGCATGGCAACCCCAGTATTCTTGCCTGGAGAATCCCATTGCCAGAGGAGCCTGATGGGCACAGTCCACAGCGTCGCACAGAGTCAGACATGACTTAGCGCACGCATACACTCTTTTGTTTACATAGTTACGATTTTGTTTGTTGTTTTGCTGTGTGCTGAAAACATAAAGTGTTCTACATGATTTTTAGTTAAGGGTTATGGTATAGCTTCTCTGGGGTTGTAGTGATATCCACATTGTCTAAGATTTTTTTCTCTGTGCAAATGATCTTTATCTATAAAAGAAAGACTCCTTCATTTTGTTGTAAAACCAGCACTAGGGGAAGGCACTTGACTGGGGAGAGGGAGGCGGGGGTCCTGGTGGAGACTAATGTGCTGAAGGCTGAAGGTAGACATGGGGGCAGATGTTTCTGCAGTTTTCTTCAAGCCACTGACACCTGTTCGGCAAGTTTCAGGGAGCACAGAGGCGCTGGCAGCCATGGCATTTCTGCCGGCCGGCAAACAGTGACTGTAACGTTTAGCTGGAGTTCAGAGCTCTGTAAAGTGTGCCTTGGTGCCCATTTAAAATTGATGTAATTTTAATGGGCTTATCTTTTCATATTTTTATGAGGAATTTAACCATATTGCAGAAAATTTGGAAAATGGTGCCCCAAATCTAACTCACCTGGTAGTTTTATGTATACATTCTAGTACATGTGGATGTAATCACTGATGGCATAAAATTATACATACATTTTAAAATGTTCTTATATGTACCAGCATATGATACTAGGTTTTAAAAATTATTATTTTCAGGATTTTGCAGTATTTTTATAAGCATCATTTAAAGCTTTACTGGATTTCTCTGGTGGTCCAGCGGTTAAGGCTCCATGCTTCCAACGCAAGGGGTCATGGGTTTGATCCCTGGTGGGGGAACTAAGACCTAACATGCTGAGCAGTATGGCCAAAAAAATAAGACAAATAAGATAAAATTTTACTGAAGGAATATTGAAGTGCAATTCAGTCTTTTCCATTCAATACCTAAAAGTGTTGATGCCTTTTTCTTCATTCATGGGCTTTGTGTTTCTTTCTTCCCATAAGCGTTAAGTAGCTTATTGCTATAGGCCCTGAGTTTGAATTATTTATAGAGTTTTTAATCAGTTTTTCCATCTTGATTGAAAATTGATCCTTTCCTCTTCCATCTCAGTCATCTCAGTCATAAGTTTATTTATTTTTTTTTAATCCAGTTTTCTTGGTCATTTGTTAAAAACCTAAATCTGGTAGCCATAAGTAAAATACCAGCCGTTCCCACTGTTGGTCAGTGTGCAGCTGAAATAGCTGCTCGAGGGCGCGAATGTTCTGATTCTCACCTATCTATTTCAGCATCACATGGTCAGCACCAGGTAGTAGGCTGGGATATAAGCTGATTCTGTGATCCCTAAGGCCCTAGAGTTGCTTCTCTTGATGGCAAAAAAAAAAAAAAAAAATTGACTATGATGCTTCATTCTAGGTACTTGGGTTTGAAATCCTGAACCAATAAGGACATTTGTCAAAGTAAAGATTATTTGATATTTGAAAGATGATCAGACCATTCAGATTTCAATCATTAGCACAGCTAAACAACGTAAACAGATGCTTTCTAAATATAGGATACGATACGGTTGGTAACATTCATTTTAGGATCATCGTGTCAATCCTTTCCCTAAAATAGTTTCTTACAGCTATTTTGGAGTTTATAGATGTTCAATATTCAGGCAGAAGGATGCACTGACTCTAATAGTTCAGGTTTTTATTTTTTCTGCTGAGAATTTCCTACTGTAGCTTGAATAAGTTAAAGTGAAATAGCGTATTGTGAAAAATATTTCAAATAGCTAAACTTGCTAGTGTTCAGAGATGTTCCTTTTCATCTAGAAATTTTAGGAGTTTTGACCTTCCTCACACCCTATGGATCCTGTTCAGCCTAGGATAAGGGAGTCAAAGAGGGATCCGGCAGCATGGAGTCCTATTTAGAGGGACCTTCATCTGCCACTCAGAATAGTGGGAAACTAATAGTGGGGAAACTTCTTTCCCAAAATCTTGACCAGTGAGAACCAAAGAGTAAAAAGGAAGCTAACAGTAAGCAAAAATGAAAAAGCAATTGTGATACTGAGTTTCATGTGGTAAAACAATATTTTGGAAATATGAACTAGTATCACGGCATCAATTTCTCCTCTTTTCCCCTTTCTCCCATTTGAGCAGCTATTTCATTCACTGCCTCTGGGAAGATATTTGACACTTACCAAGCAAATGGGCCCTGGAGCAGGGCATGGCAACCCACCGCAGTATTCTTGCCTCGAGAATCCCATGGACAGAGGAGCCTTGTGGGCTACAGTTTATGAGGGTCACAAAGAGTTGGACACAACTGAAGCTACTTAGCATGCACACAAGCAAATGGGCCACAGTCTCTCCTGGCCTGCCTTCTATCCCCAGCTTTCCCAGTACCTTCAGCTGAAAGGCAGGGGAAAAAGTGTTGATGAGCAGGGTGAGAGTCTAGAACTCCATCACAACCTCAGACTACAAGATGGCACTGGGCTTGGGAAAAAGGAAAGATGCAGGCAAAGCGATGAGTATCTGTGTTCTTAGGTACTGGATAAAAGGGCACTGCTGTCAGACTTTGAGAGGAATCCTAGAGGTTAGGTTAGAGCAGAGTTTCAGTGGAGGATTCCTGTGCAGTTTATTACAGAAGGGTTCCCAGGAGAGACTGGTGGGGGGATGAGCAAGGTGGGACAGGAAAGGGGGAAAAGCCATGTGAGGATGTGATCTCAGGTATAATCCTAGAGTCCTGCTCCTGCAGAGGGAACTTTTCAGAGAAGTTTCTGCCTCCAAATTGGATCTGAGCCTGAAGGGCCTCCGGTCCTCCCTGACACCCAGTAAAACCTCTAAGGACAAAGCAACTTCAGTTGCCTCAGGGCAGCCTTCAGAAGAACCCTAGGTGCTGATGGTTGTGAACAAGGGCACTGGGAGGGTATGGAGAGTGGGATTTGCAATAGATATTGTGAACCAGCTATTGTTGTTGTTTAGCCACTAAGTTGTGTCCGACTCTTTGTGACTCCACGGGCTGTAGCCTGCCAGGCTCCTCTGTCCATGGGACTTCCCAGACAAGAAATCTAGAGTGGGTTGCCATTTTGTTCTCCAGAGGAACTTCCCGACCCAGGAATGGAACATGCATCTCCTGCATTGGCAGGCAGATTCTTTACCACTGATCCACACTATACCTCAATTTTAAAAAATTGTGAGAACAGAATCCACATTGTTCTGGATAGAGCACTGAAGTCTTCTCTACCCAGGGCATTCAATAAATAGAATACTAGGTAATATGTCTATGATATGTGTGTATACAGCACTCTACCATGATCTTTTCTGATCTTCATTGAAACCTTAGACGATACTAGAAGATACAGGGGATATATGCCATGACCTGTCTTAGATGTGCAAACCTGAGGTACAGCACCATCAAGCAACTTGCCCCAAAGATGACAGCCTGTGTTTTTACCTCCAAGCCCAGCCGTCTTTCTCTATTTTTCAGCCACAATCTAGAGACTTTTTCTGCAATCTTCTCCCACAAATCCAGAGTCCATGGATTATTATTGTTCTTGTTTAGTTACTAAGTCGTGTCTGACTCTGCACCCCAACACACTGCAGCATGCCAGGCTTCCCTGTCCTTCACCATCTCCCGGAGTTTCCTCAAACTCATGTCCATTGAGTCGGTGATGCCATCCAACCATCTCATCCTCTGTCATCCCCTTCTCCTTCTGCCTTCAATCTTTCCCAGAATCAGGGTCTTTTCCAATGAGTCAGCTCTTCGCATCAGATGGCCACAGTATTGGAGCTTCAGTATCAGTCATTCCAATGAATAGATTAACTAGTTTGTTCTTCTTGCAGCCCAAGGGATTCTCAAGAGTCTTCTCCAGCATCACAGTTTGAAAGCATCAATTCTTTGGTGTTCAGCCTTCTTCGGGGCTTCCCTGAGAGCTCAGTTGGTAAGGAGTCCACTTGCAATGAAGGAGACCCCAGTTCAAATCCTGGCTTGGAAAGATCCACTGGAAAAGGGAGAGGTTACTCTCACATCCATACATGACTACTGGAAAAACCATAGCTTTGACTAGATGGACCTTTGTCCGCAAAGTAATGTCTCTCCTTTTTAACATACTGTCTAGGTTTGTCATAGCATTTGCTCCAAGGAGCAAACGTCTTTTAATTTCATCACTGCAGTCACTGTCTACAGTGATTTTGGAGCCAAAGAAAATAAAATCTGCCATGGTTTCCATTTTTTCTCCTTCTATTTGCCCTGAAGTGATGGGACCAGATGCCACAGCCCAGGGGTTATTATAGAGTCTATGCTGGGCTATGGCTCCTGCAAGTATTTCCTGGCTCACATCTGAGTGCTCTGATTCAGTATCTCCCAAGACAAAGCCAGTGGTTTCTGTTTTTTCAGGCTCCTCAGGGGATGTGTGTATAGTCGAGGAAGTGCGCTTGCCTGGAGTCCTGATTCAGGAGACTACTGATTCAGAGCAGTTTTGGGTTTCCAGCAGGACAGGGTATGAATCCTGGTTCTGCCATTTACCATCTGTGTGAGTTGAGGTGAGGTCATTGAAGTTCTCAGAGCCTCCCTTTTGTCATCTGCAAAAGTAGGTAATGTGTTCATCTCCAAGAGTTGTGTTGAAAATGCAACAAGATGATATTGGGAAGTGCTGAGTCCAGGGCCAGGAAGGAGTAAGTTGCCAGTAAGCAGGATCTACTATGATTTTATTATTATTAGTCTTCACACTTCCCTGCAAATTACTCAAACTCAGATCACCCTTCATCTAAAGTGATGTCTTCTCCCCTCACGCCATGCTGAATGTCATTGTGGACCACTTTTCAGGACTTGAAAATGATTCAGCAAAGTGAACCTTTTGGTTGATGTTGTTTACTGGAGTGGGATTTGTGCTGGAGCAATTTAGACACTTAGCTGGCAGATGGTGGATGGCCTTGGGAGGTTATACCATTTGCCTAGAATACAGAGTTTGTGATCTCTCTTCACCAGCCATTTCAAAAATGAGTCTCACTTAGAATTCCACAGAAGCAAATGAGCCTGTATTTAAAATCGTGGTGAAATAACCACTTGTTTAGTATTTACTTACAGCCCAGAAACTCAGCAGGTACAATCCCAGGTGTATTTACTTTAGCTTAAAAGCAAATTCTACAGTGCCCTTTGATTTCCTGTTGTCTGAGTATCTAGAAAGAGATATTTGAAGATCAGCTTCCTCCCAGCCCTCAGCCCCATGACAGAAATAAAAAAGGAGAAAAGAATTTTTCTCTCTAATTTGTAAAGCAAGCAAGAGACATAAAAAGAGCAGGAGAAAGCCAGCTGCTGGAGTGATACCCAAATAGAACAGTTCTCCATAGGTGAGAAATCACAGCACGAATGAAGCTGAGTGAGGGTGGTGCCCAGGCTCTCAGACCTTTCAGCATATGTGTCAGTGGAGACATCAGGGATAATGGAGGGACCCTGATGACAGGATGAGATGAAAAATAATGGTTCATCTCTGCAGAGACAGGGCACAAGAGCAAAGCTTGCTGAGAACACTCTTCGATCAATCACAGCTGTCCTGCGGGATAATCTCAGAACCACAGGATCTGGGAAGGTTGAACACAGCCCCTCATTCTTAACGTAGCCAGAGAAGGTAAAAGAGTTGCCTTCTTCCAGCCAGCAAGGCTAGTTGGTGTGAGAACATACAACGTAGTGTTGCCCCTGGCCCTCCGCCTCTTCCCAATGTACTAGCCTGTCCAGTTTTCACTGCAAACTGTCAGTGAAATGTTAACCCTCAGTGAAATGGATAGAGGGACAACATAGCTGATAAAGGGGCTTCCCAGATGGCTCAGTGGTAAAGAATTCACCTCCCAATGCAGGAGACTCGGGTTTGATCCGTAAGTCTGGAAGATCCCCTAGAAAAGGAAATGGCAACCCACTCCAGTATTCTTACCTGGAGAATCCCATGGACAGAGGAGCCTGGTGGGCTACAGTCCATGGGGTTGCAAAAGAGTCAGACATGACTTAGCAACAGTATAGCTAACAAAAAGAGATCTCACCTTCACTGTGTCCTTCCTAGGTGTTATATTCACGTACGTTATCTCAACTAATCCTTGAAATGGCCATACCAGAGATGTACTTTCCCCATCTTATAGAGAATGACACCATCTTTGCAAAACTAGTGAGAAGCAAAACTTGCCTTTAATCTCACGAATTTGGTTTCTGCAGCCTATGGTCTAAACTTCTAGCTATACTGCCTTCCAGCAGAGAAAACCTCTTCATTGCAAGTAATGTAATGAGGCCCTCCTATGTCATGAAAGGCAGAACACAAAGAAATGTACACTCTATACAGTCAGCAAAAAGAAGACCAGGAGCTGACTGAGGCTCAGATCATGAACTCCTTATTGCCAAATTCAGACATAAATTGAAGAAAGTGGGGAAAACCACTAGACCATTCAGGTATGACCTAAATCAAATCCCTGATGATTATACAGTGGAAGTGAAAAATAGATTTAAGGGACTAGATCTGATAGATTGCCTGATAAACTATGGATGGAGGTTCATGACATTGTACAAGAGACAGGGATAAAGACCATCCCCAAGAAAAAGAAATGCACAAAGGCAAAATGGCTGTCTGAGGAGGCCTTACAAATAGCTGTGAAAAGAAGAGAAGCAAAAAGCAAAGGAGAAAAGGAAAGATATACCCATTTGAATGCAGAATTCCAAAGAATAACTAGGAGAGATAAGAAAGCCTTCCTCAGTGATCAGTGCAAAGAAATAGAGGAAAATAATAGAATGGGAAAGACTAGAGATCTCTTCAAGATAATTAGAGATACCGAGGGAACATTTCATGCAAAGATGAGCTCGATAAAGGACAGAAATTGTATGGACCTAACAGAAGCAGAAAATATTAAGAAGAAGTGGCAAGAATACACAGAAGAACTGTACAAAAAAGATCTTTATGACCCAGATAATCATGATGATGTGATCACTCACCTAGAGCCAGACATCCTGGAATGCGAAGTTAAGTGGGCCTTAGGAAGCACCACTACGAACAAAGCTAGTGGAGGAGATGAAATTATAGTTGAGCTCTTTCAAATCCTGAAAGATGATGCTGTGAAAGTGCTGCACTCAATATGCCAGCAAATTTGGAAAACTCAGCAGTGGCCACAGGACTGGAAAAGGTCAGTTTTCATTCCAATCTCAAAGAAAGGCAAAGCCAAAGAATGCTCAAACTACCACACAATTGCACTCATCTCACGTGCTAGTAAAGTAATGCTCAAAATTCTCCAAGCCAGGCTTCAGCAATACGTGAACTGTGAACTTCCAGATGTTCAAGTTTGTCTTAGAAAAGGCAGAGGAACCAGAGATCAAATTGCCAACATCCGCTGGATCATGGAAAAAGCAAGAGAGTTCCAGAAAAACATCTATTTCTGCTTTATTGACTATGCCAAAGCCTTTGACTATGTGGATCACAATAAACTGTGGAAAATTCTGAAAGAGATGGGAATACCAGACCACCTGACCTGCCTCTTGAGAAATCTATATGCAGGTCAGGAAGCAACAGTTAGAACTGGACATGGAACAACAGACTGGTTCCAAATAGGAAAAGGAGGATTTCAAGGCTGCATTTGTCACCCTGCTTATTTAGCTTATATGCAAAATACATCATGAGAAACGCTGGGCTGGAAGAAGCACAAGAAGAATCAAGATTGCCGGGAGAAATATCAATAACCTCAGATATACAGATAACACCACTCTAATGGCAGAAAGTGAAGAAGAACTAAAGAGCCTCTGATGAAAATGAAAGAGGAGAGTGAAAATTTGGCTTAAAGCTCAACATTCAGAAAACAAAGATCATGGCATCTGATCCTATCACTTCATGGCAAATAGATGGGAAAACAGTGAAAACAGTGGCTGACTTTATTTTGAGGGCTCCAAAATCACTGCAGATGATGATTGCAGCCATGAAATTAAAAGACGCATACTCCTTAGAAGGAAAGTTTTGACCAACCTAGACAGCATATTCAAAAACAGAGACATTACTTTGCCAACAAAGGTCCATGTAGTCAAGGCTATGATTTTTCTAGTAGTCGTGTATGGATGTGAGAGTTGGACTATAAAGAAAGCTGAGCACCAAAGAACTGATGCTTTTGAACTGTTCTGTTGGAGAAGACTCTTGAGAGTCCCTTGGACTGCAAGGAGATCCAACCAGTCCATCTTAAAGGAGATTAGTCCTGAGTGTTCATTGGAGGGACTGATGTTGAAGCTGAAACTCCAATACTTTGACCACCTGATGCAAAGAGCTGACTCATTTGAAAAGACCCTGATGCTGGGAAAGACTGAGGGCAGGAGGAGAAGGGAACGACAGAGGATGAGATGGTTGGATGGCATCACCGACTCAAAGGACATGAGTTTGAGTAAACTTTGGGAGTTGGCGATGGACAGGGAGGCCTGGTATGCTGTGCTCCATGGGGTTGCAAACAGTCGGACATGGCTGAGCAACTGAACTGAACTGAACAGGTGCTTCTCTGGTGAGACTAGCTTGGTTTTTGTGCGTTATACCATAAGATGCAGAGAAGCAGAATTTAGCTTTTATAAAGAGTGCTGTGAGTAGGCCTGTGTTGACCCCATGGCCATGGAAGGGGAAGGGATAAACCGCAGCTGTTCAGACCCCTATCACTCATTTATTTCTCAAGATACCATTGTCAAGTCTTTATCATATGCCAGACACTGTGGTCAGAGATTAATGAAGAGGGATTTCTTCTCATGAGACTCTTCCCATAGAAGGGGCAAGTCTGACAAACAGATAACTACAAAGTAGTTGTAATAGTTACGTACAAAGCAGTATGTGATCGTTATATTCAGTGATAATAGTGGAAATAATGGTAACTTTCAACCACTTCTTTTTAAGTCCCTAAAGAGATACAGGAGGAAATATGAGACATTTTTAACTCAATGTCTGGATGAAAATGGCTCTCTGAATTATAAGCAGTGATAGACACAAAAATCAAACTTTAATAAATTCCAGAGAAATTTAAAAACTCATGTCTTTTTTTCAAGGAAAGTAGAAGATAAAAAAGGGAGAATTTTAAATTTGATAATGTCCAATTTGTTAATATTTCCCTGTATGATTTGTGCTTTTTATATCTTATTTAAGAAATCTTTCCTGTAACAAGGGCTTATGTATCTTTTTTTCTAAAAGTTTTATAGTTTTAACATTTTTATTTAGGTCTGTGACTCACTTTTAGTTAATTTTTATGTATGATGCAATAAAAGAGTTGACATTCTCTTCTTACTAACATATAATGTACAGTTACTTCAGAACTTCTTGGTACTTTTATGATTTCATTCCTTTTATGTTACTGAGATTTGTTTTTATTCAAGAACATGGTCTGTCTTGATAAATGCTCAATATGCCTTTGAAAAAGAATTTGTATCTTGTTTTGGGGTGAATACATGTTCTATAAATGTCAATTATATCAGCTTGTGTGGTAATGTTCTGGTCTCCAATATCTTTAGTGATTTTCTGCCTACTTGTGTTATTTATTGGTTACTGGGAGGGAAGTGTTGACATCTCTAATTTTAATTATAGATTTGTCTATTTTTCTTTTCAGTACTATCAGGTTCTGCTTTACGTATGCCAAAGTTATGTTGTGGGTGATTTTTATTTCTAGCATTTCTTTCTGACTTTTAATTATCATTTTCATCTTCCTGCTGAATTCCCCATGTGTTCACGCATGTTGCCCATATTTTATACTTGATCCTTGAGCAGATTAGCTGTAGTTTTATAAAAGTTCCTGCATGATGGTGCCAACATCTGGGGTGTCTCTGGCTTTCATTCTCATTTGCTTTATCTTCTAACAATGTGCTGATTGTTTTCTTCTCCTTGATTTTGTGTATATCTCATAGCTTTTAATGAAATGCTGGACCCTGGATGTGGAAGAATAATAGAGAGCAAGGTAAATACTCTTTTTCTCTGGCAATAGGCCATCTTATTCTCTCAAGTTGTTAGTGTGGGTGGCTGAGTCAATCTACCTTGTTCTTGAGTTAGGTTGAGGTATGCTATTGGAAATGGCAACCCACTCCAATATTCTTGCTTGGAAAATTCCATGGACAGAGGAGCCTGGCGGGCTGCAGTCCTTGGGGCACTGAAGGCTCAGACATGACTGAGTGACTTAGCACACATGTTGTTGTTGTCATTGACTTCACTGTTGCATGGTCATCCTTTTCCTTCCTTGGTGGCAGAGAAGCCTGGCATTCTGCAGTTCATGGGGTTACAAAGAATCAGACACAACTTAGTGACGAACAGCAAAGAGTACAACAGAGTACCACATCCTTCCTGGCTTTGGTGATTGGTACAAAAATGGGTAGAAATTTGAAGATGTGTCAAAGTCCTCTGTAGGACGTATCCTGAAATGATTGAAAAGTGATTGAAAAAGAGGCACCCTCTCTTTTTGAGATCTTAGACACTAAAAGTCCCAGAAAGTATGGAGCTGGTGAGGTCCACGTGGACAGGTCCATGGAGAAAGCCTGACTGAGAATGAAGTCATCGTAGAAGAAAATAAAGTCTAAATCAAGAGCAAGAAAATGATAAGACTTGTGCTTATTGCTTTAGTTCCTGGATAGAGCATTTAAATTTCCCTGATGGTTCAGAGGTAAAGAATCTACCTGCAACGCAGGATACATAGGAGATATGGGTTCGATCCCTGGGTCAGGAAGATCCTCTGGAGGAGGAAATGGCAGCCCACTCCAGTATTCTTGCCTGCGAAATCCTAGGCACAGAGGAGCCTGGAGGGCTATAGTCCCCATGCTTGCAAAGGGTCAGACACAACTAAGCAAGCACTTTGATATTTGTTGCCAACAAATGCTTATTAATCCCTCAGCTATTCTGAGTTCAGCCTCTGTGCCCCGTGACCATGTAAAATTTAGCATATAATTGTGAAGAGAACACACATACACATCACCCAACAGCAGACAGCACTTTTTAGATAATAAGAAAGAAGAGATTTTTCCTACAGGCAAGGCGGAGTATTACTTTATCAGGCAGAGCAATGTCCATTCTTCTTTCCTCATCCGTCTGCTCCTAGCTCGTGCTCTGAGACTAATCAAGCAACAGACTCAGAAACATTTGTTATTCTAACACCAGGCAGAAGTTTGGGAATTAAAGTCCCTCTACTTGCTCCCCCTCTATCCCTTTAGTCCAGGTCAGAATGGTAGGCAGTAATCCTTTCCACTCTTTACACTGTGGGTAGATGCAATAGAAAAATTGATATTCTCCCTGTCAGAGTACCTTCTCCAAAAGAAGAGAGATGTTAATACTTAATGAACAAATGACCATTTCATATTAGGAAGAAAATGTCCAAAGAAATCAAAATTTTAGCTCAATTACATTAGCAAGTTTTTATCATATTAATGCTCCCAAATGCAAATGGTTTAGTGATACAAACACTCTCTAGTAGGTGGATGGAAAGTCAGATGATGCAAGCTTTTCTGGAAAGCAATTTGTCGATACACATCTAGAAGGTCATATATTTCCATTCCCCTTTTCTGAGTATTTCCACTTCTGGAAATAGTCTCTAAATACATTATCAGAAAATCAGATGGAAATTTATACACAGAGATATTATTTGAAGGCTTGTTTATAATACAGAAAAGTTGGGAAAAACCTAATTCCCCACAATTAATGTGTGATTAAATAAATGCAGCCCATCTATGTAAGAGATTACCATTTTAAATGGTATTTCAAGAATTTAAAAAATAATCCCTCCACAAACTGATAAATATTATGATCTCACATTAAAATGCATGTAAACCTCACAACTCGTCTCGACCAAGGCTGAGAACATTCTAATGCCTTTATGTTTTTCCATCTGCTGGGCCTTCACCCACTTTGCCACCTGGTGAATTCTTATTTTTCTTTAAAAATCCAGCCTACATATTATACCTTCTGCAGAAATTCTTCTTGAGAAGGTGGTGCCTAAACAGAGTTAATTATTATGTCCTAAAAAATGCTAAAGAATAGACCACATGTCCTGAGAATTTGTTTGAGTCCTTCTCCTCCATGAGTGCATGTTCTTTGCAGCCTCTGCCACCCATCGGCACTGCCACCTGAGATGAGACTAATTGCCAGTCTGCCTCTGTGCTGTCCCGGGGGACTTCTGTGAGGCCTCAAGCAGCAAAGACCAATAAGATACCCTGGTTCCCATCAGCAACAGGAGACCACAGTTGGGTGCCCTGAGTTGGATTGTCACAGATGCATCATTTTAAAAACACCTTTCTGCTTAATAATGCAGTACTTCATAACTGTGAGATGTTGATACACATTACAAAATGTGGACTTACGCCACTTGTAATGTGTCAACTACTGGGTGGAATCCATGAATAAAATCAGCCAAGCTTTAAAATATATATATATAATTGTCTCTAGAAATCATAAGGGAACCATGGAAATGAAACTTCTGTTGCTAACACAAATCACAGCCCAGGGCTTGCTGCCTCAGACGATAGGAAACCACTGCCTGGTGTGGCAGGTGGAGAGAAGGTGAGTCCTTACCTACTGTTGGTTGCCTACTAAACAAATAAGCAATGCAGTCAATATAATCCCCGAACTTGGCATTGATTGATTTCTCCTCCACCAAGGATCATTTTTCTCCTGCTGAGACTTTCCCATTCTGAGAATACAGTACTCAGAATTCTGAAAATGGGAAAGTCTATTATTGTTATTATTACTACTGTTTTGCCAATAATTAGTTGCTCATGGCACCAAAACTTGCTTTTATTATCATAACATTTTCCTAAAGAATTGGAAGCTTTCAGATAGGTATACCTCTGCCTTTTCTGGCTTTTTGGAGAGACTGCTTAACAATCTTGAGGGTGAGTTGGGAAACTTTCCATGAAATATGGTGGGAAATAATGAAACATGAATTTTTAAACTTTTTTTTTGTTTTAATACATGGTATTCAAAATATATTGGTTTCTTAGAAATATTCTAAGAGCATCTCTGACTTTCAATTTACAGAAAACCCAAATATAATACACACTTTTGAATGGTATTATTGTCCTTGGGCTTAGAGGATTTGTCATTTGATTTTAAAGTCTATTTTGTCTGGTATAAGTATTGCTGCTCTAACTTTCTTTTGATTTCCATTTGCTTGGAATACTTTTTTTCCATCCCCTCACTTTCAGTCTGTAGAGTCCTTAGATCTGAAGAGGGTGAGACCTGATGTTTCATGGAGAGTCTGTAAGGATTACATAAGATGCCACATGTGAATTTTTATATGCATATCACTTACATAGTAAGTGCTCAATATATGCTAGTCATTATTATTAGTTTTGCTATGACCATTATTATCATTGGATAACTATGATATGTAAGTAATCCTTCTCCACCTCACAGTCAAGGCAAGTCCCCACTGTTAGAAGTGGGGAGAGGAAAGTCCTTCTAGAGCGGTCCTTGCATGCACAGTGCTTCCAGGAATTGGTCAAGGGGGGGCCCAAGTTGATGTCTGGTGATGAGCTGGTGATGTCTTTCCACTGCCACTCTGGGGGAAGTGGGTATTGTCTGACCAGAACTGCAGTATCTTCTGGGGGCGGGGTTCTCATCTTGGCAAGGAAGCGTATTTTCTTTATGCCTTTACCTTGTAAAGGTGCAAGAATGGTGGTGGTCTAGAAATGATTAAGTGACAAGTCATCAAATTAAGTGACAACGTTCTGATGTACCATGGAATAAACCATGGGACTACCTTTATGGGGTGGTCTTCCCAGGTGGCTCAATGGTAAAGAATCTGCCTGCTAGTGGATGTAAGAGACCTGGGTTTGATCCCTGGGTTGGGAATGTCCCCTGGAGAAGGAAATGGCTACCCACTTGAGCATTCTTGCCTAGCAGATCCTATGGACAGAGTCTGGCGGGCTGCAGTCCATAGGGTCGCAAAGAGTTGGACACAGCTGAGCACAGGTACACGTTTATGGGGTATCTGTGCTACTATTCCCATAGTCCTTCATCCCTCTGTCTGATATCATTTATCAAATAGTGGCTTTGTCTTTCTTCTTTATCACTGTTTATGTGCTCAGGGCAGGAGAAGGAAGTGGCAACCCACTCCAGTACTCTTGCCTGGGAAATCGCATTGACAGAGAGCCTGGCGGGCCACAGTCCATGGAGACACAAAGAGCTGGGCACGAGTGGAGTGACTGAACATGCATGTATGTGCTCAGGGCAAGAGTAGAGTCTTATAATTCACTCATTCAACAAATACCTACTCAGCGATTACAAAGAACTTATCATGTCTGTTGTATTTCTAGTCCTTAGCAGAGTAACTGGCAAATAATTGATTTATGACCAGTGTCATGACAGTGTCAGAACAAATGAGAGAGATATGTAGTTTTATGTCATGTGAAGAAGGGGATTGCTAGGACCATCGTGGGAGCATGGTGACATGTAAAGAAGGAAACCAGTTAGAAAATTCATCCAAAATTCAGACACACTAGAGGCAAATATTTAAATCTGTAGTTTAGCGAGAGAGTATTTCTTTACTGTAGGAGCATAGTGGTGACAGCAGACAAGGAAAGGGATGAGAGGAAGAGAAAAAAGAGAATGTGGATAAATTTAATACATTTAGGATAGAGGCAGCCTGGGAGCAAGAAGGAGAATTGGGTTTGGAGAAGGCATATAGTGGACTTTATATCTGTAGCATTTTGTATCTTAAGCTGGGTGGTAAGTGAATGGATACTCACATTTTTCTCTGTATTTTTCGTATTTCATAATCAAATAAAAGAGTCATTATGATGCCCTATTACATTTAAGAATCTTATGATTTTATTAGAAATTTATGAATTTATACAGTTAATCACTAAGTTTAGTCTGCTTGATGTCTGTCGATTCCCACCTCCCCCTTCCCCATTTATCCACCTTTTCAGTCTCTCAGCAGCCTCTTCCTGAGGGCTCAGTGATTACCTCCTAACCGTCCTGGCAGCCACACTCAGGTCTCTCCAAAGAGGTCTTCCTAAGATGTAGATCATGTCATTTTTCTGCTTTAAAACAGTTAGTGAGGGAAAACTGCCAACCTAGCATTCCAAGAACCCTACAGTTTTACACTTGTTTACCTCTCTGGTCTTTTCCCCACTGTAGGACATTGACTTCCTGTCATGATGGCTCACTTGACCCCAGCCCACCTCGTCTGCTTCCATCACTCTTAAATTCTCTCCAGCACACTTGAACGATGAATGCAGAACCAGATGACTTTGCTCTTCTTGTTCCGTTTGGAAGATGTCTTCAAATAAACCAAAGCTCTTGGTATCTGAGAGTCTCAGATAACAATAAGACTAATATCAAATGAATCAGTAAGCAAGGGGTGGAGATATACTTGTATCACATGCCTGGAATAGTCCTTTCGCTTTTTGTTGGCCTTCAATATCA
This sequence comes from Ovis canadensis, assembly GCF_042477335.2. NCBI lineage: Eukaryota > Metazoa > Chordata > Mammalia > Artiodactyla > Bovidae > Ovis > Ovis canadensis. The sequence goes on along the minus strand of NC_091253.1, from coordinate 52,282,876 downwards.
TCCTGTTCAGTGAGAATGAGATATCAGGTAGATGTTGAAACTGATGATAATTGTTGCTGTTCAGTCGCTAAGTTGTGTCCAGCTCTTTGTGACTCCATGGACTGTGGCACACCAGGCATCCCTGTCCTTCAGTATCTCCTGGAGTTTGCTCAGATTCATGTCCATTGAGTCGGTGATGCTATCTAGCAATCTCATTATCTGCCACCCCCTTCTCCTCCTGCCATCAATCTTTCCCAGCATCAGGGTCTTTTCCAGTAAGTTGGCTCTTCGCATCAGGTGGCCAAAGTACTGGAGCTTCAACTTCAGCATCAGTTCTTCCAATGAATATTCAGGGTTAATTTCCTTTAGGATTTCCTGGCTTGATCTCCTTGTTGTCCAAGGGACTCGTAAGGGTCTTCTCCAGCACCAAAGTTCAAATGCATCAATTCTTCATTGAGTTATGCAAGCCCCATTGCCACAACAATGCTTTGATCCATAAAGTGTGTGATGATAACTACAAAAATGAAAAGAAAATTAAACATTAGGCAAGAACTTAGGACTTGATCAGTGTGTTTTTTTCAGCATTTCTTGTGTGTAGCTGTGTGCAATCAGTAGGTAAGCTGGAAACAGGAGATAAAACAGTGGCCTGCAAATTTTGATTTTAATTTTAATTTGGCAAGACATTTATTTTTTAATTAAAGGTTGTAGTTCTTGGAGTTTCAGTGACCTTTCCTGTTGATGAGAAATAGTCCCCTAACTAACTCCGGAATCTAATCTCTCATGTGTTTGCAAGCCTTTTGTCCAGTGTTACTGAAATTGAAGATGAAGGGCCTGTCTGGTACCTCTTGTAGAACAGCTTGTCCATGATGGTGCTCTGTGAATCCACTGTAGTTATGAGTTTGCAGAAATAGGTTCATCAGTTACAAAAGCAGTTGACTTAGCAAACCATGGTTTGAGCAAGTAAGATCACGGCATACTCTACCAGCTAAATTAAAGTCATCCTTCACCACACTGTCTTCAGTTATACCTGCTACTGGAGCAAAGTCCAAATGGTAGCGGATGTATTAAGAGGAATGACATCTCCTGCCTCTCTGGTTTGGTTTTAGAGAAACCTTGGAGATCCTACTGGCCTCTTTTCACTCAACTTTAACCTCAAAATGTCATTTTGGGATTTCCCTTATTTTTTTTAAGACTTTAATAAATACTGTCTATATTAAAAACTTCAGCTGGCATGGAATATCTGATAAAAGACTTTAATGGGAGAAGGGGTAAGTAATGAAAAGAATCTGAAAAATAGGAATGTGAAGTTACATGTTCATAAACAACAGGAAAAGACAAACACTATGGAGGTTGGAACCACTGAAATATTTGCTGTTTATTATCGCTGAGATTTTGTGATTGTTTTCTTTGTAGAAAAGACTGACTTACATTTAAAGACATAGAAAATGTGCACTTTTAGAAGAGAATAATGGCAATATTATGGAGTGTAGGTGGTGGAGAGAAGGAAAGAACTGAATCCAGGGCAGTTTTGAGTTTCAGAGAGATTATCAACTGAGTTTTCAAAGAAGTCTATGGCCGTCTGAAGCCAACTATTTCTCTATTTTTCAGGCTGAATAATTTCAGGTAACATCTATCCTATATATGCATCTTTACTGGACGGTTTTTAAAATTAAATCCTGAGTGTTGTCTGTTTGTTTGCAGTATGTGTAGTGTTGGCATCTATTACCCCTGGGAATAGTGAGCAGGAGTAGAATTTCGACTTACTTGGAGTGCAGTGACTTAGCAGTTGATCACATTTTGCAGAATTCTATTTGCAAGCTTAGAAAATTACCACACACAGTTCACCATATGGCCCAACTTATTTTGCTAAGGGGACCATTGTATTTGAAAAATCAAGAAGACTCACTAAATCCCCAAATCTCTTTTTTCCTCTGCCATCATGGTTTCCATGACTACATTTTACAGCTCCATGTTATATCCTAATGTAAATGATTGCGCCTGAAAATCGCCGTGCAGAATTTTCAGGAGGGAGAGAGAGGCCCAGGCGAATAGTGTGTGTGGATGTCCACAGCTCCGTCTGGGATTGGGTACAGCACCAATGATCAGTACATGTTATTCTATTACTTTTATTCTTTTTTTTTGAGCCACACCACGTGGCATATGGGATCATAGTTGCTGACTAGGGATCAGACCCACATCCCCCTGCATTGAAAGGTGAAGTCTTAACCACTGGACTGCCAGGGAAGTCCCCAAGATGAATATTTGAAAAGCATATTTCTCAAATTTTTAAGATGGATTCTGTGACAGACTAGAGATATTGCTGATACAAAAATTCAATTGGGAGATAGGGGTTGACGAGAGTAATCTTGTGTGTCATAAGTTGAAATCTTATAGCTTCTAACAGCTCTTAAATGTTCTGCTTCTCTTTTATCTTTGTGGTTTAAGGGGTACTCTGAACATTGTTATCTTTCAAGGGGGAGAAGATACAGTCACATAAAATTTCCCCCTCATGAATTTCTTAGAATAACAAAGACAAATAAGCATTTCTGGTTTTTTTGTGTGTGTGTGTTAGGAAAAGAATGTTGAATTTAATTTCATGCCTATTCCTTAAAAATATTCTTCAGAGCTGCCCTTTCCTGGGGTACCTTTCATTTTATTGAAGACCATATGTTGTTTTCAGTTTTATGAATGCTGTCTAGTCCACAAAGTTATTATTGTGTTTAAAATGAACCCTGCTCAGGTTCTGGCAGGCTGCATCCAGAGCCAGGGACCTTCCCTGGTATGTTTTATAAGCACTGGTACAAGGGCCTTCTAGAATTACTGCTGAAAAAGAAAACCCCAACTGCTTCAGTGCTTTTCACTCCTTGCTGTTGAATAACATCATGCTGCTTCAAGAGGAATAGCATTGAAAGGTAGGTTTGATGCAAATAGACTTCACTTTTTTTCACTTGCATATTTTGAGGTTTCACACATTTTCTTGTTAGTAATTAGCACCTGAAGTTGGCCCAACATTAGCAATATAAAATTCTTGGGCTTAGGCAGTAAAAAACCTGCCTGCAATGCAGGAGACCTGGGTTCGATTCCTGGGTTGGGAAGATCCCCTGGAGAAGGGAACGGCTACCCACTCCAGTATTCTGGCCTGGGGAATTCCATGGACTGTCGCAAAGAGTTGGACATGACTGAGTGACTTTCACTTTCACTGTGACTTGTAGAGTGGAAATTTTCCTAGGTTTGCTGTAAAGTCTATAAGCTGAAGAATCCACATTAGGCAGATCAAGAATTGGATGACCTGAATGAACCACATAGAAGCATAGGCCACACCAGAAGCTGCTTTGAGTATGTTAAAAACTTTGTCTTCTATTTCTCACCATAGAGAGATATGAAAAGAGCCTTATTGCATTTCCAGTTTTGTTTCTCTTCAACTACTGAAGGTCAGAATTTCTGATGAAGATTGAAGGGTGGTGGCATGAGGTGGTAGAGTAATCATTCTTGCAGAAATTGCTGCTTCGACTACATTTTAGCTTCGACATGTTTCTCTTGCATTATTAGAGGCAAGCCAGTTGAGCATGTAGGAACAGAAGTTAGTAAACCCTGAGGGACACTAGGCATTGTGTGAGGGATGTTTTCACTTGTGTGTAAGTACATGACTATTGGGGGATTTTGTGGATAAAATGCTTCCTTTTGTAAAATGCTACTTGTACAAAATTACATCTATGCATAGGTGTAAATAAAAAATTTTTATTAGTAATGTATATTAAATGAGATCCCAAGGAAAACTTAAGATTTCAAAATTGAGCAAAATTTTGCTGAAACAAATGAATAAAAACAATATGCATTGCATTGGGGGATGGGGGATGGGACTTCAGTAAAAATAGGGTAGTTAAGTTGTTGCTGTTGTTCAGTTGCTAAGTATTGTCTGTTTGGGAACTGTGGCACACCAAGCTCTGCTGTTCTCCACTGTCTCCCAAAGTTTGCTCAAATTCATATCCATTGACTCAGTGATGCCTTCTCACCATCTCATTCTCTGCTGCCCCCTTCTCCTCCTACCCTCAATCTTTCCCAGTGTCGATGTCTTTTCCCGTGAGTTGGCTTTTCACATCAGGTGGCCAAAGTATTATAGCTTCAGCTTCAGCATCAATACTTCCAGTGAATAATCAGAATTGAATTCCTTTAGGATTTACTGGTTTGATCTCCTTGCAGTCCAAGGGACTCCAAAGTCTTCTGCAGCACCACAGTTCTATCCATTCTTTGGTGCTCAGCCTTCTTTATGGTCCAACTCTTACATCTGTACATGACTACTGAAAAACCCATAGCTTTGACTGTATGGAACTTTGTTGGCAAAATGATGACTGCTTTTTAATACACTGTCTAGGTTTGTCATAGGTTTTTCCAAGCTGCAAGCATCTTTTAATGTCATCTACAGTTCTTGTCTGCAGTGATTTTGAAGCCCAAGAAAATAAAATCTGCCACTGCTTCTACTTTTTCTCCTTCTATTTGCCATGAAGTGATGGAAGCAATCAGGGAAACCCAAGATAGTAACTGCCCCCAAGAAATCTTTCTTCCATTAAAGCAATGAAAACACTGGCAAAAGAAGTCAAAGTCAACTTTTTTCAGAAATCTGGCAATTAGCAAAGAGCTTGGAGCAATCTGGAGATGTTTATTTGGGAAAGATGACTCAGTTTCAGTAAGAACACTGATATTTTAACCTGCTTAATTCCCATTCTCCCCAGTTCTTGGTCACCTTGAAAAAGAAGTTTACAATTACAGCTCACTTGGCGCAGAGCAGCTTTTCCCCAAGGGTATTTGTCAAAATAGTCCGAGGCAATTGTTTAGCATTGTATATGCCTAAGGTGGTAAATAACATTTGGGGCAAATAGGCTAACCAGAAAGCTTAAAGGGAAAAACTGAGGATGAGATGTCTCCTGGGAGCTTGGAAAACTGTAACATATTTCTGGAAATCTAGAAGTTGATGTATATATGTGGAGCTGTGCACATGCCCAGAGCTGTGAGCATACTCAGCAAAGATCAGCCAAAGCCCTAAGTTCTCACCTATGGACTCTATACAAATAGAAAGTGAAGGCTAAGACAGAATTATAAACTGCCTGACTCAGTATTGAAGGCATGCATCAACACATACATGGTGTCCCTTGGCAAAAACTAGGAAACTTATTGGCTCTAGACACATAAGAAATCTCTATAAATGAGGTAAATGAGGAAAGATGCTAGTGGTCACACATGATAAATACAGGTTTTATAGAATCAGTTCAGAAAAGTTAGTAAAATTAACAAATAACAACAAATAATAGCAAAAAATAAACCTTAAGAAGGGGGTAGAATCTAATTTGCAGAGTTACCATTTTTTAAAACATCCAGTTTTTGAGAAGTATATGGTAAGTTAGTTAGTAAGTGTTAGTTACTCAACTGTGTCTGACTCTGCGACTCCATGGACTATAGCCCTCCAGGCTCCTCTGTCTATGCAATTCTCCAGGCAAGAATACTGGAGTGGATTGCCAGTCTCTTTTTCAAGGGATCTTCCCAACTCAGGGACTGAATTCAGGTCTCCTGCATTGCAGGCAGACTCTTTACCATCTGAGCCACCAGGGAAGCCTGAAGTATATAAGACATGCAAAGAAAGACAAGTATGGCTCCTGGAGTGGAAAAAGCAATCAATAGAAACTGTGCCTGGGGAGGTTCAAATGTGTTCAGTTATTTTTGGTGGGAAGATAAATTCAGTCCTTTGTCACTCTATCTTGACCAGAGGTAGGAAACTTCTTCCTAATGATATTCAAAGTTGATAGAAATGCAGTAAAATAAGCACTCCTATATTTATGGGACTGTAAATTGCCGTACTTTATGGAAAGCAATTTGACAATTTATCTATAGCCAGATAGTCTATATCCTCAATCCCATTTCACAGAGTATGTTCTAGGAAAATAATTCGGAATGCTGATAAAGATTTACATATAAAGCTAGCCTTTACAGCTTTTTTCTATGATAGCTAAAAACAAGATAATCTATATGTTTAACAGTAGGGTAATTCTTGAATAATCTATAGTTTGCTTATTGATGGAATATTATAGAGTCATTAAAAAGCATTTCAACACATTTGACTCATAGTTAGATTCTAATCATACACTTGAGGTGAAGAAAGCAGATTGTGGAATTGAAGAACTATAAGATCTTACCTCTACAAAATAGTTTGTTGAGAACCATTGAAATGTCTCAAATGTGAATAGTGGGTCGCAAAGAGTCAGACACAACTGAGCGACTGAACTGAACTGATAGACTCGTATTGTAGTCTCTTCAATTTTCTCTAATGTCCAAACGTTTGATTATGAGCATAGATCATTTGTGTGCTTGAATGTTCATATCAAGATCATAATATTGAGATAAATTCCTTTTCATAATTTATGAGAATATTCATTATTTAATTTTAATTGTGGAAGGATCTGAAGGTGAAATTCTAAACTACAAAGGGTGCAATAGAGAAACTGTTCTAAAGATCATATACTGAGGCATGATGTTGCTTATTTTATTTACCATTTTTTTCCAGATAAGCATTAGTTTGGCAATAATCTTAAAGATTCTGTGAACAAAGGGCCAGGTTAAATGTAAGCTATGGGCTTCCAAGTGGTGCTTGTGGTAAAGAACCCACTTGCCAAAGGAGACATAAGAGGCATGGGTTCAGTCCCTGGGTTGGGAGGATCCCCTGGAGGAGGGCATGGCAAGACCCCACTCCAGTATTCTTGCCTGGAGAATCCCATGGACAGAGGAGCCTGGTGGACTACAATCCACACGATTGCAAAGAGTCAGACTCGACTGAAGCAATTTAACGCACATAAATGTAAACTGCATCCTCGAAGGAGAATGTGGTGGTTCTTGTAGCATAAGTAGATAAGAACTGAACTCTCTTTCCAGACTGATGAGCAGGGAATTGGGGGAGAGGTGGGATGCAGAGCTTGATAACTTGCCTGAATGCTTTTGAAACGTGTCCCTACACTTTAATGTATTAACAAGGAAGGCAGAAGGTTAAGAGCAAAGTCAGAATTTCAAACTGCAAGAATTTTTTCATTCTGTGTTGGAAGATATGAGATTCAGGATAGTCTGTTCTTTGATCTGGGAGAGTCCCTTTAAAAGGGATTATTGAACCCTTCAGTTGTGGAGAGAATGGCCTTTAGGGAAGCTGTCTGAGTTGATATCACTTTAGATGACTCACCTGATACTCAATACAGAGGAATTATATTTTCTCTGTGTTCAGGTCCCTCAAGACAGATTTTTTTTTTCTTAGCTGAAGATGTAGAGAAAATGTTTTTCTTTACCCCCTGGTGAGATTTCTGTTTGGTTGGGTTGGGAGCTGCAAGCCAGACGCTGAAGGAACTGATTTCCTGAGAGACTTGGTAAGATGCCAGGACCAGTGGGTGATGCTCTGAGGGGGGATCAGTTTTCCATACTGAGCAGTAGAACCTGGGAGAGTCTGGCATCACTGGGAGTAAAAACTGGGGATGCAGGGAGAGAGCCCTAGTCGGGACTGCAGGTGGCATCGCTGTGTGCCCAAATAAAGTACTGGGCAGCAGTGGGAGAGCACACGTGGATCTGAGACAACACATCTGGGTACCCAGCAAGCGGCCAAGGACCCCTGTGGATGGTGGAGCTGTCTTGGAAGGTGGAGCTCCAAGTGTGCATCATTTCAGTGCTTATATAAATGTAACCTCAACTGGTTCCAGGGGCAGATGAAATCCATCCCACTCTACTTTCTTCTAGACAGCACTGCACTGTGTAAAATTAGCAAGAAATATGATGGTCTGACCTTCAGTTCTGGAAGATGGGAAACAATATGAGGCCTAAGATAATCAAATGGCTTCATCAGTAGTACAGTAAAAACATCTCAGGATTAGCCTATACCGTTTGACCTCACTGAATGCAGTGTGGTGATCAAATGCAGCTCTTCTTAAGGATGTTGTTGTTGTTCAGTTGCCCAGTCATGTCTGACTCTTTGTGACCCCAAGGACTGCAGCGTGCCAGGCCTCCCTGTCCCTCCCCATCTCCCAAAGTGTGCCCAAGTTCATGTCCCTTGCATTGGTGGTGCCATCCAGCCATCTCATCCTCTGACGCCCTCTTCTCCTTCTGCCCTCAATCTTTCCCAGCATCAGGGAGTTTCCCATAAGTTGGCTGTTTGCATCAGATGACCAAAATACTGGAGCTTCAGTTTTAGCTTCAGCCCTTCCAATGAGTATTCAGGGTTGATTTCCCTTAAGATCAAGTGATTTGATCTCCTTGCTGTCCAAGGGGCTTTCAGGAGTCTTTTCCAGCACCACAGTTCAAAGTCATCCATTCTTTGGAGCTCTGCCTTCTTTACAGTCTAGCTCTTATAACTGTATGTGACCATTGGGAAGACCATAGCCTTGACTGTACAGACCTTTGTCAGCAGAGTAACATCTCTGCTTTTCAACACACTGTCTAGGTTTGTCACAGCTTTCCTGCCAAGAAGCAGTTGCCTTCTGATTTCATGGCTGCAGTCACCATCCTCAGTGATTTTAGAGCCCAAGAAGAGAAAATCTGTCACAACTTCCACCTTTTCCCCTTCTATTTGCCTGGAAGTAATGGGGCCCAATTCCCTTCCCTGGGGACTTCCCTGGTGGCTCAGACGGTAAAGCATCTGTCTACAATGTGGGAGACCTGGGTTCAATCCCTGTGTCGGGAAGTTCCCTGGAGAAGGAAATGGCAACTCACTTCAGTACTCTTGCCTAGAAAATCCCATGGACGGAGGAGCCTGGTGTCCATGGGGTTGCAAAGAGTTGGATACGACTGAGCGACTTCACTTTCACTTTCTTTCAATGGGGCCCAATGCCATGATCTTAGTTTCTTTAATATTTAGTTTTAAGCCAGCTCTTTAACTCTCCTCCTTCACCCTCATCAAGGGGCTTCCCTGGTGGCTCAGATGGTAAAGAGTCTGCCTGTAATACAAGAGACCTGGGTTCGATCCCTGGGTCAGGAAGATCTCCTGGAGAAGGAAATGGCAACCCACTCCAGTATTCTTTCCTGGAAAATCCCATGGACAGAGGAGTCCGGCAGGCTATAGTCCATGGGGTCGCAGAGTCAGACTCGACTGAGGGACTAACACTTAACTTCTCCACTCTCCTTCTTCACCCTCATCAAGAGGTTCTTTAGTTCCTCTTTGCTTTCGCAATTACAGTGTTATCATCTGCATATGTGAGGTTGTTGATGTTTCTCTTAAAGGGGTTACTCTCCTGCAGAATCATTGTCCTAGTTGTTGGACTGCTTTTCCTTCAAAGGAGAGCATTTAATGTGCTAGTTAGAAAACCATTTGTTCATGACAAGAACTCTGCATTTTGAAGCATCAAAACCTCCTGGAGTTAGCTGCATCGACATTTTTTTCAAGGCCTCTATATTAAAATAAAAAGACTTGTTATCATAAAATTTACTACACACAGAGCAGTGTCACAATAAGATCAGTTTCTATATGTCTATTATCTAATTGGAAAGATGACAAGTATAAGATAATGCTGCCTGTGCTATGATGACAGTTATGCTTTCAAGAGTTTATAGTTCTTAAAATCAAGGGCGAGTCAGATCAGTAAATTAAGTGTATACAAATATAAAGCAATATGAATAAAACATTTTAGAAATGAAAGGCTTTTAAACCATTCTTCCCTCATTTCTCCACTTGCTGAGTTTTCTTATTAATAAGAATTATGTTTTGGCTAACAGTCAAAGAAACCAAAAAAGCAATTATTCATCAGTAAACTGCGTTATTACTGCAGTGCCTAAATTTTTAAGTGTATAAACAAGAAGTTCCTCTGCACTCAGGAAAAATCAAAACCAAGAATTGGATTTTGTAAAAGGCAGGAGACCTGGGTTTGATCCTTGGGTTGGGAAGATCCCCTGGAGAAGAGCATGACAACCATCTCCAATATTCTTGCCTAGAGAATCCCATGGACAGAGGAGCCTGGCAGGCTACAGTCCATGGGGTTGCAAAGAGTCAAACATGAGTAAACGACTAAGCACAGCACATTTCATTAGCAAGTTTGGGCAAGCAGTGAGAGTTTCTTCAGTCTTTACCAGTTTGATTTATTTAAGAAAGGATGTGAAAAGGAAGTTGCCTATTGTGATGATTTCTTATTTTGGGTAAATGATGGAATATGAAGACCTTTAGGAAACATTGTATGTTGATTTAGTTCTTTGGCTGAACAAACTTTAATTGTTCCCCAAATCTTTGCATTAAATAGAGCATTACCTTAAGATATGTTTGAAATGTCTATTTCCTACAACAGAAAATTTGACTACAGTTGTTAACAAGGCGATTAAGGGTTTGTTTGACATTCTTGCATACTGGGAAAATCCAGTAGGATTTGTGACTTAACAGAAGTTAAGAAACTTTTCATTCAAACAACCCAATGACAAATTTGTGCAATTATTTTTCACACTTTTTTTGGGGTGAATTATTACTTTCTTTCTAACCAATTCAGAGATTGTTGTAGAGTGAAAGTATCTAGAGAATCAGGATTTGGGGCTTGAGTCCTGCCAAGAGCAGATTCTAAAAGACAGATTCAGCTCCAGGGTTTATTTGGGAGGAGGCTACCAGGAGCAGGAGGGAAGGAATAGGGAAACTGAGGCACAGAAATGAGAAAAGCCAGTCAACCTGTTGATGACCAGGTTGTGCATACATGCTCAGTCGCTTCAGTTGTGTCTGACTCTTTGTGACCCTATGGACTGTTGGGATTCTCCAGGCAAGAATACTGGAGTGGGTTGCCATGCCCTCCTCCAGGGGATATTCCCGACCCATGTACTCGAACCTCGTCTCCTGTGTTTCTTGCATTGACAGGCAGGTTCTTTTCCATTAGCACCACCTGGGAAGCCCAGTGACCAAGCTACCACTGGGGCAACTAGATGGGCTTGGGTAGTCAGTCTCTGAAAAGCCGTGAGGGAATCCCCTGTGAATTATCCAATTAATGAAGAGACTGGGCATTTTTCATCCTATTCCCATCCCCCTTTGATGGAGAACTACCCCCAAGCATGAAATTCCTCTGCCTTATGGGTTGCATTAACGGACCTGCAACTCCTATGACCCCAGAAAAAGCTCTTAGGCAGGGAAGACCAGCCAGGCAGTCCTGAGGGACAAACCCGCAGTGTGCTGCACATTGTCTGCGGCCCTGTAGGTTCACTTGTGGACTGGGTACCAGCAATCTTGGGGGCCCCAAGGGCAATTTCAATAGGTCTCCTCTGTATCTGGGATAAGGTTGTGGAATCATTATATCCTGGTATATTTCTACCCCTGGCACATTAAGCAATGCAGTGGTATAATGTTAACCCTCTTGAAGAGAAATGGTGTCTTTAAATATGTTTGGCTTCTGTGAGAGAGACTAAAAAGAGCAGTAGCTTATAAAGAGACAGCCGTACTCATGTGCTGCTATGCTTAGGTTGATGGTGTTGATTGTTGTCAAGGAATGCATGGGTGTGGTCCACAGTGAGCCATGGACAAAGCTTCCAGGCCACATTTCTGGAGACCTCAGCTTATGTTTCCACAATGGGAGAGTTTCAGATTCCTGGCGATCTCTCGTACTTGATTAGAAAAATCACTTTCCCTTTGGGAAAGAAGATTTCTTATGAGTAGGTGCCAGAAAATGACTATTTAAGAAATGAAATTTTCAGTTAAAAAGAAGAGCTGGCCAAGTACTACCTTCACATATAGTTTCTCTTTGATCCTCCACATGCCTACTTTTCATATTATTTTTGTGATTATACATCCCATTTTATGGGTGAGAAAATGAGACTAAAGTGTTTAAATGACATACTGATACCCAGTAAGTTCCAGAGGAAGCATGGGTTCTTTTTACTCAATGTATTTCATCTTTGAAACCCAGTGCTAATGTAGGTTGAGGCCCAAATGTAGTGCATGAGTGTGTGTTCAGTCTCATCAGTCGTGTTCAACTCTTTGCAACTCTATGGACTGCAGCCCACCAGGCTCCTCTGTCCATGGGATTCTCCAGGCAAGTGTACTGAAGTGGGTTGCGGTGCCCTCCTTCAGGGGACCTTCCTGACCCAGGGATTGAACCCATGTCTCTTAGAGTTTCTTTACCACTGTGCCACCTGGGAAGGCCAAATGTAGTGCAGATCATATCAAACAGGAAAATTAGATGGATTCCATTTTTTCTTTGATTTATCTTCTTTATTCATAACTGCAAGTCATGACTATTCTGCACAGCACTCCTGATACTAAGAACACAAGGTACTTTTCATTTGGGTTCACAAAACACCAGCCACAGACTCAGACTCAGTTGGAATTCCAGGGAGACTCTGTATATCAGGGGGCTTACTTTCTGAGGGGCCCCACCTCCGGGATCAGCCTCCTCCTCGGTCCTCTCAGGATGATGACCCAGCCCACACGAGGTGACAAACGTGTGGTTAAGCTCTTTTCATGTTCAATGCTATTTCATCCTCACATTCACCATGGGATATTGGTTATATTGCTGCCCCACTTCATAGTCAAAACACTTGAAACTTAGGGGGTGAACTCACCTGCTCAAGTTCATGCGGCTGATGCAACGGAGCCAGGATTCAGAACCCAAGTCAGTCTATCCCTGGAGCCTCCACTCTTGGCCACCGGGATCGGTGCTGCTTCCCTCACTGAGGACCTTGGGTCAGTGGGACACTGCGTCCACTCCACCAGGATGATTGACATGAACTTTGTAGACTAAAATACCATGGGTATCCAAACAGGGATACCCACATTCCTTGTTTGTCACTTCTGCCATCACCAGCCAAAGGGAGACTTCACCTTTTAGGACTGAAGTCTTGTTTCTTGAGGGCTTCTCTGATGATTCAGCAGTAAAAGAATCCACCTGCTAATGCAGGAGTCTCAGGTTTGACCCCTGTGCGTGTTAGTTGCTCAGTTATGTCTGACTCTTTGCAACACCATGGACTGTAATGCACCAGGCTCCTAAACTTATTAACTGGTAAGGCCCAATAAATATGTGTAGAGATATATGACAAATTTATATATGTACCTTTACATGTAAATTTGAAGAAGGAAATGCCAACCCACTCCAATATTCTTGCTTGGAAAATTCCATAGACAGAGGAACCCGACGAGCTACAGTCCATGGGGTTGCGAAGAGTTGGCCAAGACTGTAAATTTAAAAAAATGTACATGTAGAGTTTTATACATATATATATTTATATGTAAATTAAGCTTCCCTGGTGGCTCAGACTGTAAAAGGTCTTCCTTCAATCCCTGAGTTGGGAAGATCCCCTGAAGAAGGAAATGGCAACCAACTCCAGTATTCTTGCCTGGAAAATCCCATGGATGGGGGAGCCTGGCAGGCTACAGTCCATGGGGTCGCAGAGTTGGATACAACTGAGCAACTAACACACACACACGTAAATTATATAAAATTGTGTAAAATGCATGAAATCACACCTAAAACACATACATAAATCATATATATGATGTAAATACATAAAATATAAAATTCATGTATGTATAAAATAATAAATATGATATTATAAATATATGATTTTATATGGGGGCTTCCCTATCATATATAATTTTACATTCATATGGCATTAACATTTTAATCAAAGCCTGGGACTGCTTGCTGTCTGGAAGTCTCATCTCTGAAGGGTGGGCTGAGGACCTTGGGCCTCCTCTCCTGTCAGTGCTTGGGAATTCTCCAGCTGCTAAGTTGAGAGCAGCTTCAGGAGAAGCTCAGCGTGGACCCAGGGCAGTGAGGTCTGAGCACAGCCACCCAGGTGTTTGGGCAACCTTCGCATCCACAGACCCAGCGGATCTGGGACCCTGTTTGCTGGGTGAGGGTTAGGAGAGTGTTGCTCATCTGTCTCATGGTTCCTGAGCATCAGTGTGCACTTGAACACAGACCTGGTTTGTTTCTCACAGGACCTCTCAGGCATCATCAGAGGCATTGTTGCGAGTGTGCGAGTGTATATTCAGTTATGTCTCACTCTTTGCGACCCTATGGACTGTGGCCTACCAGGCTCCTCTGTCCATGGGATTTCCCCGGCAAGAATACTGGAGTAGGTTGCCATTTCTTTCTCCAGGGGATCTTCCTGACCCAGGCATGGAACCCGCTTCTCCTGCTTTGGCAGGTGGATTTTGTATTGCTGAGCCACAGGGAAGCCCTAGAGGCATTGTTGCTCCATCTTAAATATAGAGAAATGGATGTCTCCTGATGCAAACTGTAAAGTGACTGCGGATGTGGCTAAGATACAGTAGAAACAGAATTAGTGCTTAGTTCTGTTTCCTACTTGCCAGCTTTTCCATCATGTCTTCCTTCTGTACCTTGTTTTCCCTCTGGTTGTTTAATGTACCTCCCACCTCCTGCCAGTAGGGCAAGCCAGCACGTTGGTGCTGCACTCACTGGTAGATAATGTTTATGCTATTCGTTTTCAATAGTATAAGTATGGGATGTAGAGAATTCTCTCCCTTGTTCTACACTGGTTGGCAACCTGCTTTCAGCCTCATGTCATTTTACACATTGACATATGAGCCCATCTCTCCTTCCTATCCTCTCCCCCGCCCCCATCAGTAAATTGGGTTTATAATAGAAACACTAACTCAACGTTAACTATAGTGATACTGTCAAGTGATATGATAAGACTGCTGGGTAATGTTTTATGGTAATAGATTCTCTTTGGGCTTCATTTCCAAGATCAGGAGATGGTGCCTTAAAGGGCAAATGGAAAATGTGAAAGCCACAGCGGAAGGAAACCTGTAGAAGGTATTTCACTGTTACATTTCCATTTGCAGTTTAGTTATGCAAGCAAACAAACAAAACCAAACCAAAGCAAAACCCCGTCTTCTGTTAAAACAATTCACTGACCAGAGTTTTTAGAAAAAGAATCCCTTTATAAGGATATTAAGCCTATAAAATGAATCATAATGTTGTCCACCCTACCCACTTTTACCCTCCCAAGGGGACGTTTAGCATAGTTAGTTTGGCCACACTCATATGAACCTCTTTATTTAAACCACTTCACACTAAAGTGTTATAAATCCCTTCCTTGATTTCTCTTACCTGATTTAAGACAGACAGAATCTTTGAAGGAAAAAAAAAAAGGAAAATCAATGCACAAAAATGTGAAGGATTATAAGGAGCATTAAAATAGTGATCCTGGAAAAGATATCTGGAGAATTCTTTTTCTGACCCGAAGTTTTGGGACATATATCATTTCTTGGCAAGAAGCAAAAAGATATTTCAAATTCTCTCGGTTTGGTCATTTTTGTGATGAGCACAGAATAGATGCTTCTGTAGGAAGCAGCTCCAATGTGAGCAGAGTGGCCTGAAATGTGTGTGTTTGGAGAGGGCAGTAAGTATGGTTGTATATCCATTCTTGGGCCAAGGACCATTCTGTTTGCACGTGTTAAGTCTGGGAAACAAGGGTCAGTGGATTGTATTAGAAAGAGGGCAGATGGCTGGATTTTTACCAGCGAGCAGATTGCCTGACCCGTGAAGGCCCGCACCTGGTTGCCCAGCTGCCTGGTCTCTGGCCCCCTCTTGGACGACTTGGTCCCTCCAACTTCACAGAGAGGGGTGTGCATTTGTGCTGTCTTTTCAATATGGAAAAGAATGTGGATACTTATAGTGGATTTGCATCTCATCTCAGGAGAAACCATATTCTTTCAGCAAAATACTGCCTAGCAGGTGTGTCTCTCTTTATACAATCCAAATGGCCAAGATTCTTCTCCAGATTTTCAGAAAAAATATGACTACGAACCTGCGTGAGTGTTCAGTTACATCTGGCTCTTTGCGACCCCATGGACTCTAGCCCGCCAGGCTCCTCTGTCTACGGGACTCTCCAAGCAAGAATACTGGAGTGGGTGGCCATTTCCTTCTCCAGGGGATCTTTCCAACCCAGGGATCAAACCTGCATTGGCAGGTGGATTCTCTACCACCTGAGCCACCAGGGGAGACCCACCTTTAAAGGAATCATATCTAAGATCTATTTTGCTGCTTTTCTCTGAGCAGAGTCTTTACAAAGATAAACAATACCTAAAAGTTCTTTGCCCACCACAGGCAAGAAGGAACTCAGTTCAGACAGAGCCCCAGTCACCAAATTCACCTTCACAAGCTGCTTTGTTTGAAACTGTGCTCCTGGGGCTTGAGCCTGGGACATTCTCTCCTTACTTAGCTGCTCATGACAGTCTCTCAAAGGAGCAGGGAGCCCAGCAGGAATTATTAATGGAGGAAGAATGATGGATTTAAGAACCAAGATTGTATGGCTTTGCGGTTCTGTGCCTTTCACTGAAGCAGAGTAAGGAGGTGTAAGGGTGGGTCCCAAAGTGTAAGGGTTATGATATAACAGCTTGTCCAGTAGAAGACAAGAACTGGCCATCACTCTATGACCTGTATGGGACCACAACTTAGTTAGAATATCAGTGTCTTGGATGGTGTCTTGGAGATGCTGGGGTGCAACCATGAATGGACCTCAAGGATCTTTGATTGATACCATGGTTCCTGAAGAAGGAGTGGGTCGGGGAAAAGTGGGTGGGCTGGGGACCAAGCACAGGGATTCTGATGCCCAGACTTGCCCTGATGCCACAGACCAGACATCTTATCCTGGCTAAGGCTGCCTGGCAAGTAATTGCCAGAATGAAGTGCTAAGCAAGCAGCCGCTGTGTCAGAGAATCTGACCTTGGGGAGATAATGAGACAAGGAGAATTCAGAACAGATGAAAGCCAAGAGCACCTACTTTATCTCCTGACAGCCAGAGAACACCTTCATGCTCAATCAGTTTCTGCTAATGAGACAAGATGGGGCAAGATGGTAAAACAGCAGTAACAGGCAAACTTTTTTTTTTCAGCTTAATGATCTATAACTTAGTTAGATAAAACTGTCTTTTAGGTCAGGCAGCAACATAAGTCTGAGCAGAAAAAAATACAAAAGGAACACCTGAATCATTTTGGTTTTGTTTACCTTGGGAAGGAAGGGGTGAGGTCGAACTAAACATCATACATTTCCGTGAAGATCATACATGTCCTGATGGACTTGACCGGAAGGACAGAGTTTCACGGAATTCGGTGAATTCCTTAATTCATTGTCTTTTACAGACCCTGTCACTAGCTGTTTCAATATCCAACACAATTTGAAGTTGTACCTGATGTGGTTTTTTTTTTCAAATTTACTTAAAAACATTTTTATTGGAGGATAATTGCCTTACAATTATTAACACATGCATATGGAATTTAGAAAAATGGTACTGATGAACCTATTTGCAGGGCAGCAGTGGAGATGCAGACACAGGGAACAGACTTGTGGACACAGGGTTTAATATTTTTAATTAATCAGTGCTTTAGTCTCTCTCTGCTATGAGTTATTACATACCTCTTGGAGATGACAGTGCAGTTTCCACAAAGATTTGAATATCTATCAATAGGAGAGTTTTGAGATACCTCTCACTTTCTTTGCAGTTGCAAAAATACAGAAGGGACCATTGGCTGGGTAACTTCTGACATGGCGTGAGGTACTGTGGACATAGCATCCTTTCTCTTCCCTCCAACTCTGGGTGGCAATTCTTTTTTTTTTTTTTTTCTGACCATACCAGATGGCATGTGGGATCTTAGTTCCCCAGCCAGGGATCGAACCTGCACCCCCTGCATTGGAAGTGCGTGGTCTTAACCCCTGCACTGCCAGGGAAGTCCCTGGGTGGCAATTCTTACTCAGCTTCCTTTACTGATGAGAAAACAGGGCAGAGAGAAATTGTGAAAGTTCTCCAGTATTCCATGGCAAGCGTGTCATCCATCATCTGTCTTTTTATTGCTGACGTGCCTGTCCTTTTCCCTGCATCCAGGTGCTAACAGATGATTTTTCAAGAAAGATACATGGGAATGGGATGAAAAGTATAATCTTGAAAAACAAAATCAAAGTATTTGAGAGAGGGAAAAGTCATTTCCGAATTATATATTGTAACTATAATTGTATATTGGAGAAATACATGTGTTTGAAGTAGTGTGAGGAGAGATTGGAGGATTGTCATCTGTCTTAGCACCTCTGGGTCAGAAACAGTTCTGTGGGTTCTTGAGCTGACAGTTTCTTATCTGATGCCACTGGTGTCTGCATGAGAGTTTACTTGCCTTTTTTTTTTTTTTTAATCTTTTGGCCAAGCTGTAGGGCATGTGGGATCTTAGTTCCCGCATGGAACTAAGGATGGAACCTTAGTTCCATGACTAGGGATGGAACCCCCGCGCCCTGCATTGGCAGCACAGAGTCTTAACTGTTAGACGACCAGGGAAGTCCCTTCTTGCCTTCTGCAGAGAGGAAAGGCTATATTGTGGTCTTTAGTCTCTCTGCCTGCGGTGCTCCTCCGACACCCCTCCCATATATGCACACTCGCGTGTGCGCGGGCGCACACACACACACGCATGAACACACACACCTGTGAAATGCCAGGCAGCCGCAGGCTGCTCACGGGAGTGATGGATGAAGGAGTCACGGTTGCCGTGGATACTGGGGAGATGGAGCTGTCAGCATGGATTCTCCCCTAAAACACGAGTCCATGCTCACCTCGGCCAACCTGACAAAGGCTGAGCCGTCCTGAGCAGTCAGCGGCTTCTGTGTGTCAGTGAAATATGGCACCCGAGCAAATGCTTCTTGGGATGGGAAAGTGGACACGTTCTCAGCGTGGCTCCTGCCGACCGTGCTCAGGGCTCTCGCGGGGTCAGCCCTCACTCTCAGACTACAGTGCCTTGGGGACCACGTTGGAAGCACCATGTATTTCCCTCATTTGCTTATAGAAACATGCCCGAGCTGCTGCTGTGTGGATCGGGGAGGGCGGTATCACGGGAAGGAAAGGACCAGAAAGGACAATGAGGCTTTTACTGTTTTATCTGGTACCCCAGTTCAAATAATGATTCCTCTTTCTGAAGTTTCATGCCACAAATCCATAAGCCTCTCTGGCAATAGCCAACTTTTTTTCTGAATTAAATTACTCCTTCTGACATGGGAGGATTTTCGTCTGTCTCTCCTTTCACTACAATGAAATGGCTTTTATCGTATGAAATCTATATCCATTGTAAAAAAAAAATAGAAAAAACAAAGAAGCAAAAAGAAAAATAATCATAATTGTATTTCTAATGATAATTTTATTTTATTTTATTTATTTTTTTTCTAAAGTTTTCTTGTGCTTTTTGTAATCCACCCCTCCTCTACAGCCTCACCAGGCAAAGTTTGTTGTATAATCCTTGTCTCCATTTCTATTTCTGTTTGTACGTATAGTGACACATATATAATAAACAAGATGAGACAATAACACAACTTTTTTTTGGTAAACTATATTTTTGCCACTTAAATATATAAATGGACATCTTTCATATCAGTAAATATGTTTCCATGTTAATATTTAAAAATTTTATGTGATATTCCATAGTATGATAGTATCATACTTTAATCAAATTTTAGGCTGTTTTGATATTTTGCAATAATAATAGAGTTTATGTTTTTGTACATAAACAGCTCTTTTGTACAGCTCTCTTTTGATACTTGTACAATTAATTCCTTAGAATAAGTGTCCTTAAATGGCATTTCTCAGCAAAGCGTATGCATTTTGAAAAGCAATTTTCATTTTTCTTGAAAAATTAGGTTAAAAAATGGTTTTCCTTTACAAATTCATTTCCATTATTTTCTTCTAAACATTTTATTTTATATTGACCTATCTTAAAACATCCTTGATTCTTATGTGGCCACTTATTTAGTTGTGTAAGTCCTTCCATAGCTTGGTTGAAATAAAAAACTTTGACCTTTTTGCCATTGTCATGAAACCCACTTCTTCCAGATTGTTCTTTTGAGTGTTATTTCTGGGAAACTAATGATTTAAATTGACTCTTCTATTGCAGCGTGCTCTCCAGCACCATGATATTTCGACTTTTGTAGTAATTTTTGATGTGATGGCTTGTCAGTACCTCTCTTTTAAAATTATTTATCTTTTTATTTTTGGCTGATCTGGGTCTTTGTTGGAGTTTGAGGGCACATGGACTTAGTTGCCCTGAAGCATGTGGGGTCTAGTTTCCTGGCCAGGGAACAAACCCATGTCCCCTGCATTGGAAGGCAGAATCTTAACCACTGGAACACCAGGGAAGGCCCCTGTCCATAGTTTTCTAATGGCCTTTATAGATTACTCCACGGGGCTTTCCCCTCACTCACTGTCTTTTCTCTGCCCTCCTCCTCTCCTTGGAAAGGATGATGCCTTCCCTACCTGTCCTCCTAAAAGACTGCAATAAAGGGATTGATGCTCTTGATCTCTACCCTAGTTTCCTCTAGGTAGTCAGATATGAAAAGGCCTCTTGGAGGGTTTAGTTCCCAGGACTGTGCTGAAGCTCAGACTTTCAGGGTGGCTCCCTTCGGTCTTTACTACGGTGGAGGAGCGAGAGCTCAGAGGGAGACTCTTCTATGCATGAGTCTTTTCTATGCATCCTCGCACATGTACACACACAACCCTGACCTGACCTGAACCACTTTTCCATCCCGTGCCCCTCCCTCACCACATCCCTCAAGACCCTGTGAGAACTGTAGGATGCAGGTTGTGGGAGGTTGGGGGAAGCTAAGTAACGTTTCCTGCTTCAACTACTCAAGAACACTTTTGCATTTGCAGATAATCTATTCTTTCTATCACAAATGACATCCGTTTGCAACAACCCATTTCCGCCCAGCAGTCCTACCATGTGTCTCCATTTTACTCCGGCCCCATTCCCAGTCTCAGAATTGAAGGGGGGCTTAGCGTGCGGGTGTGGGCCCTGGTGACAAACTGGGAAGGAGCAGAGAGGTGCAGACTGTCCGCAGACTGCCAGCCCTTGCCCTTTGTGTCCCTTAAGACACGCTTCCCTTCATCTTTAAATAATTAGAAGCTATCTTGTACCGGAAACCAATATAATACTGTGTGTCAACTATACTCAAATAAAAATGATTTAATTAAAAAAATCAAGTCAGTCAAAGCTGTTTTTACCCCTCAGCCTCTTATCTATGGAAAAAATTTAAATCTATTGGAATTATTAATCAGATAACATAAGGCTGTCATTTCTTTAGATGATGGGTATTTTGAAGGCAAGGGATGTATTTTGCCAAACTCCTGGGTTGGGAAGATCCCCTGGAGAAAGAAACGGCAACCTGCTCCAGTATTCTTGCCTAGAAAATTCCATGGACAGAGGAGCCTGGCAGGTTACAGCCCATGGGGTTGCAAAGAAGTGAACAAGACTGAGCACCTTAGTGCACCCACACACCCACACACCCACAGACACACACTTGGTACCTGGTAGGCCCTTACTGAGAATTTATTGAACAGATGATTAACTATTGTTAACTGACTTGTGTCCTGGGTATGTGGCAGAAGAGACCCTAGGCTAGGAGGCAATAGATGTCTAGATCTAGACGCATCTATAGACATTATGCTGCCTGTAACTAGTCATGTAGTCCTCAGGAATTCACATAGCTTTTTCTATTAGTTTCCTCACTGGGGTAACAAGGAGTTGGGGTAACTCTTCTCTTCTAGATCAATTCTATGGCCTGTTTTTGTTGGTGACATTTAAAGCTGTTCCTGAATCACCTGTGATAAATGGCTCTTTAACAAAGAAAAAGGACAGTAGAGGGAGGCAGAGGTGAGCATTGGTTCCAAGAAATTTGGAGCCGTGGACAATCCCCAAATCTTGGTCCTCGCTCTTATAATTCAGCATCTGACTTCGCCTTCTTTCCAAGTTTTCCTTTCCTAATTGCTTAGACAAATACTAAAAAAGATTTTATTTTTCATTCTTTGGGGACCTGTCATTAATATCAGGGGAACGTGATTCAGAGTCATGCAGGGTGGTCAGCAGAGAGATGCTGGGTGAGGATTAAAATGTGACCACTATTCAAACATTGATTTCTGAGCCTTTGTTTCAGTAAAGTGATTTTAGCCACCTGGATAAGAGCTATTTTTCAAAATCCCTCTTTGTAACTGCATCTTCTTATGGGTATGATGGATGGTCAGCGTGACAGGCAGCATCTGCCCCTGACGGCATGTTATGTTGTCCTGCAGAGAGGCCGGGGCGCCCAGTGGACCTCTAGGGGTGGGGCAAGTCAGAAAGTGCATGTCCTAATCACAGCTCCGTCCTTCAAACTTGTGGGATGACCTTAGAGAAGACACTTGGCTAATCTGTAGCTTTGTTTTTTCTTTTTTTTATCATCCATAAACATGGAGGAAATAACAACTTTTCCTTTAGTGGAGAACTAGCTTATAAATCATGGAAACGTGCTTGGCAATAAAAACCGCTCTGCAGAAAAGTGGAAGGCTAACAGCATGCAAATGGACTAGAAGTTGCAATTGTCCAAGAAAAGCAACCTCTGCTCAAGCCTGCATGAGGGAAAATGGACATGTTCTCATCAGAGCACCTTTGAAATAATGAACAAAAGTTTTACCTGATCTGTCCGGCTCCGTGGATAGAATTCACCAGATGGTGATGGTTCTTGGTGAAGCTTGAGTTGAAGATGTGTAGCATATGGGTCCTTGATATTGTTGTTGAGTCACTAAGTCGTGTCCAACTCTTTGTGACCTCATGGACTGCAGAATGCCAGGCTTCCCTGTCCTTCGCTATTTCCCGGAGTTTGCTCAAACTGATGTCCAACTCATGCTCAAACTCACTGAGTCAGTGATGCCATCCAACCATCTCATCCTCTGTTACCTCCTTATCCTGCTGCCCTCAGTCTTTACCAGCATCAGGATCTTTTCCAGTGAGTTGGCTCTACGCATCCAAGGATTGGAGCTTCAGCTTTAGCATCAGTCCTTTCAATGAATATTCAGGGTTGATTTCATTTAGGATTGACTGGTTTGATCTCCTTGCTGTCCAAGGGATTCTCAAGAGTCTTCTCCAGCACCGCAGTTGAAAATCATCAATTCTTTGGCTCTCAGCCTTCTTTATGGTCAATTGTCACACCTGTACATAACTCGTGGAAAAAACATAGCTTTGACTATACAGACCTTTGTCAGCAAAGTGACGTCTCTGCTTTGTCTAGATTTGTGGTAGCTTTTCTTCCAAGGAGCAAGTGTCCTGGCTACAGTCACTGTCCACAGTGATTTTGGAGCCCGAGAAAATGAAATCTGCCCCTCTATGGGTCCTACTAGAGCTCCAGTTCTGTCCCTGGAGAAGAGAGTCTGAATTGGGATGCCTGTTCTGAAGAGTCAGTGTAGAACCAGGGAGCTGATGGTTTGAAAGGAAGCAGGAGAAAGGAGGCCTTTGAAGGAAAAAAGCATCTTATTACAGGATCTTTTTTTATGCTATTGCCCTTATGCTGGTTGTTGATGCCTTGAAGGTAAAAGCCCAGGGTTTCTCAAACTTCAGCAAGTTTTCAAGATCAAAGTAATGACCCCACCTTGAACTTCAATGTTTAAATTTCTTTCCACTCCAGTACAAGATTGCCTCCTGTCTGTCCACTTCTCCACTGAAAATCCTGTCCATCCATCAAGATCCCCTCCTCTAGTAGTTTCTCTCAACTATGGGTCTTGATGACTTTGGACTCCAAAGTCCTTCCATGTTTGGCCTCAGTTCATCTTGCAATCTTGGCTGCAGCTAATACATAGAGCACTTTTGTGCAAATTACATCAGGACTGCCTACCAGGGAAATGAATAAATGACACAAAATTCCGCCTGCCTTACCCTCTCCTTCTTTCTGTTCTGTCCTCCCCACTTCCTCTCCTTGTCTTCTCCAGTGCCCATCTTCAGTACACAAGTTTCTAGGCTGCAAGTGGGACTCTGGATGAATTACTTTCATCCTCTCTGGTGCTGTAGTGTGTGGCTCTGGAGTTTTCTCTGGGGGCTGACACTGAAGATCACATCTTGGCAACTCCAGCTTCTTGAGGTGCCTCTGTGGTCCTGACCAAGCTGGGGGACTTGCTTGTAGCCGCAGGGCTGACTTGGCATGAATCCCACCTTTTTGCCATCCCAGTCAGCCCATGTCTTGGATCTCTACTGGTCCTTCTAGTCCTCAGGACTGAACTGTGAAGGTGGGTTTTTTTTTTTTTTTTTAGATAATGGTGTGATGGGTGAATTTTCTTTATTTCTTTCCTATATTTTCTCAGTGTTTCTTTTTTCTTTTTTTCATCTTGCCTAGTGGGATGTGGGATCTTAGTTCCCTGACTAGGGTTTGAACCCAGGCGCATGGCAGTGAAAGCCCAGAGTCTTAACCACTGGACCACAAGGGAATCCCCTCTCTGGATTGAATGGTGGCTTGATTATCCTTTTATTCTCTCCAAACAGTTTTGCTTTCATAACACAAACAATTCATGCTCTTGCAGAAATAATTGGAAAAATATGGTACAAAGGAGATTCCCAGGTGGTTCAGCAGCAAAGAATCCGCCTGCTAATGCATGAGACACAGGAGAGGAGAGGAGAGTTTGGCCCATGGGTCAGGAAGATCCCCTGGAGTAGGATTTCCAGTATTCTTGCCTGAAAAATCCCATGGACAGAGGAACCTGATGGACTACAGTCAGTGGGGTTGCAAAGAACTGGACATGACTGAGCATGCATGCACACTCAGTGCAAAACAGAAAATACACACTACAGATAGTCCCAGCTCCCAGTCCATTTGTGTGACTGTCTAATATTTTAGTGTTGTACACACAGGCATGTACTCACATACATTTATCATAAATGGAATCATCCAAGATGTGTATTTTATATGCTGACGTTTTTCATTTAGTGTGATGCTCTCAGTCAAGAATAAATGATACCTTTTATGTTTGTTATTATTAAATATAATCAGAAAAGTTGATTTTGAAGAGCTACACAGTGTTCTTTTATCAGTCAGTTCAGTTCAGTTCAGTTCAGTCACTCAGTTGTGTCCGACTCTTTGCATCCCCATGAATCGCAGCACGCCAGGCCTCCCTGTCCATCACCAACTCCTGGAGTTCACTCAAACTCACGTCCATCGAGTCGGTGATGCCATCCAGCCATCTCATCCTCTGTCATCCCCTTGTCCTCCTGCCCCCAATCCCTCCCAGCATCAGTCTTTTCCAGTGAGTCAACTCTTTGCATGAGGTGGCCAAAGTACTGGAGTTTCAGCTTCAACATCAGTCCTTCCAAAGAACATCCAGGACTGATCTCCTTTAGGATGGACTGGTTGGATCTCCTTGCAGTCCAAGGGACTCTCAAGAGTCTTCTCCAATACCACAGTTCAAAAGCATCAATTCTTTGGCGCTCAGCCTTCTTCACAGTCCAACTCTCACATCCATACATGACCACTGGAAAAACCATAGCCTCTGTTGGCAAAGTAATATCTCTGCTTTTCAATATACTATCTAGGTTGGTCATAACTTTCCTTCCAAGGAGTAAGCGTCTTTTAATTTCATGGCTGCAATCACCATCTGCAGTGATTTTCGGAGCACCCAAAAATAAAGTCTGACACTGTTTCCCCATCTATTTCCCATGAAGTGATGGGATCTTCGTTTTCTGAATGTTGAGCTTTAAGCCAACTTTTTCACTCTCCTCTTTCATTTTCAACAAGAGGCTTTTAGGTTCCTCTTCACTTTCTGCCATAAGGGTGGTATCATCTGCATATCTGAGGTTATTGATATTTCTCCTGGCAATCTTGATTCCAGCTTGTGCTTCTTCCAGCCCAGCCTTTCTCATGATGTACTCTGCATATAAGTTAAATAAGCAGGGTGACAATATATAGTCTTGACGCACTCCTTTTCCTATTTGGAACCAGTCTATTGTTCTATGTCCAGTTCTAACTGTTGCTTCCTGACCTGCATATAGGTTTCTCAAGAGGCAGGTCAGGTGGTCTGGTATTCCCATCTCTCTCAGAATTTTCCACAGTTTATTGTGATCCGCAGAGTCAAAGGCTTTGGCATAGTCAATAACCAGAAATAGATATTTTTCTGGAACTCTCTTGCTTTTTCCATGATCCAGTGGATGTTAGCAATTTGATCTCTGGTTCCTCTGCCTTTTCTAAAACAAGCTTGAACATCTGGAAGTTCACAGTTGACATACTGCTGAAGCCTGGCTTGGAGAATTTTGAGCATTACTTTACTAGTGTGTGAGATGAGTGCAATTGTGTGGTAATTTGAGCATTCTTTGGCTTTGCCTTTCTTTGGGATTGGAATGAAAACTGACCTTTTCCAGTCCTGTGGCCACTGCTGACTTTCCAAATTTTCCAATTTTCTGGCATATTGAGTGCAGCACTTTCACAGCATCATCTTTCAGGATTTGAAATAGCTCCACTGGAATTCCATCA